>NW_016810565.1:620116-639822 GCF_001698545.2 Rhinopithecus bieti
AAAAAAAAAAAAAAAAAAAGAAAGAAAGAAAGAAGGAAATGGCAAACAGCTTTTTTAATAAAGTGACTTGGAAGAATTGGAAGTTAAGAACCTGAAAAAGTGAAGATGACTTTCCAAATAAAAAGAATTCTCCCCTATTTTACCAACAGGATTTGATTTACGAGAGCAAGTTTTTCTACAAACGAGGGCTGTGGTACTTTCTTATGACTTCCCTTCAATATAAAATAATGTTTAAGTTTTAAGAAAACAAAAACAGACGGTTAGGAAGCCACAACTGAAATACAAAGGCCATCCTTTCTTAAATACAGGGCTTAGTATTTTTATTTGGGATTTGAAATTGTTTGATCTGTTATTTCTATTACTCCAGGAACATGGGAAGGCAGGGGTATTCTTGCACTAAAGTATCCATGCAGATCCTTCTGTTCCAACCCGAAAATGGGAAGGGGGAAGAAATATTTGTTAATTTGGTGGAATAAAATACTTAAGAGGAAAAAAATTCAATAAGTTGCTGAATCTACTCCTACAGAATATTGAATCAGAAATGAAGTTAAGGGGAAGTAGCTCTTTTGGCTGAATCTGGGGTGGTTGTTCAGCAAAACAAAAATAAAACCACAAAACCAATATTCCCCTTATTAAATTTAATACAGCTATATGGTATTTTAGCAGATATTAAAACAGTACTCAATGAATAAACATCACTGTATTTGTATCTACTTATATATTCATCTTTACACAAGTCTAAAATAAAAAGAAATGCACGTGAACCATGTTTTAGGCATGGGGCTTACACACACATTTCACAACAAACACATTTATGCTTTTCAGCAACCCAAAGAGGCAGACAATAAATTAGGCAAGGTCATAAGAGAAAGTGGCAGACCTGGGATGTGAACCAAGTTCTCTCACTCCCAATTGAACATAGTATCATGCTGATTCTAAAACTTCTCTTTGGCATATAGTCCACATTTTATTCCTGTTCCTTCCAAATCCAGAAATAAGTAACATATCCCCTTATTTTAAAAAAAGCATGATTGGAAAATATGTATTTTAAAAAAAAGGGGATAAATTACAAGGGCCAGGACAAAAAGGCCTGCTAATGTCCAAAGCACTACTAAGAGATCCTTAAATTGCTGAATTTATCAAGTTTTTAAATCATGTAGTTGGTCAAACCAATCTCAGAAACATCTTTAGATAGCACCATTACCACAAGGCATTGCAGTACAAATTTATTTGCTACAGGATTAAGATAAGTAAAGGCCAAACCACCCCCTCCCCAATTCTTCTCCTCTCACCTGAACTCACAGAAGAGCACAGAATTGTAAGAGTAACATATAGCAGTGTACATAAGGGTCCAAGTTCCGGATGCATAGCGCCAGATTACAGAAGCAGGCAGGACAGGCTTCCAGAGCAAAACCCAGGCCTTGGTTCACTAAAAAAGAAAAAGGAAAGAAAATATAAACCATTGAAATCTTTCATCTGAGCATCTGGAGTTGTGAGCATGATGGCTGCCATCTATTTTGAAAACTCTGTGTAGAGTACGTCAAATACTAGGCACTTAATGATCCAGATCTTCCCAATTCACAAACTGATCTCTAGACACTAGAGCTGAAGTTTTCCTCATTCCTCCAAGGTCCTAGGATATCTCTCACCACACAGAACTAATCACTCCGAATGAATACATTCAACTGCCTATAATGCATTTCTACTTACACATCTCACAAACATACAAAATTCAACACAACCAACATGTATTCCTCCTTCACATCCCCCAAAATAGTAAATATAAGGAAAATAACAAAATAATGGCTAACATTTACGCAGTGTTTACTATGTGCCAGACACCATTTCAGTGCTTTAATACACGAATTTAACCTTCACAACAACCCTGTGAGATAGGTACTACTGGTTTTTGTCCCTTTATTCAGATGGAGGACTCCTGGCTCATGGATTGGTCAAGCACAGAGAACATCAAGGTCAGGCCTGTGTTGGGGTTGGGCTTGGCACTATTGTGAGAGTGGGATTAGCCAAGAAAAGGATAGTAATGGATGAAGCCAGAGAGGAAGGCTGGACCAGATCACATATTCAGCTTCGAAGGTCATGGTAAAGATTGTGGGATTTATTCTAAATGCAAGAGCAAATCCTTAGAGGACACAGAGAAGGGGAATGATGTAATCTTATTTATGCTTTAAAAAGATCGCTGGCTGAAGTGGGAAAGGGAGACTAAGCAGGACATACTGTAATCACCCTGGAGACAGATGAGGACACACTGGTTAGAGCAGTGAGTCAACCGTGGAGGTGGAGAAAAGTAGTTGGATTCAGAATATATTATAAAGGTCGACCCAATAGGACAAGTCGAAGGCTTGGATATAGTGTGGGACAGAGATGTGTAAAGGGTAACTTCTGGGTTTTGGTAACACAAAATAAATAATAGCCCTGTTTACTGAAATGGGGACGACTAGAGAGGGAGAGACAGAAGAGAAGGTTCATCACTAGTTCTGTTTTGGCCAAGGTAAGTCTGAGCTATCTATCAGACATCCAAGTCTTACTGTCAAGTCAACAGTTGCATGCGTGAGTTTGGAGCTGTATGAAGAAGTCAGAGCTGGAAACGTAGATCTTAAAAGTATGAACGCCGGCCGGGTGCGGTGGCTCAAGCCTGTAATCCCAGCACTTTGGGAGGCCGAGACGGGTGGATCACGAGGTCAGGAGATCGAGACCATCCTGGCTAACACGGTGAAACCCCGTCTCTACTGAAAATACAAAAAACTAGCCGGGCGAGGTGGCGGGTGCCTGTAGTCCCAGCTACTCCGGAGGCTGAGGCAGGAGAATGGTGTAAACCCGGGAGGCAGAGCTTGCAGTGAGCTGAGATCCGGCCACTGCACTCCAGCCCGGGCGAGAGCGAGACTCCGTCTCAAAAAAAAAAAAAGTATGAACGCCTTGGCACTAGATGAGCTCTCTCTAAGGAAAATATGTTTAGAGGACTGAGGAGAGGGGAAGAGATAAAACAGAAGAGCCTTGGAATACTCCAACCTTTAGAGACGGAAAGTAGCCAAGGACACACAGCAGAGGTAGTTAATGAAATAGAAAAAAATATATTTGTCCAGGGATAACATAAGAAATATTTCTAGGCTGGGAACAGTGGCTCACATTTGTAATCCCAGCACTTTGGGAGGCTGAGGAAGGCGGATCACTTGAGGTCAAGAGTTTGAAACCAGCCTAGCCAACATGGTGAAACCCCATTTCTACTAAAAATACAAAAATTAGCCGAGCCTGGTGGCATGCACCTGTAATCCCAGCTACTCAGGAGGCTGGCGCAGGAGAATCACTTGAACCTGGAAGGTGGAGGTTGCAGTGAGCCAAGATCGTGCCACTGCACTCCAGGCTGGGCAACAGAGCCAGACTCCATATCAAAAAAATAAAAATACATTTAAAAAATAAGAAAAAGAAATATTTCTAGAAGAAGAGTGTGACCAACGGTCTCAAACATCAATGAAAAGCAGAGTAAGATGAGATACCATCAGAAAGGACTACTGAAGGTCATTGGTGATACTGACAAGAATGGTTTCAGTGGAGAAAAGACAAAAGTATGATGGTGGGTTCAGGGTAGAACGGGAAGACAGGAAACGGAAAGCAGGCACAGACACTTCCTTCCAGGGTTCTGCTATACAAAGGCAGCAGAAAAACAGGGAGAATTGCTGAAGACAGATGGTAGTCAAGGGATGGCTTGTTTGTGGTGTGTGTGTGTGTGTGTGTTTGTGTATTTTACTATAGAGACAGTATAGCACATTTGGTAAAACTAAAAAAGTTTCACAAAACCCAGCACTGGCAAGAATGTGAGCAAAAATAATTATCATATATTGCTGGTGGAAACAAAATCAGTACATACTTTTTGGAGGCAGTCTGCTATTTCTATCAAAAATCATGCAACAAACTCTTATTGAATACTTATCATATGCTAAGACTATCCTAAGAGGTGGAATTGAGCAATTAACAATGTATACATAGAACTAAGTAACACATAAAAATGTATACCATCTATTCAAGTAGGAGAGATGGACAATATAAAAGACAAATAAAACTAGTAAAATTAACAACGTCCATGCCATTCTCCAGATACGGCCAATTCTTTCTCTGCTATCCTTCCTCTACACCTGGGACGTGCGTAACCACAGCACTCAATATTCTCTTATGTAACTTATCCGGTGACACAACTGTGACCTCTTTAAAGGCAAGAATGACATCATATTTAGTTTTGCAAAATTTTAGTGCCTAGCAGAAAGTAGGTATTTCAAAAATGTTTCTTAAAATGAAAGGAATACAATAGAATGCAATTCCAAGAAGTACCTTAAGGAGTAGCGTTTAATGAGAACTGCCATCTCATCTGAATTTAGTATATTCTAGCTGTATTGTTTACTCCTTCACTCACTTACTCATTCATATGTATAATTTTAAAAATCAACAAAAAATACAGTAAGTGCCTACTATATGCCAGGTACTATGCTAGACGAGGCTACCATGTCTGCGAATCATGCCCCATGTCCCTGCTTAGCCAGGGCTAGACAATGGACCTATGACTATAGAATACAACAAAATCTAATGACAGTACTACATGAATGACATTTTAGAAATGAGAATTTTACGTGCATTTTCATTTATGCAAAGAAAGATGAACGCTAACCATTAATACAATTAGGTAGTAATACAGAGGAAGGCACCTTAAGTGCAGCTTTTAATACATCAAATAGTATCTCCCAGAATCTGCTCACCTTCTCTATGCCAAGTACTCCAAAATCTAAAAGGTGCAAACTCAAGTTTCTCTAGCTCGCGGATATCAGGTTATGAATCCGCTTTTCCAGTTTTTTCTTGCTGACCTCCTTTAAAAAGCGGGAGAGGGACTACTGGCATGACTCAACGGCAGAAGAGTCCAGCTGTGTGAAAACTTTTTTGGTTTATTTGAATTCTCACTTGGTTCAAGGGTAAGAACTGACACAACACTGGAAAGCAGTCAAGGCAAAGTAAACATTCAAATAACTTGTTAACAGGAGACATTTTCCTGAGAGAATGAGGACAAGAAGGATTGTGATTGTTTCTTCCTTTTGCCAAATCTTTCAGCTATTTATTTGTTAAAAAGCACTGAAACAAATTTCAGAGTCAACTTTAACCCTAGTGCATGACCTACTGAGTGACTTTATAGTTGTCCTTGAAAGTTTCACAGTTCATTACAGCTACCTAACTATTACCACACAGGAATCTTCTTTATTGAGTCTATCTTTCTATTGGGTTACTCTTTACATGCTCTCAGTTGATTTTGGAAGTTGGAAAGAACCTATGGCCAGAAAAGGCATTTACTAAATACGTGTTGGCTTGGTTTGTATTTATCCAAGGCAAGCCTGCTCAGTTTGTTAAAGAACTGTGATAATGACAACAAGGAGTTGGATTCTGCTGTTTTATGGAGTTGGGTAGCTTGACATTATAGTCAACAGCTAGTTACAGCACCCCAGGCCCAACCTCACAAATAAACATTACTGACCACACAAAGATTAGATACGTATAAATCACAGTATATCCATTAGTACTACCGGAAAATCTTTCAATGGTATGTCATTTTCAAAACTACTATCTTTATCAAAAAAGAAACCCTTAATATTAGTGTTACGGCTATTTAACTAGTAAGTTATTAGAAAACCAAATATATATGTAATTTATTCATATGTGTGTGTATATATACAAGCAAATGCGTGTGTGTGTGTGTGTGTGTATTTAAGTTCCCCTACATTGCTCTGGCAAATAAACACAATTTTGTTTGACAAAGTTTACCATAACTAAACAAGGTTTCTGCCATCTTCTTATTCACAAGTCAGTGGCCTTAACGTGTATGTCATTTTTCTCACCTACAGAAATTGACCTTGGCAAAGGGGACAATAACCCTAATTTCCTCTACATAGTTGTTATCCCATCCTCCTTACCTTTTCTTTCAATCTGGAAATAATGACCAGCAGAGAAAAAAATCCATGATAAGGATAACCATCCCACTCTACACCACACATAACATGGGCACATTACTTGCCAAAGGTGTTTAATCTCTGTTCTAGCGAACATAACATTCAAATCTCGTGTAAAAATTAAAAACAGAATTCTGATTTAAATCATGTCAGATAGAATAGAATTCTGATTTAAACCACACTATCTTTTTTTTTTTTTTCTTAGTTCAGGGATTTTTTTTACTTCAGGTTTCATTTTGAATTTTTTTAAAGCACTCTATGTTGTCAGCATAATGCCTGGTGATATTTTAAACAAATTATTCAAGTTTTCTTCACATCTTTTATATGTCAGTTTTACAAGAATTGCTAAATTTCTACAAATACTCATCCAAAAAAAGTACATTCAATATAGAATGTGCAGAAAATACATAAACATATAAAAGGAAAGTAAACATGACAGTCCCTTCCCCTATAGAAAAGAAGTCAATATTCTGATGCACTTCCTTCTCATCTTTTTCATATATGCAGTGTACTGTATTTACGTAATTGTGATAATACATGTTAGGGTTTTAAATGCTTTAATTTATTATTTAATGATCATTTTTCCTTATTAAAATTCTTTTTTTTTTTTTTGAGATGGAATCTTGCTGTTGCCCAGGCTGCAGGGCAGTGGTGTGATCTCGGCTCGCTGCAGCCTCCACCTCCCAGGTTCAAGTGACTCTCTGTTTCAGCCTCCAGAGTAGCTGGGATTATAGGCGTGTGCCACCACGCCCGGTTAATTTTTGTATTTTTAGTAGAGATGGGGTTTCGTCATGTTGGCCAGGTTGGTCTCGAACTCCTGGCCTCAAGTAATCCGCCCACCTCAGCCTCCCAAACTGTTAGGATTACAGGCATGAGCCACTGCCCCTGGCCCTTATTAAAACTCTTCATAAAGAAACCATTTAACAGCTGCAGAGAATTTACTGCATGGATGTCTTGTATTTTAGTCTACTTAACCATTCTCTTTTGGATAGTTAGGCTACATTTTTATATATGGGGGTGTGTGTGTGTATATATACATGTGTGTGTGTGTTACTTTTTTGCTATTCTAGATAATACTGCTATGAACATTTTGTCCATAAATCTTAAACCACTCTTCTAATTATGCCCTTAGGACATTTTTAGGAGTAGAATTATATTGGATCAGGGAGTACAAACATTTTCAAGACTCTTAATACAGATTGTCAAGCTGTGTTCCAAAAAGAGGCCCCCAATAGCCAACCCCATCCCTCACAACCAAAATCGGCACATGAAGGTAACTCCCCAAATGGTTTAGATCCTCACACTGTGGTAAGCAAAGTATGGATGTAAATCATGACTTTGAGTAATGAACTAAAATACTTGCTAAGGCATAAAGCAACTTTCACTCTCTTTGAGGGATTCTTTAAAACAGTATTCTACAGTTACATAAAAGTAACTGGAAAAAGAATGTAAGGCATGGACATTGCAGGCCATATTCATCAAACTTTGTCAATCCGTGAACTTCCAATGACGAAAAAACAATGTGGACACAAAACCTCTGCTTTTTACCCATAATCTATTATATAGTAGAATAAGGAGTTACTGTTGTTACACTGTGTAGTTTTAACTCATTAAACGTATTTCTCAAAATAAATTTATATGCAAAAACTGCTGACACCTTAAGGGAATATTTGCTGACATTCAAAACGGTAAATTGCCATTCATTTCAAAACCATATTCTCCCTTTCCTACTGCTTTTCTTGTCCATTTAATATAGATCTATGTGTATGTATATATATTTAAATGTACATATATATGTACATATGTACACACATGTATATACACACATATATATACACACATATATACGTATATATGTGTGTATATATATGTACCCCTCCCTAATCTACTAGAGGTAATAAAATCAGTAAAGAGATTAGAATTTGAATTTGATTCCTTATGTGAGAAACAGAAGTGGTAGGCTCATCGAACCCAGTGGTCTCAAACGGAATTAGCACAACCACGAGAAAGTTCTTCCATCTCCTTCCCATCTTCATGTAAAGCTAGTGGCCAACATAACTGCATTATTTTCACTGACATGCTGAGTGGGTGATTTGTCTGAGAAGATGCTTAGTGGTCATTTTGCTCTCAGGAAAGCGCCTGGCAGTACAGTCTCTCCAGAAAAAGATTGTAGAACATGTACACACACAAACACACAAAATGCAGCTAAGTGTAGTAAAACCAATAACCCATCTACAAAGCAGGACAACTTGTTCCTCAATGCTGTAAAAATCTCTGGAGGCTCCCCAGTCTTGTGTGGCACAAGTACTGCTCCCAAAGTCCAAATGTCACTAAGCAACAGCTGGTGTTTCCTAAGTCACAGGGCTTTCTCTAAGCCTTTCTCCCACATCCACATAGAAGGCAATCTGTCCTATAAGCTCTACATTATATGCCATTCCAAGCTTAGAGCATTTCTGTGGGCAGAGGGAAGCTAAAGGTATACCTCATCCTAGAATAAGAAAGGAAATACTTTCCTAACGTTTACTTAACTTATTGTTCAGGTTGTGAACTTATTGCTTTTATAACCCCTTTTCAACACGCTGCCAGAATAACCCTTTGGGAAAAGTCTTTCCTGAATTTCTAGATTTGATTACTTTGTTTTTGAAGCAACGCCTTTGCTTTCATAAGGATGATCAAGGCTGTCTTTCTGAATCATTCCTCTTCCTAGCCTCCTATTCCAAACTTTCTTGTAGTTTTCTTTCAAGCTTAGGAAATAACTGTGATTAATTTGTGAGCAAAAACTTGGCTTTGAGATCAGTATAGTTCCTCAAAATAGGAAATTATTTAAGTTAGATTCTGTTTTTTAAAAGAATCTTATTCTGTATGAAACATGGTAATTTCCTTTTTTAAAACAATGATTGATCTCTATTTTCAAACAATCTATCTCAAAATACGCTATTGATCAACTAAGAAAACTTATTTTGAAAACTACAAGGAAAAGCAAAACCTGTCTACTTAAAATTCTTGATAAAGTACTATCAAGATTAGTGCAGTCCAATGTTCAATTATGGAAGTCAAATATAGTATATACTTTTTTTTAACCCATTGGGCTACCTTGACCTTAACCACAGGCAACTTTAAATCTCCTGTCAGTTTTCTTCATTCTGAATATTTAACTAAGAAGTTAACATCATTTCCTACAGAAACTTCTCAAATAACTCTACTTTTCAAGTAAGTATTCATTCAATCAATCCATTTAATACACAGAACATCTACTTTTGGCAAGAACCTATAAGGGGTACAAAGGTGCACCAAACTAAAGGAGACTGCTCAACTGAGAAACAAGGGCATGAACATAATTATCTCCAGAAAAAAGAAAAAAGTCTTAAATGCAATAAGAGAGTAAAAAGTATTGAAAGAGTTCAAAATAGAGGAATTCATCTTTTATTCAGTAAATACTTGGTGTATGCTTACTATATATCAGGCACTGAGCTATCCTGGAAACTCAGCCATGAATAAAAGAGACATAGTGTCTGCCCGCATGAGGCTTACAATCAGGTGAGGAAAGGTGACAAGTAAGGAAGCAATTAAAATACAGACTCGTCTAACATAGGAATGGCGCAGATAGCAACTTTTTGCTATAATGGCTCTTAGAAAGTTATTCCACTTTTTAAAACACACAGCTTCGTTTTATTCAGTACAACAACTTTTCAATCAGAAACTAAAGAAAACACTCTAAAAGTGATACTCTGATATTATAGCTTCAGGCAAAGCTGCACACACCGATTTACATAATATCACAGTTTTTAGACTTTACACCACGTCATGTAGAAAAATGTGAATTGCATGCTATGTTTGGATGACCCCAAACGTTGTGCTTTGTGTTCAGATGCCAACTGAGGGGGAGGACAGTGGGCATTCTACTGATCTTCTGTGAGATTCCACTAATTAGTGAGATTCTAGTAATCTTCTGTCTGCAGTGTGTGTGCACCATTTCCGCGAGTTGTGAAACACTCTCGTGTTGAGCTTTTGTTTTGCCATAAAGTGATTTTAGGTGCTTTTATTTTCTAAGTGCAGTATGAATGCGAGGTAACTACGAGCCTTAAGAAGACTTCCAGTGTCCAAAAATCCATTTCCTGACTCTACACCACCTGTGAAGGAATTCCTCACCATTCCTCTTTCACCAGCCTCAAGGCTTCTCTTCCTTCTTTGACAAGCATAATAAACTCAGTGCATTTTATTTAAGAATAAACTGGATTTATTTACTGTTAAAGTATCTTTTACCATCTCTACAAATGTGCTTTCACTGCTCCATTGATATGTTTTTCTGTCTGTGAAATCTGGCTATCTTGGATTGGGAAAGAACATATCATGACTCTTTCTATGAAAAGCAATGGACATGTTTTACACTAAAAGGCAGGATTTGTAGGAAATAAAGGTTTTCAGAGATTAAAGCAGTTACATGAGAAAGAGACAGGTGAGCAACAGAATAAAGCAAATACAGGTAGGTGCTCCAGGAAAAAGAGAAGGCTCACTTAACCTAGATTTGGACTTGGAGAGGTGAAGACCTCTCAGAGCAAACAATGACTAGGTGAAATCAGATGGATACGTTTGGGGGATGGAGTAGAGGAAGAGAAGGAAGGAAGTATTCCAAGCAGAAAGAACGTGTGTTTGCAGAATCAGAGTAAGGAGGTCTGGGCTGGAGAACACAGTAAGAAGAGAAGGATAAGACACAGTGAGAGGAAAGCAACATACGTGGGCAGAAACAAGAGTGTAAAGAACAATATAAATCATGTTAAAGTGTTTGGCTTTTATTCTGAGAGGAGGGTGTTAAAGCCTTTTAAGCAGGAAAAATCACTGACACTGCAATGTGGAAAATGGCTGAGGATAAGAGAAGTTAGAAGGCTATCGTGAAAGACATGGGGACCTGTACTGGAGAAATATCACGGAATAAATTTGAAAGGTTTTTCAAAACTTTTTAAGACACGGTCATATTTAAAAGATGTAAAAGGCCAGGAGCTGTGGCATACACCTATAATCCCAGCACTTTGGGAGGCCAAGGTGGGTAGATCACTTGAGCACAGAAATTCCAAGACCAGGCTGGGCAACATATGGAGATCCCATCTCCACCAAAAATACAAAAAGTATCCAGGCGTAGTGGTGCACACCTGCAGGCTCGGCTACTAGGGAGGATGAGGTGGGAGGATCCCTTGAGCTCAGGAGGTTGAGACTGCAACGAGCTATGATCGCACCACTGTACTCCAGCCTGGGTGACAGAGTGAGGTCCTGTGATCAACAGGACTTGGATAATGAATGAGTTGGACTGGAAAAGAATAGACCACTAGGATCTAGGACATCTTTGGAATCCATTCACCTACCCACTGCTCTGCTTCCCCACTGCTGTGACTATAAATAAGGAATCGAGGCTGCTGTCCAGAATTCCGACTTAGACAAGTGAGTGAGTGGATGATGTGCATTTACTGAGATGGGAAATGTGTAAGGAGCAGCAGGGTCTTCTGTGGTCTGCTGCCGCTGTTTGAGGTGGTGGAAGGAATGGAGAGCATCTGAAGGTGTGGAGATAACGAGATGAGCTGGACGTAAGTGGGGTTCTCAGGAAGGTCGGGCAGGCAAGCAGAAAGAAGCCTGAAGCTCTTAAGAGAGATTTGGGTCGCAGATGACACTCTGGCAGGCAGCAGCAGACACACGGAACTATGGCTCAGACTGAATCCCAAAACTACCATGCTTGAAGGGGTAGGAACTCCTCATTCAAAATCAACCACACTATCAATACTACTAATGAAAAAATTTTAAAACAAAAAAGGAAACGACAGAAATGATATTCCAGGGATGGAGTCAAACACTCAGACTTTAAAAATGAGTTTCTTAATGTGATTTAATTTCACATTTCACACTGCTATACCTTTCCAAGGTACTACAGTGTAGGGTAATCAGACATATTCCTTAACCGTTGACTCCTTCATGCTTTGATTCGGGACAGTCTTCATGCTGTCCACAGGGGGTCTCCCAAAATGAGAGTAACAGCTGGCATACATCTTCCATGATTCCACAGGAGGAAAGGAGAGGCAAACAGTGCTACAAGTCTAGTCGCAACACACATACTATCTAATAGCATGCTACTCTCTGGG
Source organism: Rhinopithecus bieti (assembly GCF_001698545.2). Taxonomy (NCBI): domain Eukaryota; kingdom Metazoa; phylum Chordata; class Mammalia; order Primates; family Cercopithecidae; genus Rhinopithecus; species Rhinopithecus bieti. The sequence continues at coordinate 632,241 of NW_016810565.1, forward strand.
GCTTATGGGGGTTTCTTTAGAAACTAAAGAATTTCTTAAAGCAGTCATGTGCAATTAACACTGATGTATCTTCTGACCTGCCACATAGCTCCCAGTCCATAGGAGGAATATATAAATCTCATCAAAGGAAAGCTGCAGGGTCTCAGACACCAAGGTCCACTGTCAATCACTGGGAGCGCTCTCTTCCTGCCAGAACGAAGCCCCCTGGGTTTGAAACGCAGCTTTCCATAGTACTCACTTTATAAGCACTTATTAATGATCGTGCAATCATTCAGATCAACTTAAAAAAAAAGGTTCACACCTACAGACTTCACAACCCTTCCCCCACTTCTCCCAAGTTTCAATCGAGTCAGCCAAGCATACAAACATTCCTGCTGCCTGCAAAAGCATTTCCTTTCACTGTGGACTGCCAAAAGCAGAGGAAGAAATGGAAGTGACTTGGAGTTATGGCACCAAAAAGGCCAAATGAGCAAAGAAATAATCAACTCCACATGAGCCACTTCAGCTTCAACACAATGAAAAGGGCCCAGGACGAACCCCAGGAAAGGTCACTGAGATCAAGGGTCACACGCAGAAAAAGGCAACAGTGAGGGGCTGCCAGCTGCAACAGGAGCCAATGTGGTCCCAATTACACCGAAGGAGAGGGGACAAGAGCTCAGTTAGGTTCTATTCACAATATTTGTGTGTTTTTTAAAAAAAGTCAAGTGTTCCTGTTCCACTCTCTTTCTAAGAGACTATTTCTTCCTGCCACTAGAGCACAGGAAGCCAAGAATTGTGAAGATAATCCTGGCATCCACAGTGGCTTGTACAGGAGCATTATAAATATTTAAAAGCCCAGCTGCATACAAATGGAGAAATTCTAAAAAGCACTGTGAGAGAGATTATTAAAAAGACAAAATACAGAAGATTTCAAGGGGATTATTTTGCAAGTCCCATGGAGTCAGCACTTGCCACAAATCCAGCACTTGGTAGATTTTCAAGTTTGTCACTGGAATTGGCTTCATGGGGAAAAATAACTGTTATGGTAACCACAAAACAAATGCTAAAAGCTAAGTTTGCTAAGAACTAGCTATTGCAAAGATGCAGACACACATTTGACTAACTTCTGACGGAGGATGAGGAGGAGGAATATGGAAACATTTGAAAAAGAGCTCCATATGGGTGTTAGGCAATATAACTAATAGAGTTGTTAACAGGTCCAGCGCTTTGCTTAAACCTGACTGACTTATGCACTGGGCTAACCTAAGTACAAGAGTTTCCCCTGCAGTTACAAAAGACTCACCCTCATGGGGTTTGGCTTACATTCCATTTTAATAACAAGGAAAAAATCCTCAAGGAGAAACTCATTTCCATGAAGTACATTATTCAAATATACACAGTCAAGCATTGAAAAGGCAGATAAGAAAAAAACAGAAATATTGGAAAAGGATCTTTGCTGCAAAGAAACTTGAATCAATGCTGGCTGAACACTGGGTCTCTGTCACAATGACTTTTACATTATCTGACTGTCAGGTTATGAGTTTCCTAGAGACCTAGAACATACTAATATTAGTTTCCAAGTACCTTATTCCATCTTTAAACTTGGCCACATACAATAATGGAAGAAATCTAGATTTCTTATAAGCCCCTGCTTGGTTCAAACTGGTAGTGGGAATTAGGTCAGACACAGCTTCATCAAAGCTGTCATTGATAAAGGGGCTGCGCATTGATAAAGGGGTTCTTCAAGCACATTCATAAGCTGACGTACAAGTCAATCACAGATTACTATGTAGTTAGTACGTAATTGGCACCAATTGACTGATAAGTCCAAAATTAAGTAAAAACAGACATTGGCCTATGCCAGGAAAACTTGCACCCTCGAAAACTTTAAATCAGTGCCAGACAGTTAAAACCAAAGTAACCATCAGGATACAATGCTCTGATGAACTAGAAAATAGAAAAACAAATCAATTAGGATCACAATATCTTTGTAAACATAACACGACGCAGCATGAAGTTTTAATCCAATCAGAAAAGCCCGAGAAGTGGCCTTTGGCATCAGGTCCAGCCTGACTATCAAAAATAAAGCAAAGTTTGTTGGAACAACTCTGCTAGGCCATATATGCATAAAGAAGCAGCGGCTGGATTGTAACATAACACTGGCAGGATGGTCAAAGAAAACTCACAGACACTGATACAGAAAAGGTACACACACACATCAATACACACACGTATACACACTACCAAAAAACACAGCCGCAGATAGAACCAACCTGGAACACAGAAAAACTTATTCCAATGATGCTTCTCTGTGCAAAACGTTATTAATTATTTATTATTCATTATTCATTGCAAGCCATATTCATCAAACTTTGTCAATCCATGAACTTCCAATGAAGTTCGTTATTCCCTAATTATTTTCAGTATCAGTGTATAAAGCAGGCATGAATATCATTCTCATTATGATTACATCTGATTTTTAAACACATATAGTCTTAACTCCAACATTATGACCCAATTTATTCATTAATGACTATTTCCAAAAAATCAAGAACATCAAACACTTTCTTTCTTTAATGTACCACAACCAATAAAGGTAATTCCAAAAGAATTCCAATTTTTTTGGCACAATAACAGCGGTACGAGATTAAATATGCAGTTTCCCAAGGTGACTGACTTCTTTAAAGAAACAATTCTCATGTGTAAGTCTTGGCATAGTTCTTAAAGCTTCTGTATTATACTATACTCATATTTCATAGTTACACAATAACAGACCTTATGTTTACAGAATATACTTCTACCTGTATATACCCTTGTAGGCCTCACTCTTCTTTGAAGGACTTGTCATTGTTGACTTCTGTGCACAACATGAGGGTTTCTTTTGTTTTCAGTGAGTTTTCTTAAAACGTACAACTTTACTCACATTTTTTTGAGACAGGGTCTCGCTCTGCTGCCCAGACTGGAGTGCAGTGGTGCAATCATGGCTCACTGCAACCTCTGCCTCCCGGGCTCAAGTGATCCTCTCACCTCAACCTCCCAAGTGGCTGGGACCACAGGCACAAGCAATCATGCCTGGCTAATTCTTCTACTTTTTGTAGAGACAGGGTCTCACATGTTGCCCAAGCTGGTCTCAAAGTCCTGGCCTCAATCGATCTGCCTGCCTTAGCCTCCCAAAGTGCTGGGATTACAGGCATGTGAGCCACCACAACCAGCCTACAACTTTATTCTTTATGTAATATCATGTAAACTAATTTGGGTCTGAGGATTATAAGAATGCTGGGGGATGGATCCTTAATTTTTTAAAATCTCTTCATTCAACCCATTTTCTTTCTTTTCTTTTCTTTTTTTTTTTTTTTTTTGGAAGATGGAGTCTCTCTCTGTCGCACAGGCTGGAGTGCAGTGACACAATTATGGCTACCTGCAGTCTTGACCTCCCTGGGCTCAGGCGATCCTCCCACCTCAGCCTCCCGAGTAGCTGGGACCACAGGCGTGCACCACCACACTTGGCTAATTTTTGTATTTTTAGTAGAGATGGGTTTCACCATCTTGGCCAGGCTGGTCTTGAACTTCTGATCTCAAGTGATCTGCCCGCCTTAGCCTCCCAAAGTGCTAGGATTACAGGTGTGACCCACTGCACCCAGCCCATCCGACCCATTTCCTAAGGACAGACTATGAGTGGGGTGGGAATCTACAACCTGAAACTGCAAAGAGCAGTTTTTCATTCATTTATACAGCAAAAACATACTGAGTTCCTATAGTCAAGGTAGTTAGGGAAAAAATATGGGTGGGGGGATAAAGTAGAATAAAATAACAGAGACCTTGACCTCATTTCTTAAAACACTCAATCTCTGACATCTTTAACTCTTGTATAGCAATTCATAAGCAATTGAATTTTAAATTTTTTTGGTATAAAAAAGTTTCAAAACATGACAGGATCCCTAATTTTTCAAAACAATATATTGAAAACAAAATTATTAGTTGGTGGTCTAAATGGATTCATCTCCTTTTCCTAGAGAATGTTAGGCAGAACACTTACTAACTTAGTATGGCTTAGGTCCTGTCTGCAAAGGGAAAAAAACTCCACACTTTTTACCAGCTTTAGAATTCTATGACAATATTTACAACTGCTGTGTGTAAATGAAAAAAATACAAACACTTAAAAGTTTATCTTACACTATAGTTTTGCCTCATCTATGGCAGGCTCCAAAAATGACTGCACTAAGAGGAAAGGGGGGAAAAACTGCAAAGATATCCAAAATCAACAAAATTTCAGCTCTAAATATTTAAGTTCATCACTTCAGTTTGCAAGCAAAAAAGAGTGTTCATGGTCACTCAAAAAAACAAAAAGCTAAGTTGAAAATAAAAAAAAAAAACAGTAGAAAACATGAAGTTCACAGTTTCATTCTAAGAACCTGGAGAGGTGGGCCTTTCACTTTATATTTGGGTAAAGAATTTGGAAAAACTTCCTTAGCCAACTTTACTTTGTGAATGTCACAGCCACTATCAAACAATCAGTAAAGTATCCACAGAATTCTGGAAAGACTGTCAGAAACATGTATACAGTAAAAGAGATAGGTCTTCTCATGAAGACTCAGTATTTATCTCAAAAAAAGAATCTCGGGCTGGACATGGTGGCTCACGCCTGCAATCCCAGCACTTTGGGAGGCCAAGGCAGGAGGATCACTTGAGGTCAGGAGTTCAAGACCAGCCTGGCCAACATGGTGAAAACCTGTGTTTACTAAAAATACAAAAATTAGCTGGGCGTGGTGACAGGCGCCTGTAATCCCAGCTACTCAGGAGGCTGAGGCAGGAGAATCGCTTGAACCCAGGAGGCAGAGATTGCAGTGAGCCGAGACTGTCCCACTGCACTCCAGCCAGGCAACAAGAATGAAACTCCGTCTCAAAAAAAAAAAAAAAAAAAAAAAGAATCTCTGGTTATGAACAAAAGAGCATTTCCAATTTGAAAACTATTTAGTTACAAACTGTTCCAAGAACTTACGTTTTAAGATGTTTCATAACTCCACATAATCATCTTTTTCTCTTCCCAGTTTCCCTGCCAACCTAAGTAAGTACCTCAGGAGTAAAGGATCAGATGGCAAATGTAAGTATTTCAAAACAGAAGAAATGATTTTGTTGATTTAAATTACCTTCTGTGCTTGAACAGCCTCAGGGTGCAAATAAAACATACTACTAATTAAAAGAACCAATAGTAGTACTAATAAAACATCTACAAAGCAGTTTTTATATAGACAGAGGCTTTCAGGTACTTGCCTCCTAACCTCAGCACATGGAACAATGAATGTGCCCCTAAAACGAAGTGAACTATTTCCACTTCTGTTGGAGAAGAATAAATAGTCACCTTAAGTCTATGGCTGGAGAGAGAGAACCCTACTTGATATTGAGGCATCATAAAAACTTGGGCATAAATCTTACAGATGGAGAAGCATCTAGCATGAGAAACAGCACAGAAGCCATTTCCCAAGATAGATAACTGTATGTAGGTCACTGTACTCAATGGAAATCACAGCAATGGTTCCCAAACTTTGGGATTTCAATAAACAGAAAATTTACAAACAAAATACCTGTATGTCCTATGTAAGCTTTCCAAAATCTGCCCTGAAAACATTTTTTAAAAATTAGCAACTGCCATCTACTGTTGGTATTTCATTAGAACACAAAGTAGTAAGCAAGGAGTAATTTCAGTATAAACGCAGCTTATGACTTTTGGTTAGCTGTTTCTCATTTTACTCCAGACGAATATAAAATCTTTATTAGAGATCACGCTGGTTCAAAGATCAGGGTCAAAAAACAACTAATCTAGAGACTTAACGTTTTCACTGTCTTAAATCAGTAGGATTATGCTACAACTGCTCAGCACCACACATTTGGCTCTGAAACAGGCTGAGTCATCTGTATGCACAGGTACTCCGCAGCTCTTCATCCTCAGTGTCAGCCGACAGTCGCCCTAAAGCAGCATTATCACTCTTCTCGGCAGTGACAGGTTTCTGCCACTCAAAAAGACCCAGTGTGTCCCAGAGTCCCATCCCTGTCTTCACGATTAAGCTTCCCCTCCAAAATAAGCCGAACTCTTAGACCTTGCTGGGAAGCTGACGTCTCAGAGGCAGGACCCTCATCATAAGCAGCCCCACATTCCACTCAAAACCCCATCGCCCCTCGCTCTCTCAGCACACTGCTCTCCAATGTCACGTTTTAAAACTGTTTTCCTTCCACACTCATGGTCTTCATTTTCATTGTAATCTGATTTCCTGTGTGTAAAAAGCATAGATAAGGAAGAGTCATGAAGGGACAGAGCGGATGATCCTACCTGACTCACTATACTCAAAAATAAATAAATAAGTAAAAGAGACTAGTTTATTCACAGGTCACATAAATGCAAAAAAACATCTTTGGGAACAGAGGCCTGGGGGTATATGGGAAATCCTTGTACCTTCCACTCAGTTTTGGTGTGAATCTAAAATTGCTCTAAAATATAATTGTCTAAAACATTTCTAGAGGAACTAGATTAACCACTAGTTTGTCAGTTCCATGAGAAAAGGGACCTTGTCTATTTTGCTCATCACCGTACAGACACCACCTGGGAAGCACCTTGCACAAAATGAGTGCTTAGTAAGTTGTGATAAATGAAAGAACTTCCACTGTGAGAAACCCAACAATGTTTTCTGGGAATTATGAAGTTACTTAACCACGCTGACTTGTGTTTTACTACAACAATTTTTAAAAAGTGATTATAGGATATATAATTTAAAACAGGTACTAAAGTCAAGGCGACTAACCAAGAGCATGGTGCAGCGCTACAGTAAAAACATGGGCAGGCTGGGCGCGGTGGCTCACGTCTGTAATCCCAGCACTTTAGGAGGCCGAGGCAAGCAGATCACGAAGTCAGGAGTTCAAAATCAACCTGACCAACATGGTGAAAACCTATCTCCAACAAAAATACAAAAATTAGCCAGGCGTGGTGGTGCATGCCTGTAATCCCAGCTACTCAGGAGGCTGAGGCAGGAGAAAAGCTCGAACCTGGGAGGCAGAGGAGGTTGCAGTGGGCCAAGATCGCGCCACTGCACTCCAGCCTGGGCAACAGGGTGAGACTCCGTCAAAAAAAAAAAAGGCAGACGTTCTTCGCCCAGAGTCGTCGGGGTTTCCTGCTTCAACAGTGCTTGGACGGAACCCGGCGCTCGTCCCCCGTCCCGGCCGGCCGCCCATAGCCAGCCCTCCGCCACCTCTTCACCGCATCCTCGGACCGCCCCAAGGCCCCCGCTGCCGCCGCCTGTCCTTAGCCTCCGCCACGACGACCGCGTCCACCTCGCAGGTGCGCCAGAACTACCACCAGGACTCAGAGGCCGCCATCAACCGCCAGATCAACCTGGAGCTCTACGCTTCCTACGTTTACCTGTCCATGTCTTACTACTTTGACCGCGATGATGTGGCTTTGAAGAACTTTGCCAAATACTTTCTTCACCAATCTCATGAGGAAAGGGAACATGCCGAGAAACTGATGAAGCTGCAGAACCAACGAGGTGGCCGAATCTTCCTTCAGGATATTAAGAAACCAGACTATGACGACTGGGAGAGCGGGCTGAATGTG
>NW_016810565.1:639971-640681 GCF_001698545.2 Rhinopithecus bieti
AAAAAAAAGGCAAAATTAAAAGAGTTTAACAAAAGGGTCCCTTTAAACATAAGAGAAAAAGACCACAAACAACACCAAAGGCACTATTATTTTGTTCACAAATAGAAATGACTTGGTGGGCTGCAAAACATTTATTATGATCTTAAAAGCTCTAAAAGGCATATGACCAACTGTGGGTAAACGGAAATCTCTACATTTAGGAGGCTCTAAGGATCTGTAGTCAAAACAAACACAACAGACTCTCTTCACACACTTTTGACACACCCAGGCATTACTGGCTAAACTATCCGGTTTTTATTGTACATAGGCTTCCTGCAACATATGAACTTCTGTATAGTAAAAATCATGTAATAGCAAACCATGTTAAAACAAAATTCTACCATATAACGCTAGCACTAAACAGGGTAACTTCTTAAGATACATTTTAAGCAGATTTTAACAGTATTGGACAGATGAACTAGGTCAAACCACAAACAGTTTCATAAATCTTCTTAAAACCATCAGGTCAATCTATCCCACCTCTCGCCAACACTTTTTAAGTCTTAAATTTGGTAAACATCTAAGGAAAATCAAATACACTTTTTAAACAATCTGCCACAATGCTAATTTAACCCGCACATACCTGTGAGGTTAATCCAGTTCGCATGCGAGTTGTTCCCTGTCAATATTAGGCAATACCAATTTGCTGATTTTTTTTTTTTTTTTTTTTT
>NW_016810565.1:640972-674931 GCF_001698545.2 Rhinopithecus bieti
TTTTTTTTTTTTTTTTTTTTTGAGACGGAGTTTCATTCTTGTTCCCTAGGCTGGAGTGGAATGGCGTGATCCTGGCTCACCGTAACTTCCACCTCCCAGGTTCAAGCAATTCTCCTGCCTCAGTCTCCCGAGTAGCTGGAATTACAGGCATGAGCCACTACGCCCAGCTAATTTTGTATTTTTAGTAGAAACGGTGTTTCTCCATGTTGGTCAGGCTGGTCTCAAACTCCCGACCTTAGGTGATCCGCCTGCCTAGGCCTCCCAAAGTGCTGGGATTACAGGTGTGAGCCACCGCACCCAGCCAATTTGCTGATTTATTTACATAAATTCATCTTCATAAGCAATTATAAAATTAGGATTTTAAAATATTGTACAAGTATTTAAATCAGAGCTACCTGAGAAAGACTGAACTGTTTTGAGTCGATAGCATTCATTTTTCTGCCTCAGCACAGCAGAGCTATGCCACATTCCCAGGGGTAATTGTGGGTCACCTGTGACAAGAAGGTGGGACACATGCAGTATGAAAAATCTTGCCAAATAATTCTGATAATCTAATCCACCCCCGCCTCTTGCTTCCACAAAGCAGACAATAATTGGTTTGTGCAAAAACATATATATACGCATCTTATTAAACATCTGTTTTATGAGATTATTCAAAGAATAACAGCTACCAATTATTAGGTTTATAACTACTAATTATTAAGTTTACGGTTCAAAGATTTTATCATTTATTTATTTATTTTTGAGACAGGAGTCTCGCTCTGCCGCCCAGGCTGGAGTGCAATGGCACAATCTTGGTTTACTGCAACCTCCACCTCCCCGGTTCAAGCGATTCTCCTGCCTCAGCCTCCTAAGTAGCTGGGATTATAGGCGCACGCTGCCATGCCCGGCTTCTTTTTTTGTATTTTAGTACAGACTGGGTTTCACCGTGTTGCCAAGGCTTGTCTGGAACTCCTGAGCTTGGGCAATCCACCTGCCTTGGCTTCCCAAAGTGCTAGGACTTCAGGCGTGAGCCATCTCACCTGGCCAATTTTACATATATTATCGAGGCAGGAAAATAGGGTCTGGAGGCAGGGAACCTCAGGCTGTTTCACACAGACTTCCTAGAGCTAAACTGAAAGGAAAACCCTAACTTTCCACACCTAAGTAACAAAAGGACCAGAGGCTACTCCCTTTGACCTTTTCTGCATGGTAGGTGGGAAACTGGCTGTCAGCAACAAATCAGATGGATTGCGGGCTGAGTCTTCGTTTGCACAGAAGTATAACTTTGTGAAAAGCAACCAATCAGATGTTTGCACATAAGTGTTACCTTTGTAACTGCACTTTGGCCCCTGGTTGGCTCCTTCCTGCAACCAATCAGACCAATTGCGGGCTACCACTTAACTTACATGAGATGAGCACGAAGTGGCCAACGGGAAACTTCTAGGGGATATTTGAACCCAAGAAGATTCTGTATCCGGGCCCTTGAGCCGCTGCTTGGCCCACTCCCACACTGTGGAGTGTGCTTTTGTTTGCAATAAATCCCCAATTTCGTTCTTTTGTTGCTTCCTTCTTTCTTTGCTTTGCTGGGCGTTGTGTCCAATCCTTTGTTCAAAATGCCAAGAACCTGGACAACTTGCAGTCACGACCCTCTACCAGTGACACTGTTACCAATCCTCAAACAAACTTAAGGATAGGTATTATTTCCACTTGACAAATGAGAAAACAAAGAACACTCAGATAGCCTCCCCAAGGGACCACAGCAAATAAAGACAGGGGTGAGGTTTGCACCCAGAGCAACCCCAGGCCTAAGCCTTCCTGCTCCATACACAGCTTCCTAAATGAAAGAAAGGCCTTGAGTACACACAGTTGCGCTTACATCCACTCACTTCAGTGCGAATCGATGGCCACGCCTCATTCTGGAAGATTCTCAAACCTGCCAGGTTTTAGTTCTTTTTCTCTATTCTAATCTGCGGATGGATTTCAGGAGGTATGAAATTCACTGAAAAAAAAGGTCATTGTGGTTATGTATTGCCGATAAATAAATTACGGTGATAATTTGATCCAGCAAAGTCTGGAACATTAACGAAAGACAGGTCCCAAAATTTCAGTGCCCAATTGCATTTGCATTTTTGGATCACAGAGGTGACATCTGAAGGTCACATGACATTATAGAACGCTGTACAAACAAAGTTTGAAACAGGTGAAAAGAAAAGTGGGAGATTTATCTTTTAGCTCACGGCAGCATGGGTGTGCCAAACTTGAAAAGCACAACACAGGAGACGACCTTACACAAAGTAGGAACACACATATTGCACAGATCCCATGTTAATATGGTTCATCAACAAAAAGTAAATATTAACACATAACAAAAAGTTTTCATTGAATGGGTTTTCTTCATACTTTGGTATTATATATTGGGGTGTACTTTTACACCTGGCTGCCCTGCAAAATAATGGATTGTTAAAAACAAATTCACTGTTAACAGACTACAGTAAGATCTGGCAATGACACTGCTGGATATATATCCAAAAGAAAAGAAATCAGTATAATATATCAAAGGGTATCTGCATCCCCACGTTTACGGCAGCACTATTCACAATTGCCAAAATATGGAATCAACCTAAGTGTCCATCAACGGATGAATGCATAAAGAAAATGTGGTATACACACAAAATGGAATACTATTCAGCCATAAAAAGAATGAAATCTTGTCATCTGCAAAAACACGGATGGCACCAGAGGACATTAGGATAAGTGAAACAAGCCCGGCACAGAAAGACAAATTTCACATGTTCTCATTCATATGTGGGAGCTAAAACTTTTAAAATTGAACTCAGGGGGACAGAGAATAGAATGATGGTTACCAGAGGCTCAGAAGGGCAGCAGGGAGGTAGGGATACAGTGGGGATGGCTAATGGGTACAAAAATAATCAGAAGAATGAATAAAATCCAGCATTCAATAGTAAACAGGGTGACTATAGTTAACAATAATTTATTGTGTATTTTTAAATAACTAAAAGACTGGAATTGAAATGTTCCCAACACAAAGAAAACCTAATTACCCTGATGTGATCATTACACATTGTACGCCTTCACCAAAACGTTACACGTACTACATAAACACATACAACTATTATGTACCTATAATAATTTAATTTTTTTTTTTTTTTTGAGACGGAGTCTTGCTCCATCGCCCAGGCTGGAGTGCAAGTGGCGCGATCCCGGCTCACTGCAACCTCCGCCTCCAGGGTTCAAGCGATTCTCCTGCCTCAGTCTCCCGAGTAGCTGGGATTACAGGCGCACACCACCACGTCCAGCTAATTTTTTTGTATTTTTAGTAGAGATGGGGTTTCACCGTGTTGGCCAGGATGGTCTTGATCTCTTGATCTCGTGATCCGACCGCCTCAGCCTCCCAAAGTGCTGGGATTACAGGCGTAAGCCACCGTGCCCGGCTAATAATTTAAAATATTAAAAGTCCTTAAATTTGTGGGAAAATTGTTAAAAAGAGAAAATAATGGTAATCATGCTTAATATCAAAAGAATCAAAAAACAAAGGAAGGATAAAACAAACAAAAATAGTTCTCAATTATTAAACTCAACAATAGCAATCTAAACTTTTTAAAAGATTATTTTAAATTTTTGGATTGTGTTGATTTTGGAGCCAGTATTTACTTTGGAAATTTGTTTTAGTTTTATAAGATGTTTCCATTTAGTTTATTTTATACATAATTATATGGGATTAAAAATAAGAATTATTTAATCAACATTAAGATTTTATAATAATTTTTCTTTTTCAAAAAAGTCACACACTGAGCTGGGCGCAGTGGCTCACCCCTGTAATCCCAGCACTTTGGGAGGCAGAGGTAGGCAGATCACCTGAGGTTGGGAGTTTGAGACCAGCCTGACCGACATGGAGAAACCCCGTCTCTACTACAAATACAAAATTAGCCAGGCGTGGTGGCGCATCCCTGTAATCCCAGCTACTTGGGAGGCTGAAGTAGGAGAATCGCTTAAACCCGGGAGGCAGAGGTTGCAGTGAGCCGGGATCACACCACTGCACTCCAGCCTGGGCAAGAAGAGCGAAACTCCGTGTCAGGAAAAAAAAAAAAAGTCACACATTCAAGGTTGAGTGCTAGCCACTTTTTAGCAAAATACAGGATATTATCATCTCAATTAAGACATATTCACTGAAACGGCGTTGTAACTAGCCAAACACATAGCTGTTTCCTTGATCACACATCTTCACAAATCTGGACTGAGAATGGTGTTGGGATGGTAGGATAAGAATTGAAATTTCAAATACAAGATTCTCATTCCCTAGAATCAAAAAAGCTGTAAGAATCTTATAAATGCTACCCTAGCTATGAAGACCATTACCCTAACAAAACTCTATACATGCAATGCAATAAACTTATCCTCTATTTTAGGGGACCCACATAGATATGGTAAAGTCCAGGCATTTCTAGAGCTGTGGTACAATGTTTTCTCCTGCATTCATGTTCAATATTCCTACAAAAATTACTGCGCTGCTTTGAAAACCTATAGACCAGGGACAAAAATTCAGTAATCACGCCAATCTGTAGGGTCAAAGGATGAGATGCTCAAGACTTATCTAAATCATATTTTTAAAAAATATTTAAGACAAGCATCTACTTTCTGAAGCATTGTTACTGTCACTGCTGAAGACAGAAAGGCAAGAGCCAGCTGAAAAGGGACGACAGTGGCCCCCTTGTCATTTTCCGATTCTACAACGCCTTCTGGTTCCAGTTTTTTGGATCCCCCTCCATTACTAAATCCCAACCTTCAATGGCCACTTGAGGTCAACTTCTACTGTACTTATCCTGGCCAGCTAGAAACAAAACAGAGGAGTGTCTGGGTGGAGCTGACAGTGTGCACACTGGTCTATCTCCAGGCAAATCTCTGCTCTGGCGACCCCACTTCTACTCTATTTCTTTTAGTGAGGCACCTTGAGGATAGTACTTTATTGGTGGTTTTTAATACCACCAATCACAGTTAAGTGTTTATCTGCTCCAACCACATGTAAGCCCAAAAGAAAAGTAGGAAACCTGAAAGAACAGATGTAACAATCACGCTCAGTATTTAAGTATACATTTAAAAATTCTAGGAAGTACTGGGATTTCCCATCAATGACAACACTCATACTTGTGGGGAAAAACTACTACTAGAAAAGTTAGCAAAGGATTCCAACAATAGCTATCCCCTTACTTTTAGCTATCCCTTGCTTCATACCTAGCCTAGTAAGGCTAGGTATGAAGTACATCTCTTATAAAAATCAATGTTATTTACCTGGTATTAAACTGAAGAATGTTTACTTTACATTAAGCTTGAGGAGATGGAGGGGGAAAGGGAGAGTAACAAAACTGAAAATTTAAAGCAAGAAAATCAAGACAGTGTTCAGTTGCTTGAGGATATGAGAATTTACCCAAACTTTTACCATTACATATTACAGCACTCCCCTAACTGCTCATGTCCTCACCAACCCAAGCACATACAATCAATTGTAGTTATTCCCACGTCAAGAGCTCCTTAAATTTTAATCCTACTCATTTTATTTTGATTTGACAGTCTCTAAGTAAGCAATATCACAATAATATCAAATTTTGTCAATAAAAGCACTCCATCTCAAACAGAACAACAACAGGAACAGCAACAGCAACTGCTCACGTGCAATAAGTACCTAGCAAGTGCCAATCACTAGCCCAAGTTATTATGTCCTCACTTTGCCTGTAAAGACTAAATGTGATGATCCCATAGCCCCATGGACCACCATATACAGATGGGGAAATCAAGGCACAGAGGGGTCACATCACTAGAATATGGTGGAGCCTGGCTTTGACCCCAGGCCTCTGACTCCAGGACCTATCCTAGTCTAAACTGCTATAATACACTGCCCAAAAATGCCTAGGTTAAAGCTCCCACCATGTATGTAACACAAATTCATTCTAAAATCAATCATTTCATTAATCTACAAATTCCACATGCTAAATTTATGTAAAATAAGGATGTGGATGTCTTTCAGTCCCATATCTACTTCCAAAGAGTAGTACGTGAATGACATAAATGATAAAAATCAAGAAATGGTCCTCAGCTGTCGTGGTGGCTCCTGCCTGCAATCCCAGCACTTTGGGAGGCTGAGACAGGTGGATCACTTGAGGTCAGAAGTTCGAGACCAGCCTGGCCAACATGGAGAAACCTCGTCTCTACTAAAAATACAAAAATTAGCCAGGCATGGAGGCACACACCTGTAGTCCCGCCTACTCTAATTGGGAGGCTGAGGCATGAGAATCGCTTGAGCCCTGGGAGGCGGAGGTTGCACTGAGCCAAGATCGCACCCCTATACTCTAGCCTGTGCAACAGAGTGAGACTCTGTCTCAAAAAAAAAAAAGAGAAAAGAAATGGTCTTCAGTTGGACTCAACAGTGTATGTAGACTAATGATTTACAGTGTTGCCAAAAACATTTGGCACATTCCCATCACACATTGTATTAATCTGTTTGTAATGGGAATGAGATAAGGAACAATCTAGCAAAGAGGTCAGCAGCAACGTTCAATGCCCCAGATATGCTATTACAATCATCCAAATCATTAAATCATCCAAATATAGTTAGAAGGCAAAGGGTCAAAAATCCCTTAAGTTAAAGCCAAAGACTTCCAAATAATTCAATTTCATTAGAGAATGAAGAGGAAAATTTCCTAGAGGTTAAAAAATTCTACTATCGTAAAGAATATATAGCATCAAAGAAACCCATGTTAAGAAAGATACTAAGATATGAAGCAGGTTCTCTAAAATTTCAACAATTTCTTTATTTTTTTTTCTTTTTGAGACAGAGTTTCGCTCTTGTTGCCCAGGTTGGAGTGCAATGGTGCAATCTCGGCTCACTGCCACCTATGCCTCCCAGGTTCAAGCGATTCTTCTGCCTCAGCTTCCCAAATAGCTGGGATTACAGGCATGCACCACCACGCCCAGCTAATTTTGTATTTTTAGTACAGACAGGGTTTCTCCATGTTGGTCAGGCTGGTCTCGAACTCCCAACCTCGGGTGATCCACCCGCCTCGGCCTTCCAAAATGCTGGGATTACAGGCATGAGCCACCGCGCCTGGCCCAATCTAATTCTTTAAAAGCCAAGTTAACCTGCAGACCTGAAAACATTATTATTTTTAAGCCATTTAATTATAACCTAAAAAACAGGCTACAAATTAATGCATATTGCTCACTATAGATAAAAATATTACAGACAGGCCGGGCGCGGTGGCTCAAGCCTGTAATCCCAGCACTTTGGGAGGCCGAGACGGGCGGATCACGAGGTCAGGAGATCGAGACCATCCTGGCTAACACGGTGAAACCCCGTTTCTACTAAAATACAAAAAACTAGCTGGGCGAGGTGGCGGGCGCCTGTGGTCCCAGCTACTCGGGAGGCTGAGGCAGGAGAATGGCGTAAACCCGGGAGGCGGAGCTTGCAGTGAGCTGAGATCCGGCCACCGCACTCCAGCCTGGGTGACAGAGCAAGACTCCGTCTCAAAAAAAAAAAAAATATTACAGACAGTTTCTACTGGGCAATTAGACATCTGAACAAGTAGTCTTTCTTGTTCAATTTTTCTCTTTTCAAATTAAAAAAAAAAGAAAAACTTACAGACAAGCATCCTCAATCATTAAGAGGGCCTGGTTCTGATATTATATGAGCTCTGTCAACCTTAATCAAATTGCTTGACAGATCGTAGATAAGTAATGACTTGCTTAGGTTAAGCAAGGCCAGAGTTTTCCTTCTGTAGTATATACATCTCCAGAGTGAAAATAAACAGCCTCACACCTCGTACTGGGAGCTGCACTCCCCTGCTATTACAACTCAGTCTTCATTTCAACAGAGGAGGAGGAACTTTTGGCTTTAAGAACATCTATTTTTCTTTCCTTCCTTCTCAATATGGTCACCAGAAGTCATCAAAACCATTTTTAAACTATCTCATTAAACAGTTAATAATTATTTGAATCTACGCCAAAATAACACCAATTAGCTAGCATTAAATGCCAAAACATTTGTTTTGGCCTGCATTACACAGTGATATAAAACAAAACAGAAATAGTTAACAACTGACAAAAGCAATACTAAAGGAATCACTTAAAACTGCAAAGCCTGAATTCATGTTGTAATATATCCAAGAAATCGAAAAACAAATTTTGTTTCAATACCATTGGTCACATTTTGGCTGCAGGGGCACCATGGAACAACAGTTAAAATAAGAAAAACAGCATCCCTATTCAGATTTTGTATTCATTCTATAACCAAGACACAATGAACTAAAACATCCTCCTTGGTAACTTCTTTACATATAATTGGAAAGGGCTTTCATACTTCATATTCAGCCAGGATATACTGTTAAAAGAATTTCTAAGCATCCAAGGATTCTGCCTGCTCTAAAGAAAAGTGTTAAAAAGCAGGATCCCAGTGGCTAGGGGAAAAGAAAATGAAATGACTTCTTTAGAAGAACTTCAGAAGAATGAGTTTAAAAATACAAGATACCAGGCAGTCAATTTTACCTTAGGCAAAATGCGCTTCAATGTTTTCCATTAGGTCAATAGCATCTAGAACGCAGAGCTTGCGGTTTAGAAATGTCAAAGACCAAAAAAACAAAAAAAAGTACCCTTAGAATTTAACTATTTTAATCTATTCCTAAACACATACAACTGTGCAATTATAGCCTAAAATAAACCTAAAAAGAAAGACTAAAGTTCCAAATAACACTTTTCTCCAACATGCAAAAGAGATGTTTTAAAGGACATCTAACTTTGAACTAGATTAAAACTTTTAAATCTGATATCAATGCTTAATCATTTAGTCTTTATGATTTCTATTCTAACAAAATTTTACAATCTCATACATTTCCTGTAAGCAGCAAAAAAAAAAAAAGTCTGTAAAATACTCTGCAAAATACAAAGGGCTCTATAAAAGTTATTTAAGAAATGATCACTATCAGAAACAGGAAAGGAGAAAATTATTCTGTAGACAGAATAAAAAAAAAAAAATCACAAAACAAGATTTGTAATTGCCAAAATACAAACTCCTCAGCACGGGACCAAGGATGGGGTGTGCTGTGGTTCCTCCTAAGCCCGTCTGTGCACGCAACGCACAGCCTGGGTCAGGACTTTTCTTTCCCAGTCCCCTGGAGGCTCCATTCTTATAGTCTGCAGGGCACACAAACAGACAAGGGCCTGGCTCTGCAAAAAGCAATACTTCACTCCTTTGACACCATATTAGTTATTGTTCAATTGCCCAAGTACACATGCAGCATACATTCACTCTAGGGGAATCGGAAACAAGACACTAATATTTCTCAGTGAATTAGAAAGAACCTTTACGAGCGAATGGGGACTTCGCCTACTCAATGTAATTTTTTTTTTTTTCCAGGAAAAATTCAACATTTCAACACGAAGGAAAAAAAATCCTTAATTGCACAAATGAAAAACTCAAAAACCAGTTTCTCGTTCTTGGTTGTTAAAGGCCTGTAGCATTTGAGATGTGGTGGCCACTGCTTTGATTCCATGGCCAGCTGACACCTATAATCACAACTAATTAATTGTCCTGTATACATGTACAGCTAAGGAAACGTGAATCTAACCAAGTGCTATAGTTTCTGCTCTATAAGGGTAATCACTTCCTTATCTTTTCCCTAACAATCTGCCTATCCGGGAAGAGACACCCTAAAATAACAAGTAAAACACTAACAGTGTTTTTTTAAAGATAATTTCGGATATTATTTTCAAGGGGGGTGGAAAGCATTCGCCTGGATTTACCAAGGTTCACATTTAGAAATCCACTTTGGGAGTTAGCTACAAGACTCCTATCAACATTACTAAGATGCCTGCAGTCCAAACCCTGAGTTCAAGTTTATCTGACACCACAAAATATTGATATGAAATCTTTGCACAAGCTGTATTGTATAATTAAAACCCCCACCGCGACTGCTGTCATAATAACAAATGTGAAATTAGTGTAAGACCTAACCGCTATAACAATAGCTTTTTTTTTCTTTCTTTTTTTTTTTTTTTTTTTGAGACAGAGTCTTGCTCTTACTGCTCAGGCTGGAGTGCAACGGCGCAATCTCGGCTCCCTGCAACCTCTGCCTCCCGAGTTCAAGCAGTTCTCCTGCCTCAGCCTCCCAAGTAGCTGGGATTACAGGCACCCACCACCAGGCCCAGCTAATTTTTTGTATTTTTAGTAGAGATGGAGTTTCACAATGTTGATCAGGCTGGTCTCAAACACCTGACCTCAGGTGATCCACCTGCCTCAGCTTCCCAAAGTTCTGGGATTATAGGCATGAACCACCACACCTGGCCAACAATAGCTCTTTTAAAATGCATCCTCAAACACAAAAGAAATAACAAATAACATCAATTGTGTTTGCTAGCCTAACAGGAGACCATGATTAACAGCCAATCTCATAATGACTCAAAATTGGCTTTAGTTAGCCATGGGATTAAAATAAAACAAACAAAAAAAAATTTAGCTCTAAATGTATTATGAAAATTATACAAAAGACCTATATACAGTCAAAACATCATTACTGTAATTTCTTTTAAGAGAGAAACCCAACTAAAATACAAAATAATTTAAAACATGGTGACTAGAGCTTGGAATTGGGAACTCAGGGTAGAAATGTGATCTATTTATTTCTGTTGTAACCCTAAAAAGGACTCATACTATAAAAAAGAAAGTATGCCTAATTTTCAATAAATAGAAATCAAACTACTGATTTAGAGATCACAACAACTGTCATCAAATTATAATGTGACTTGAAAATACGTTGAGTATACACACTCAACACTTGGTATCCACAGTTCCTCATCCACAGATTCAACCAACTAAAGACCAAAAATATTTGGAAAATAAAAATATAAAAAATAATACAGGCCAGGCATGGTGGCTCATGCCTATAATTCCAGCACTTTGGCAGGACAAAGTGGGTGGATCACTTGAGGTCAAGAGTCCAAGACCAGCCTGGCCAACATGGCAAAACTCCGTCCCTACTAAAACTACAAAAATTAGCCAGGCATGGTGGCAGGTGCCTGTAATCCCAGCTACTTCGGAGGCTGAGGCAGGAGAATTGCTTGAACCCGGGAGGCGGAGGTTGCAGTGAGCCCAGATCACGCCACTGCACCCCAGCCTGGGCAACAGAGCAAGACTCTGTCTCAAAAAAAAGAAAAACAAACAAAAAAACCTTTAAAATATACAGTAAAACAGCCATTTACATTGTGTAAGGTATTATAAGTAATCTAGAGATTATTTAAACAGGAAGATGTGCATAAGTTACATGCAAATACAGGAAACTTCAGCATCTAAAGATTTGGATAGCCACAGGCAATAGGGGGTATCATGTCCTGGAATGGATCCCCCATGAACATTGAGGGACAACTGTATTTACAACTAGGTGTAAAATATACTTTTACCCACCAGAACCAACTCAGCAGAACCTCACTATAATTCTTATTACTGTAGAAGAAAACCTGCCATTTCCTTTTGGATGAACATCCAAGATTTAATGGAAGAAACAATAAAATGACCTCATTTAAAAAGTTGATCACACAGTAAGATGCACCCAGGAGGTAAATCATGGGTACAACATAGCAGTTAAGACTCCAGTGTGGCTCTACTCAGGAGTTTAATAATCTATTAAGAACTATAAAAATACCTCCTCCAGGTTTAGTAGTCTCAAGGTTTACTGGAACTACTGCTTGGATGTTAGGACACCAGACCAAAATCCCGATAATGAGTTGTCATTAAATCATGGTCATATCTAGAAATCTAATTTCACAATAACAGTGCATAGGATGAAATGGGAAGGAGGAAACACTAAATCAAATCAAACTGCTCTGATTGGTAATCTGATATTATTGGACTGGTGTTTTTACATGGAGGGATAAATAGCACCTTTCCAGCAAAACTATACGGTCACATACACAATCACATTCAGACATTCTGCCACATGATCATTTTATGAGCCAGTATCAGATGCTTTCAGTACATTGCAAGCTATGTAATATCAAGCCAAATTGTGAAGTTTAACCCCATTTTATAAATGAGGATTCCCATACCCACTCTCACACTCTCATAGTCACCAACAGGAGAGGGACCATTAGAATGACTGAAATAGAGGTTAGTGATAAACACTATGTCCATTCCAGCTGAAACCATGCTCACTCCCTAATTCTTACTGCCTGTTATTCACTGTGTTGTTGTTTTGTTATACACACACCCTAAGGCCAAAATCATGAAAAGAAGCCAAATTAAATGGGCAAGAAAAATGTCTTATCCCCAGCTTGCAATGCTATTTTTCTTTTTATTGGAATAAGAGACTGCCAAGTTCTGATGTCACTACAGTAATTTCATGGCCTGATAAAAGAAGTATTTTATCCAATAAACATTCATTCCCCTTGCCAATTTTACCTCTAACCAGGCAGTGTGCACAATTACTCACTGAATAGATATCAAACTATAGTAAAATAAAGAATTCTAATTACTTTTATTCTGATACTGTAAAAAGCCAGTAACTGTCAAATTTTCCTGGCAAGAAACACAATCCAGAATATATTTTCTAGTACCTACATACCCAGAAGAACCCCTGTAAAATACAAAAAGACAAAACATGACATCAGCTCTCTGGGCACTGAATAATGTTGCACAGAACAACTATATACATTTTAAATATATAAAATTGTTAAAATATTCAAAATATTTGACAAGGATTCCAGTAATAGCCTGATAACGCGTGTCCTAGTATCTTCCACATGTAACTGTTTTTTCTTTATCTAAAGCTTTCGTTCATCTTCACTACTTGAAGCTGTGGTATCGCTCCCTGAACTTGAGAGTCATTGATGTCACTGAATTTTTTTTTTTTTTTTTTGAGACGGAGTCTCGCTCTGTCGCCCGGGCTGGAGTGCAGTGGCCGGATCTCAGCTCACTGCAAGCTCTGCCTCCCAGGTTTACACCATTCTCCTGCCTCAGCCTCCGGAGTAGCTGGGACTACAGGCGCCCGCCACCTCGCCTGGCTAGTTTTTTGTATTTTTTAGGAGAGACAGGGTTTCACTGTGTTAGCCAGGATGGTCTCGATCTCCTGACCTCGTGATCCGCCTGTCTCGGCCTCCCAAAGTGCTGGGATTACAGGCTTGAGCCACCGCGCCCGGCAATGTCACTGAATTTTTAAGAGCAACATTGTGTGTTGAAATCATTCATGGACCTAGAGAAGATGGTTCAGCATCTTTCTACTCAGTGTGTTCCACCCAGCTCATCAGGATTATCTGGAAACTTGTTAGAAAGGGAGAATATTGGGCCTCACCCCAGACCTACTGAATCAGAACATGCACTTGAGCACACCCCCTCACCCAGAAATTCAAATGCACATTAATGCCATCCAGGATATCTGAGTGTTTAGGACTTGTTCAGCAGAGTGCAAAGAAAGGAGTGGGCAGGCCAATGTACACAGGGGAAAATCACATTGTCCTTAGGAATAAGGGGGAGACCAACGTGTATGCAATTATGATACCGTATCAGTGCCAGGAGACATGTGTTTCCAGCCTGTGAGAAAGCATGGTATATTCATGGAAGGCAAAGTAGCTGGGATGGCAGAAGCTTCCAGTAGGCATATAACACTGTATATCCAATTAAAGACCTGGGCTTCAATAAGTGAGCAATTCAGGGACTTGAAAGGATTTTAATGAAAGCAGTCACATGACCACATTTACATTTCAGAAAGATCATTACTCAGGTAAAATGTAAGAAAAATCAATGATCTGGAAGGGGACAAACCAAGACTGAAGACAAGGGGATGAGTTAGTAGCAGTTTAAGCAGGAGTTGCAAAGGCATTTTTTTCATCTCACCTGCTGAATCTCCTCTGTCCCTCTCCCAAAGTTTGAGAAGGAGGATGGAGGGGTAAAGTAATGGTAACAGAGAAGAGATAAAGAAGGCCCACTTCTCAGCTACAGGGAGGATGGAATTGGTACTGATGGGCATACATAAATCTAAAACAGTAAAAACTCAATATACTTTTCTGTTTTATAAAATGGAGAAAACACTATTTTGGTGAATCAGGATTCCACAGTTCCTTCCATCATTTTAAATATCATAAAGTACTATATTTACGGATACAAGATATGTACATGGTTAAATATCTATGGATCCCAGAAAATATCTTGAATATGGTTTTGATACTTGGATAAGTCACTGATATCGGCCTTTTCCCCCTATATAAGTTATCTATCTCTCTTGTAACTCAAGTTTAGAAAAGTTGCAGTGGAGGAAGGACAAGAGGGGCATTTATTAATGTTTACGTATAATCTGTTGTAGGAATGAATAAATAACTGGGCCAACAAATGGCTTCAGATGTATACCTATATAAAAAGGTAATATATGCTATACTTTTAAGTATTATCATTTCTGATACTGGTACAATTAGAATATTGAAAAAGTCCCTATTTAAGTAAGGAGGAAAGAATATTTGACATTTACTTGTTAGTGATAAATTAAGGATTACATTTAAAGTGAAAACAGCCAGCAAGTTGAGGCAATCTCCAACTTTAAACTGGAGCTGGTTTAAAAAAATTTATTTATCTAATGGCTGTTTGGAACTTTTAACATATTTCCTACCTCCAAAACCAGGTACGTGGTGGGTATGTAGCCTAGGCACACCATAAAAGCCTATTTCATGGAGCCTCAGTCCTACAAATGCCTTAGAGGTTATTTGGTTCAATGTCGCACCCAAGGAAGAGATTCTTCCCACAGTACCCTTTGCAAATGCCACTAGAACACTTCCAGGAATCAGGAGCCCATGTCCCTTCCAAACAGCACTGTTTCACATGAGGCAGCTCTATTTGTTGGGTAGTTCTTCTTTCTTCTGAAATATAATCTGCATCTTTGAGTGCGCCTATAGATCAAAAGATGAATCATGTATCATTATTTCAACACTCCCAGCCCCACTGAAATCCTGGCCACGGATGGTATGATTTAGGAAGAAAAGGGGACAATTTGTCCCTCTCCAGTCCAGGGGAACCCATCCCTGCATATGGCTGTACGTGAAGAATGACCTTGTGTCAAGAGCTATGAATAGTCAGGTTTAATAAAATTATAAATGTTGAAAAATACAATGTCTCCTGGGAGAAAAATGGCTAGTGTTCAAGCAGAACACCCAGAAAATCCTGAATCAACATTTCCAATAACAGAAATACAAGCTATTAACCGCAGCCAAAGTCCCTTCCAAAATTTAAAACAAACAAACAAAACCCTTCTGATTCATCTACTGAATCATCTTGTCTGTTTGTGAAATAAATTTTATTTAGCCTATTTGACAATTTCAACAATACAAGCAGAAATTCTAAATGTATAGGCATAGCCTGGCCACAATTGTTAACAGGTGAGTGGCCAAAACTCTTCATCCTGATATAAGTGCTTGGTCCTGTTCTTCACAATCTTCCTGCAGTATAACATCCTAGCTCTACTTTCTTCCTTTTATGGTGGACTTCTTTTTTTTCTTCAGAAAAGCACTGTAGTGTTTCATTTTAAACTCAAAGAATATTACACTAATGCTAGGCTGGTGGTTACTTCTGTACAACGCTAAGTGTTGATTACGGCATTTAATCCTAAGCATGAAGGATATAAGCTACCTTAGATGGTCCTTTTCCCCTATTTTGAGGCTTCCTCCTAAAACACACACATAAAATGAATACAGTTTTCAAAGCATTTGATTTATGGAATTGTAACTGAAGGTAATTATACCTTCAAGTAGTGAATAAATCCAGTTCTGTGAATAAAAATGAGGTCATGGTTGTTTTCCTAAGATAGCCATTGGGATCTGATTTTCTAGTAATGCAGGAAGAAGTGTTTTCTTTTTTCCTCCAATGTGCCAATAAAATGAATTACTACGAATTTCAAACTGCACAAAAGACTCTACAACAATTTTAAAAGCATGAATTAGTACTATATACATAAATAAAAGTTATTCAATAACATGAACAAATCTCACAGGCTTGTGTCTATTATAATGCTCAATATTGAGCAGCGCAGGAACTCCGACATAGACTATATACTGTAGGAGTCCATTTTCATACGGTTCACGAACAGGCAAAACTCATGTATTCTATTTCGTCAAAATAGCTGCCGCCTGCTAGCAAGAGGGAGGGTTGCCTGGATGGGCACCAGGGAGCCTTCTAAGGCCAAGGAAATGTTCTATATCTCAATCTGGGTACTGCTTACCACAGACATGTGCATATGTAACAATTCATCTAGCTGTTCACTTAGTATACATTAGCTGTACACTTGTGTATATTACCATGTTACACCTCAACTGGAAAAAAATAACACATGATGTCCAACTGCCTTCTAAGTTTCAACTGCAAATTTAAGAAAGCTGTAGTGTTCCATGTGCCCACACTATTACTAGCTTCTGAGAACTCATTATTGAATATTTCAAAGAGATCACTTCTGGATCAAAGTAATACACTTACACGTACAGGAGGAGTTAATAAAAATAACAGCAGCTAACGTTTACAGAGGTTTTACTATATGCCAAGTGCTTGACTTTCATTATCACATTTAATCCCACAATAAGACATAATTTCTGTTACTATCCCCATTTTACAGATAAAGACCCCCAAGGCTTAAGTCAAGATCATTGCCCAGGCTCACATAAATAACAAGAGGTGAGCTGGTCTAGAACGAGAACAGCTGAAAAGCAAGCTCTGCGTCAGCTTCCGAATTCCCTGTTTGTATTAGGGTAATATCAAAACAAAATCGGCCTCACAGTTCCAAGTAACAAAACATAAACAAAATATGTAACTTAAGTTCAGTAATATAACCCATATATTTTTTTCTCACGTAAGATGAAAGGCACATCAGTGGCTCTTAAGCACTGGAGTCCCTACTCACATTCCAACCGATATACAGCAGAACAAAATGTTCTTTGGGCTAGTTTTTTATTCTCTCTGACCATCAAAATATACCACACAGCAAAGCGACTAAACAGCTGTGAGTGCGACAGGCACAAACTGCAGTGTTTACTCCAATTCATTCCAGGGTCCCTTCAATTTGGCCATAGTAGTAGGAGAAACACCCAGGATTAAGGTGGAAAAAAAGCTAAACATATCTTCAAAAAGGCTTCTTTACTTTCTAAACACACTGTATTGTGAGAATTTGGCAGAGGGCTACATGCGAGTAGGACGGAAAAGGCTGTGCACTATTTACAACATGATTTTACTTGGAAACAAAATATATCAAATGAACCATCAAATCTGCTACTGCTTTCTGCATTAGCTAAAAACTAGGAGCACTGGAATTCACATTCTTCGTAGACGAAAACCAATTAACTACACTATCCACCATTCGGAACTAGTCTTCCTTGAAAAGTACACAAGAAACAAACTGGGCTAATATTCTGAAAAAAAGGCTGTGCCCAAACATTATTTGAGGCAGGGGAAGAGAGACTTGGGAAGGAAGACACATTAATGTTTCTCAAAAATGTTGCTCCAAAGATTATACAGAATGTTGTTCGCAGATATATTTTCATTTACTTGGCGCTGCTAGCAAGTCTGCAAAGTAATGCCTCAAAAACACTAGAAATGACAGAATTCCTAAAAAGACAACAGAAAAGACATAATCTAAATTAGAATTCTGTAATAATAATAATGTAACAGAAACAATCAAATTCTATCAAGAGTAAACTAAAATATGCCTATTCAAACAAGCATTTCATCACTGCAAAACAATTTGTTTCACATTAAGTTTGATTTTGCTCTCCCTTTGAAAGTTACTAAAACGATACATCAGCGTTTACAGGCAAGACCAAACAGTAAGATAATTTTACATATTTATCAAAAGATCGTTCAAAGAAAACTTACCAAGTCTGCAACGTGTATAAGCTTGTGCTTCAGAGGGAAAGCAGAGAAGCCACTTTCTGTCCTTACACTGGAGTTCACTTCAGTGCTAAACACACATCACTGCAGTCCTGCTTGTAATAAAGTCTGGACTAGCAATCTGCCTTTGGGTTAGGCTTTTCTCTTACAAGATAAGCTGTTAAGTCATGCCTTGATTTTAGATCTGCCAACATATGGAGTCTTCTAATGTAGCCTTCCCTCCACCCCCTCAACTCCCCCCTGCCCACATTCCCCCAATCCCCGCTCTGCTCCACTCCCTCTGCACACACACACACATACACACATACAAAAAAGGCACTGCAGGGCAGAAATTCCTCAGGTGCTCGCTAATGGAATTCCCAGGGTCTTGGAGCCGCTTCGGGGATCAAGAGATCTCATAGCCCCTGCTGGGGTAAGGAGCAGCGAGTCTGTTCCATTTAATCAAATACAGAATGAATTTTCAGCTCTATTCACTAGCTTGTCTCCAGGGCTCTTAAAAGGCACCAGGCAGCTAGAATCACACACATGTGGCTCTTTTAGGCAAGTATAATTAGCTTGATTTTAAAAAGCCACATTAATAATATCACCTCAGGACCATTATTCAGGGGACAGATGACAATGATACTGTATGTTTTAAGCCTGACAATGAAGGAAAGAGCACAAACAATGAGGGAAAACTTGAAGGATTAAAAAAAAAAAAACCAACAAACCAGTTTTCATTTAATTGTAATCCAATATTTTTCAAGGGACATTAAGAATATTCCATACACCATCCCTTATTTTTAACAGAAGAGAATCAAGTAAAGCCCTCCCCTGTGCTGTTGAAAGTGAATTAGTGCCAAATACACAACAAAAACTTATCACATGGAATGTTTACACACAATATAAAAATTTAAGTAAAATAAAACATTCTCGAATTCAAGTTCACGAAATTTCTTGAAAAAAATTCCCCATCAAAAAAATACTGTAAGAAAGCAAGTCCTTCAAAGCAACATATTTGGCAACCAGACTCCAAATTCTGTTTCTAATCTAATTAGTTTGTATTAAGTTCATTTACTTAAAGGGGGGGGGCTACCATGTACACAGCTCATCTACAGCTCCACTGTGTTGTCTTACCCATACTTCTACATCATGCCACAGCTGATCACAGGGCACTGGCTCATGTCATTACATGTTAAAGCAACATATTTTTCAATTCATTATTTATTTTCTAACCCTTCCCTGATTTTTACTAAGATAATATTTAATTTCTGAAATCATTTCCCTAGCATTTAACTTAGAAACAATCACCAATTTTAGTCTAAATGTTCGCGAAAAAAAAAAATTCTACAGAAGGAAAATTTTACTTCAACTCACATGTCGACAAAACCATACATGAAATTGTCTACAAAGTCATGAAGGCAGATGGGCAAAGTGGGAAAAGAAGAAGAAAGCCCAAGAAATAAATAGTCAACAAATTTTTACCTGCCCTCTTTAGAGCAAAGCCCTAGGACAGAGGTTCCTACTCCCACCTACTGCCTTCATCTGTATATACCTCGACGATCTGGGGCAGCAAGTCCTATCTTAAAGTGAACTTAATTCCTTTCCTGCAAAGTCAAACCACCTGCAAAGAAAGCAAGGCATAAGATAGATTTAGAAGCCAAGCTACACAAGCTAGATCAGTATCCAAGTCCTAAGGGTTCTTTGTACTTGAAGGCTTGAGAGTCAGAGCTGTTTAAGTACTTTGCACAGAAGAGGAGGTTGATGAGAACCATGGCAATCAATCAAAGCATCCCAAGTGAGTTATTACACAAACAACAGCACAGTACCTCTAGTAACTGATTTTCCTGGTTGACTAAACCATTCAAAGAAAGACAGATTCCCCAAACACTGGGAAGTTTTTGCATGAAAGTTAAACAATATACATTTGTGTGTTTCTTAATAGAAATATAAATGTTTCTGTTCTACACACTGCCAAACATACACCCAGGGCACGTCTTTACAAAATGAAACAGGTTTTCTCCATCCTTCTCATGTAACTTCAAGTGTGAGGCAGTTCATTTCAACATGTGCATAACAGAGACTGCAGTATTTGATGCTTTCGGGTTCCGAAGAATGCTTTCTAGTTAAGCACTAATTTAAAATTTCTAGAAAATTTTTTGAAGGTTTTCTTTCATCTTATCCTAAAAGTTGAACTATCCCCAAATTTTCAGCTAAAAATAGACTGAGGGTGACTATCAAACGTCATAGAATGTTTAGAATTATGCTGACAATAAACTCATTTCATTTTCTAATATCCTCCTCACTTTCCTCTCCTTGGAGACACTGTCCACTCGGTATGCCAAGTGTCAGTTGGGAATGTGAGCGTTATGTTATCAGCGCAGAAAGGAATCAGAATTCTCTGACTTGGCCTCTTTCATCTTTACTGGCATGGGCCTGAAAATAAATCTCATGTGAGCTTTTAGTCCAACCTCCCGTTTTTCAATGTGTCTGGTTTGGGACACAAAGGCAGACTTTCTGTTGATGAGGTTCCCTAAATTCTGGATTCCCACTGCAAAGCCCTCTGCCCTTAAAGCACCTGCCACCCTCTGTCGTCCTGATGAGGAAGGGCAGGCACTCTGGAAACAGCTCCTTTTGGAGAGCCTTCCACCTGATTTGGTGGGGTTAGGCAGAACAATGAAGGGAAGGGCAAGAGAGTCTATCTATCCCCCTCAGTGATTTATTGCTGAAATTCCTAGATGTGGAGAGAAAGCAACAAAGGTCTGGAAGCTGCCGACTGAAATAAATAGCGAGCTGTAAATGTATTTAGCAAATGATAATGCAATCCACAGAAAGCTTTACAGAGGAGAAGGAAAAATACACTCCCTGGGGCTGGGAAGTCACTGAGTCTTGTGAAGGCAGAGAAAGATACATTGTGCAGGAAATTTCTCCTGCTTCTCCCTACACATAAATCACTGTCTCTCGCGGGCGCTCTGCGGGGATGGAGGTTGAGAGAGGCCAGGGACCTGGCTCCTTTGGGAAAACGCCCGGGCGCCCTAGCTCCCCACTCTGCGGCATCTCACCTGCCCCCGAGGACCATCGTCAAGAAGAGGTTTCGTCGTGTCACTGACACCTCACCCCGCCTCCTCCCGCGAGGTGGCTCCGAGCCCCCGAGGACGCGGAACGCCGGGGCTCCCCGCCGGGCACGCATCAGCATCCAAACCCCGCGCGCAGCCCTGGACCCCCACGCCCTCCGAGGAACGCCAGCCCGCCCCTACGCCAAGGCCC
Source organism: Rhinopithecus bieti (assembly GCF_001698545.2). Lineage (NCBI taxonomy): Eukaryota > Metazoa > Chordata > Mammalia > Primates > Cercopithecidae > Rhinopithecus > Rhinopithecus bieti. The sequence continues at coordinate 662,112 of NW_016810565.1, forward strand.
CCCCAAAGCCCAGTGCCCGCGCGCCACCCCCCCTCCAACCCTGCGGCGGGACCCCGCCCCGCACCTCTCCGCGGGGCTGGCTAAGTCTCCAGACCTCCTGCGCGGCAGCCGGCTCGGAAAGCCACCCCCAGGTCATCCCCTCGCGCGCGCGCGGCGGCGGCTACGGTGGCGGCGTCTGCGATCCGAACGGTCCCCCCTCCATGCACCGCGGAGGGGCGAGGAGGGAGCGCGCGGGCCTCGCACTCCGGGGCGGGGGCGCTGGGCAGGGGGCGGGCGTGGCCCTGGGTCTCCTCGCACCTAGCCGCGCTGAGCCGCGGCTCCCGGGCTCAGGGGAGGGGAGCTGCGGGGGGCGGAGTCACCGGGGCGCGCCCCCGCGGCCGCGCTCCTCCCCGCCGTGGAGCGCGGGCGCGTAACTCGGCGGGTGCTGGGCCGGCCCGGAGCACGCGAGCAGCGGGAGGAGGGACCGGGGAGAAGCAGACGGAGGCGGGCCGTAGAGGCCGCTGCGCCCCGCCAGCCCGAGCCCGGCCGAAGGGTGCGCGCGCAGCCTGCCAGATCAGCGGCGGGGGCACGGGTCGTACCAAGTGGCGGAGGGGGGCACGCTCTCTGCAGGACCCTCTCCCCGTCGTTGACCTGCCTACTCTGCAAGAGAGATACCCCCAGGGGAGCATAGAAGAGTCTATTCTCGGGTGTAGGATAGGTAAGGATGAGTTGCCTTAGTAAATCACGGAGATTCCCATCATGCCTGTACTCACGCTCCCCTCACCTTTCATTCCCCTGGAGAGGCGGCTCTTCTGGCAAGTCCCCAAATGGTCGACTCCGTCCCCGAGGCCCCGCCCCAGTTTCGCTCCGGCCCCGCCCCTCGCCTCTCTACCTAAGTTCTCTGAGCCGCCAACCGGTGCATCTCTTCTCCCGGTTCTTGCCTAGTCTCTCTTAGGGTTCCAGCGGCCCACTGCTTATACCTCCTTCGCCTTTCCACCACTCCACATGTTTAGTTCCTTAGGCGGCTTCATCTGATTCCTCACCCACCACCCACCCGCCCTGCCTGCACATGCACGCAAGCAGGTAGCAAAACTCAGGGCTAGGAGAGGCGTGGTGTGGCCTGGTGGCCTTTGGCCCCAGAGTCTTCCCAACTCGTCCGTTGGACCTGCCCCAAGTTATCTGAGCTCAGTGAACTTCAGTTGTTCAAACAGAAAAAGGAAAAATAAATTTCTGTTCAAAGGATGCTGTAAGGCATAAATATGATACTTTGTGAAAAGCACCTGCCACTCAGTGGGCATTCAAGGACTGTAACTTCTTTATCAATTATTATTATTAGCAGTTAGCTCTTTTTTCCCCATCATCATTGCTTACTATTAGTTTAACTACAAAAGGAGCCTTAATAATAGTTAAGTTTATAAATACTCGATACTGAACTTCAGGAGAAATATGCCAGTCCTCCCTTACCTCCTTACGTGAATTTTAAAAAGAAATGCTTGGAAGTGTGGTATTGTTCAAACAGGTTACCTTTCTGCATTAGCTAGATTCAGGGTTTTTGTGAAGCCCCTGGAAAGAAAGACAGTACAGGAAGGAAAAAAAAACAAACACACTTTTTTTTTAAGACGGAGTCTCACTCTGTCGCCCAGGCTGGGGTGCACTGGCGCGATGTCGGTTCACAGCAACCTACACCTCCCAGGTGCAAGCGATTCTCCTGCCTCAGCCTCCCGAGTAGCTGGGATTACAGCACGTGCCACCACACCCGGCTAATTTTTGTATTTTTAGTAGAAACGAGGTTTTGCCATGTTAGCCAGGCTTGTCTTGAACTCCTGACCTCAGGTGATCCACTCACCTCGGCCTCCCAAAGTACTGGGATTACAGGCGTGAGCCACGGCACCCAGCCGGAAAAAACTCTTAACTCTAGTTTGTTGTCCACTGTTCCATTGTTCACTTATTGAGACCAAGAATCTCTATGTTATTAACAAGGTATAGTAAACGATTTTTCATTCAGCGAGTAAGACTTTCTATAAACATAAAGGATTTAACTCAAATGAGAGTTTTGTGTGGATGTAATAGAAGTCTTGCAAGTTTATTGTGGCTGCAGAGAATTCCAGGTTCTTCTCCTGGGACACAATGCACTCTGCGCACCTCCAGATCTCACAGTGCCATTTGAATTCACTATACCTGCTGTTAATCATAGTCAGACTGAGAAATAATCACCATGTTTGTTGATACTAATTACTTCCTCTCCCCCTTTTTTTGTAAAGCGGAGAAATCATTTCAGGTGTAAAACAGTTTTTCATTAATGAATCATTCATCCATTTGTTCAACGTTAAGAAACAATGTGCCGTCCCACGCTTCAAAGAGCTCACAATCTAACTGTGATACAGATACACACACGGATAAGTACAAGGAGACATCTTCAGTGCAATGAACAGGGAGCTGTGTGAACACAAGGTCAGTGTTGCCTACCCTGTATGGAGCTTGAGAGAAAGGCTTGCCAAGAAAGTCTTACCAAAAGTGACCCACGATCTAAGTCTTAAAGGATAGTAGGAGTTGGCTAGATAAAGATCAAGGAGTGGAAAGATGGTCTAGGCAGAGGGAACATTAGTAACAGAGGCGTGGCCAGGCACAGTGGCTCACGCCTGTAATCCCAGCACTTTGGGAGGCTGAGGCGGTCGGATCACGAGATCAGGAGTTTGAGACCAGCCTGGCCAATATGGTGAAACCCCATCTCTACTAAAAATGCAAAAATTAGCCGAGCATGGTGGCAGGTGCCTGTAATCCCAGCTACTCTGGAGACAGGAGGCAGGAGAATCGCTTGAACCCGGGGGGCAGAGGTTGCAGTGAGCTGAGATCACGCCACTGCACTCCTGCCTGGGCGACAGAGTGAAACTCTGTCTCAAAAAAAAAAGAAAGAAAGAAAGAAAGAAAAGTAATAGAGGCAAGCAATTATGAATACACTGTAGATCAAGGGAACTGCAAGCTCTTCTTTGTGGCCTAAGTGTGAGGGGTCAGGTAGGGATTGGTAAGTGAAGGCACTGCAGAAAGAAGCTGAAACCAGGTCACAGATGGCCGTGTGTGTCATGCCAAGAAGCTCGGACTTCATCCTGCAGGTAATGGGGAGTCCATGCAGGATTTTACGTGGGAATGTGATGTAGTCAGATTTGTGCTTAGAAAGATCGCCTAGCAACAGTGATCTTTTGCAGATAGATTTGAGGGAGCCAAGCCTGAGGTCAAAAAATTTGGAAGCTTTGAAGTAGTGCAAGCAGTTTAATTCAATCAAGAGAGTGAACTAGGAAGATAGTAATAAGGACAGAGAAGTGGGGATAAACTTCAAGAACATGAGGAAATTTTGGCAGGACTTGAAACTGATTGCATGTGGAAGGTAAAGAAGAGAAAGGACTCAAGGATGAGCCCAGCCTGCTAGCTTTGATGGAGAGTGGTTACTCTTCCTACCCCCACAGCACCTAGAAAGAGAGTAATGTCCTGCAGAACATACAGGTTTCAGGGAAACAATCACGTGTTCAATTTGGAGCCTTTTGAATTTGAGGTACCTGTATACTGTTATCTAAATGTGTTCCCCCAGATTCATATGTTGAAACTTAATTGTTGGCCAGTGTGGTGGCTTATGCCTATAATCCCAGCACTTTAAGAGGCCGAGGCAGGAGGATCACTTGAGGTCAGGAGTTCGAGACCAGCCTGGCCAACATGGTGAAACCCCATCTCTACTAAAAATACAAAAAATTAGCCGGGCATGGTGGCGCATGCCTATAGTCCTAGCTACTCAGGAGGCTGAGGCAGGAGAATCACTTGAACCCAGGAGGTGGAGGTTTCTATGAGCCAAGATTGCACCACTGCACTCTAGCCTGAGTGACAGAGTGAGACTCCATCTAAAAAAAGAAAGAAACTTAATTGTCAATATGATAGTATTAAGAGGTGAGGACTTTAGAAACTGACTAAGTCATGAGGACAACCCTCATGAGCAAGCTTCATGACCTTATAAAAGGGCTTCAAGGAGTTAGCCAGCCCCTTCTGTCCCTTCTGCCATGGGAGGACACAGAGAGGTCACCATCTGTAAGGAGCAGGCACTTACCAGACCCTGAATCTACAGACACCTTGAACTTGGATTTCCTAACCTCCAGAACTATGAGAAATACATTTCTGTTGCTTAAAAAGTACCCAATTTAAGGCATTTTGTTATAGCAGCAGAAACAGACTAAGACACTATGGGGCCTCCAACCACAGATGTCCACTAGGTAGAGAACTCCAAGTGGAAATACAGATTTAAAAGTCATCAGCATAAAGTAGTGTTTATACCATTAAAGTGGAAGCGATCTCTCAGGAAGAATATGGAACCAGAAAGTTGTAGCCAAGGATGGATCTCTGAAACTCCAATAACTAACGCCCCCAATTATCTTGATGAATTTGGAGCAAAGGTTGTTTACTGAACTCAAGGTATGGGACTTGAGAAGGATGCTTGAAGAAGGTGGTGAAGGTTTGGAATAGTCATTAGGAAAAATGAGAGTTGAAAAATCAGAGAATTGATAAGTGATGCTGAGGTCCTGGCTGAGGTTGGAGAACATTAGTGTATAGTGATGGAGCTTGCATGATTATGTGGTTTTCTCCATCAAAATGTAATCATTCAGGTAGAAGGGGAAAAGCATAACACCAACCCAATTTTGAAGTTTTTCTGGGGGTTGTACAAGAAGGAAAATAACACATGGTATTGGTAAGAAAATATTTAAATCATCAATCATAGAATCTAGGCAGTGGAAAAGGTGGAAGAGGTTTGAGAAGAATAATAGACTGGAAGAAATGACAGATTAAAGAAAAGGAGATATGTATGAGATTAAAGAGCTGTTGTTACAGGATTGAGTAAGAAAGAACCAAGAGGTCTTTGATAATAACCAGAGTTTACCATTTCAGAAGTAGAATAGTTCCAGGTAATGATTAGCTCTAGTATGCTAACCGGTGCTGGTAGATGATGTGGTGTAGCTATTTATGCCATCAGGGGACATATTGAAGGAACTGAGAGACTGCTAAGTGAAATACCATGAGCCAAGTATTCAAGTCCTCAGGGATGAGGTGGGAAGGTTGTTAGATACTAAGTGACATTTAATACATTCCAGGCCTGAAGTGGGTGCTTTTATAATACTAAATACATGTTAAAATTCGTTCTCCAAGAATAACATAATAGAGTAACTAGAGTCCACAAACTTGTATCACATTCTGACTGTACCTTATTTGATGTTGGTCAAATAACTTAAACTCTTGGAGTCTTGATTTCGTCATTTGTAAAGTAGTAAGTGACTTCATCATTTGTAAAGAGTAATAATACCTCATATAGAGTTGTTAATAGGACCTACTTCAGTGGTTTGCTGGGAGGATTAATTGAGATGACACACAAAGCACTTAATACAGTGACTGGCAAGTAGCAAACACTGGATAAAAGCTATTTATAATAACAGTTAATGCTTATGTAGTTCCTTCTGTGCACCAAGTATTATTTTAAGCATTAGTCCCATTATTACAAATGAGAAAACTGAGACATGAAGTGCATTGACAACAGTCACATAGCTAATCAGTGTCAGAGCTCATATTAAAACTCAGGTAGTCTGTGTCTAGAGGCTGAACTCTTAATTATTATACATTAATGTCTCCCTACAATAATGGGAAGTATTTTTATTAATATCACTTCAAATAAATTGATCAGTTAAAAAACTTCGGTTCTTTTTTAGCACCATCTGCTCACGGTGCCACCTCCTGCTCCTCCTGCCACCACTGCTGCCTTGAGTCACTGCCTGTGCAGCTCAGGTCTCCTGGCTCCCCATACTGGCCGCCGACATTTGGAGTTCTTACAACATGGCAGACATTGACAATCTGAACTTGATCAAGATTTGGATGATGTTGAAGAACTACAAGAAGAAGAAACTGGTGAAGAAACAAAAATCAAAGCATGTCAGCTAACTCTTCAGATGATGCAGAATCCTCAGATTCTTGCAGCCCTTCAAGAAAGACTTGATGGTCTGGTAGAAACACCAACAGGATACATTGAAAGCCTGCTTAGGGTAGTTAAAAGACGAGTGAATACTCTCAAAAACCTGCAAGTTAGCCGGGCGCGGTGGCTCAAGCCTGTAATCCCAGCACTTTGGGAGGCCGAGACGGGCGGATCAACGAGGTCAGGAGATCGAGACCATCCTGGCCTAACACGTGAACCCCGTCTCTACTAAAAATACAAAAAAAAAAAACTAGCCGGGCGAGGTGGCCGGCGCCTGTAGTCCCAGCTACTCGGGAGGCTGAGGCCAGGAGAATGGCGTGAACCCGGGAGGCGGGAGCTTGCAGTGAGCTGAGATCTTGGCCACTGCACTCCAGCCTGGGTGAACAGAGCGAGACTCCGTCTCAAAAAAAAAAAAAAAAAAAAAAAAAAAAAAAACCCTGCAAGTTAAATTACATGTGCACAGATAGAAACCAAATTCTATGAGGAAGTTCACAATCTTGAAAGGAAGTATGCTGTTCTCTATCAGCCTCTACTTGACAAGCGATTTGAGATTATTAATGCAATTGATGAACCCACGGAAGAAGAATGTGAATGGAAATCAGATAAAGAAGATGAGATTTCGGAGGAGTTGGAAGAAAAGGCCAAGATCGAAGATGAGAAAAAGGATGAAGAAAAAGAAGACCCCAAAGGAATTCTTGAATTTTGGTTAACTGTTTTTAAGAATGTTGACTTGTTCAGTGATATGGTTCAGCAACATGATGAACCTATTCTGAAACACTTGAAAGATACTAAAGTGAAGCTCTCAGCTGCTGGCCAGCCTATGAGTTTTGTCTTAGAGTTTCACTTTGAACCCAATGACTATTTTACAAATGAAGTGCTAACAAACACATACAGGATGAGGTCAGAACCAGATGATTTTGATCCCTTTTCTTTTGATGGACCAGAAATTATGGGTTGTACAGAGTGCCAGACAGATTGGAAAAAAGGAAAGGATGTCACTTTGAAAACTATTAAGAAGCAGCAGAAAAACAAGGGAAGAGGGACAGTTCGTACTGTGACTAACACAGTTTCCAGTGACTCTTTCTTTAATTTTTTTGCCCCTCCTGAAGTTCCTGAGAGTGGAGATGATGCACAGACTTCAAAATAGGTCACTTTTTACATGAGTGTATAATCCCAAGATCAGTGTCATACTTGACTGGAGAAGCTATTGAAGTTGATGATGATGTTTATGATGAAGAAGGTGAAGAAGCAGATGAGGTAATGTTTACCAAATGAGCAAATAATTCTGTCTGTGTTTAACACATTGAGAAGCAAATTGAATGACTTATGTATTCCTTTGCTATAATTATTCTATGATTTGGAATAAAAACATTTTGGAAAATATGATTTTAGAATTCTACAGCCAAACAATATATGTATACATTTTCAATAAATAAATTGCAAAAAAAAAAACACACACACACATAATTTGTTGAGCACGTTTTAGGTATAAAGCCCAAAATTAAAGACATACAAGGAAATAACTGTATTAAAAACATCTTGGCTGGGCGTGGTGGCTCACAGCTGTAATCCCGGCACTTTGGGAGGCCAAGGCAGATGGATTGCTTGAGCCCAGGAGTTCAAAACCAGCCTGTACAAGATGGTGAAACTCTGTCTCTACAAAAATTATAAAATATTAGCTGGGTGTAATGGTATGCACCTGTAATACCAGCTATTCAAGAAGCTGAGGTAGGAGGATTGCTGGAGCCCAGGACACAGAGGTTACAGTGAGCCAAGATCGTGCCACTGTGCTCCAGTTTAGATGACAGAGTGAGACCCTATCTCAAAAAAGAAAAAAGAAAAAGAAAAACATCTTATGTGGCCTCATCAGACTCTCTTAGCTTCACCTATCTCCAAGACCCTGCAGTGACCCACTCTGTGTTCCTCGCACCATTTCTAGGCACTGCAGAGCTTGAAATCTGGCTTCTCCAGGAGCTGCTGAGAGGGCTGAGCAACACAACTCAAAAGTGTAGTGTGAGACCAGGCGTTTTGGCTCACACCTGTAATCCCAGTGCTGTGGAAGGCCAAGGTAGGTGGATTGCTTGAGCTCCGGAGTTCAAGACCAGCCTGGGCAATATCGAGAAACCTCATCTCTATTTAAAAAAAAAAAAAAGAAAGAAAGTGCAGTGTGTTATCCCCGCTATGTGAGGAGGGAATGGGAGCAGGGCAACAGATAAACTCCTTCTCCCATCTTCTATCCATGGACTGCTCCAAGGCATGGCTTGTCCACACTACTTGTCTGGAACCATCCCTCGTGGCCAAGCAGAAGCACCTATTGAGGGCCCAAATGGGTCTCATGTGACTTGTCAAACGCAATGGCCTCATAACAGTGCATCGCCTTGCATTTGTTTCCCAACTTTTTCTATGCTGTTTCCCTTTTCCCTTACTCTCACCTGTGATTGACCAGCCTCTGTTTATTAGAAACTCTTTGTTATAAACCTAAAGAGTTTATAATAAAGCTTTAGAAAGTTTAGGCCTATGCATATATAAAACAAGTAACAGTGCAAATCACTAGCTGATATACACCAAATGAGAGGAATACAGCCAGGCACAAGTTTGAGGTCCAGCCTAAATGTTATTAACCAGTTAATTTTGTATTTTCTGTGCCTCGGCTTTCTCATATATAAACTGTAGATAGTGATATGTGTGTTGCACTTTCATACATTGCTGGTGGGAATGAAAAATGGTATGACCTCCAGGGAAGAAAATTTGACAATGTTTATCAAAATGTAGCATGCTTTTACCCTTTGATCCTGCAGCCCGAGTCTGGAAATTTGCCCTACGGATACTCTTGCATTCATATGAAAAATCCATTGACTGCATTGTTGTTTATAGCAGATTAGAAATAATCCAGGCGTCCACCATCAAGAACTACATCCACACAATGGAATACTGTGCCACTGAAAAAAGAAAAGGGAAGTTCTCAGAGAACTGCTGTGGAAGGTACTCTAGAATATGTGCTAAATGGAAAAGAAAAGAGGAAGAAAGAGAGAGAGAGGTACAGGACATCTTACAGGCAGTATTATGCTCTAATTTCTAAGAGGTAGAAAATAAGATTATATATTTGTGTTTACCATTTTTTTTTTTTTTTTTTTTAAAGACAGGGTCTCATTTTGTTGCCCAGGCTGGAGTGCAGTGGCATGATCACGGCTCATTGCAGCCTCTACCTCCTAGGTTCAAGTGATCCTCCCATCTGAGCCTCCTGAGTAGCTGGGACTACAGGCACATGCTACCATACCCAGCTATTCAAAGAATATCTTTATTATTTTTTTTTTCTTTTTTTTTGAGACGGAGTCTCGCTGTGTCGCCCAGGCTGGAGTGCAGTGGCCGGATCTCAGCTGACTGCAAGCTCCGCCTCCCGGGTTTATGCCATTCTCCTGCCTCAGCCTCCCGAGTAGCTGGGACTACAGGCGCCCGCCACCACGCCCGCCTAGTTTTTTGTATTTTTTAGTAGAGACGGGGTTTCACCATGTTAGCCAGGATGGTCTCGATCTCCTGACCTCGTGATCCACCCGTCTCGGCCTCCCAAAGTGCCAGGATTACAGGCTTGAGCCACCGCGCCCGGCCCAAAGAATATCTTTAAAAATGATTACTTATAGTGGAAGGTGGATAAGATACTTTTAAACTTAAATCTTTTGGCTGGCCACAGTGGCGCATGCCTGTAATCCTAGCACTTTGGGAGGCCAAAGCAGATGGATCTCTTGAGCCCAGGAGTTTGAGACCAGCCTGGGAAACATGGCAAAATCCCATCTCTACAAAAAATACAAAATTAGCCAGGCATAGTGGTGTGGACTTGCAGTCCCAGCTACTTGGGAGCTGACGTGGTCGAGGCTGCAGTGAGCCGAGATGGTGCCACTGCACTCCAGTCTGGGTGACAGAGTGAAACCCATCTTAGAAAAAAAAAAGTGTAGATTTTATACTGTCTTGATTTTGAACCATGCAAATAGGCTACTTATCCAAAACAAACAAAAAATTTAATGTGAAAGTAACACCTACCTTTCAAGAGTTAAATGAAATAATGCATCACATTTCTAGCACAGAACCCTACATGGAGTAGGATCTCAGTAAATGGTAGCTTCAGAAATAACTTGCAACTGAAGTAGAGGAAGGAAGGCTTCAAGGAGGAAGGAGAACTTAGCCTAAGTCTAGAAGCTGGGAAATACTGAGAGAGAAGTAAAAAGGTGGAGACCATTGCCAAGGAGGGATTGGGAGAAGCAATGGGAGTCAGTGTTAGTAAGACAGGATGAGGCTGCATGGGAGAGGGTTTGAATGGTAGATAAGAACTTGGGATTTTATTCTTTAGGTGACAATAATAATAATTAATCTTTATATTTGTACTATATCTCATGGTTTATGAAACCTTTTTTTTTTTTTTTTTTTTGAGACGGAGTCTTGCTCTGTCGCCCGGGCTGGAGTGCAGTGGCCGGATCTCAGCTCACTGCAAGCTCCGCCTCCCGGGTTTACGCCATTCTCCTGCCTCAGCCTCCCAAGTAGCTGGGACTACAGGCGCCCGCCACCTCGCCCGGCTAGTTTTTTGTATTTTAGTAGAGACGGGGTTTCATCGTGTTAGCCAGGATGGTCTCGATCTCCTGACCTCGTGATCCGCCCGTCTCGGCCTCCCAAAGTGCTGGGATTACAGGCTTGAGCCACCCCGCCCGGCCTTATGAAACCTTAATTACAGATTCCCATCCAGAAGAAATTCAAATCTTATTGTCTAGAATTTGATACCAACTCAAATGAGCATTATGAGCCTCTAGAATATTCTTGGACTAGAAATGATCTGACAGTTGTAGCAAATGTCAGAAAGTGCCCATTTAGCAACTGCAAGAGTGGTCAAAGTTGGTCATCACCAAGCTGACTTAGTCTGCTAAAGGCTTGCAAACTACACAGCGATTTCACACGTTTCTCTCCTGGTTATGACTTTGGATTTTTATTTGATCTTATTTACATGAGAAAAAAGCAATAATCAATTTAAAACCAAAAAAGGAAGGGAAACTGACTATCTAAAAGTCAATTGGTTTAACTCCTTTCTTTCTACTCTCTGCTAAAAAGACCAAAGTTCGAAACAACTAAACCCCACAATGAGTTAGATCCAGAGGGCTAAACAATAACGTAAGTCAGCTGTCTCAATTTGGATGATTTCCAAATTTACACAAAGTTCTTGTTAAATATTCAGGAAGTTCCAATTATTTATGATGTAACTTAATATTGACATGGTATTAAATGACCTGACCATCCCCCAGGCCTTAGGAATTTTACATCTAGTGACTGACTGCAGGATAACTCTCCTGACAAGGCTGGAAGGTTGGCAATCAACAATTTTCCTTTGCAATCTATTTTTGTCTTCGAAAAAGAAATTCCAATAGGTTGACCATATTCTCACTGTCTTGTACATTTCCTGAATTGTGTGCAAGAGGATTTCACGGAGAGAGGGATTTCTATGGCGCTTTTTATGCTGAACTGGCTAAGCTCCGGAGACTCACTGCCTAAACCCATTACACACAGATCACCTAACTCTGTTACTGGGTTTGTGATGCTAGATTGATTTACCCATATACCAGGTCAGGAGAAAGTGACTTTCCACATCTTCTTTGCACTAGCAAAGAATGTGGAGATCCTTTTACAGGAAAGAGAAAAGCCTGTACGGGAGCCCGGTGCTAAGCAGACACAATGCTACCTTCCCTGTCATTAGGGTACATGTGGCAAAGGAGCCACTGTCTGGGATATGAAAGAAAACAAAGGGCCTGAAAGAGAATGGCAAGGAGTTGGGGGGGATATTTGCAAAGGATAGGGAGCTAACGAATGAGTTATTCGAGGCTGGATGGTCTCAGAGAAAAAAAACCAAGCTGAGAATTGGGGAACCTGTCCAGTATAATTTATCCCAGCTCCATTATCCTCCTGTCTGCGGTGTGGACTTGGGCCAATCACTAAGTCTCCATGGTAGAATTTCTCTTCTTCCTCTCCAAAGGAAAAATGAACTACAGTCTAAGTCTCTAAGGGGCTGGCATTGTTAGAGCAAGTTCTGACAACTTTAACAGCTCTACTGCAGGTTGGACCAACAAGATTTGAATATAATGACTAGTCCCTGGAGGTACCAGAGGTCTTCTGTTTGGTCCGTTGTCCATAAAAGCTGTAGGAAGTCAGGCAGATTGCCTCATCAGTAAAACAGGTGTAAATACTCCATAGGCTGCCAGGTTGTTTTGAGGATTTAAGATGTATACAATGCACCTGGTACTGTGCTTGACTCATAATGGGCATCATTATTATTCATCAGCTTGGTTTCCACACCTGCAGTTCCTTATCAATTGTGAATGTTTTCTGTATCAGAAGCAAAGAATGCTATTAAAACTAACTCGCATCTTGGACAAATCACTTAACGTGCTTTGTGCATCAATTTTCTCATCTAAGAAACAGTAACAGGTGTAGCGGTGGCTCAAGCCTATAATCCCAGCACTTTGGGAGTGCTGAGGCAGGAGGATTGCTTGAGGCCAGTAGTTTAGACCTGCCTGGGCAATGTAGTTAAACCTTATCTTTACAAAGACTTTCAAAATTAGCCAGGCATGGTGGTGTGCACCTGTAGTCCCAGCTACTCAGGAGGCTAAGGCAAAAGGATCTCAAGCCCAGGAGTTTAAGGCTACAGTGAGTCGTGATTGCACCACTGCATTTCAGCCTAGGCAACAGAGTGAGACCCTGTCTCAAAAAAAAAGAAAAAAAAAAAAAAAGAAAGACCGTAATAGTACCTATTTTTTTTCTTTTCTTTTTTTTTTTTTTTTTTTAGACGGGGTCTTGCTCTGTCACCTAGGCTGG
>NW_016810565.1:675389-731104 GCF_001698545.2 Rhinopithecus bieti
TTTTTTTTTTTTTTTTGAGACGGAGTCTTGCTCTGTCACCTAGGCTGGAGTACAACGGCAAGATCTCATCTCGGCTCACTCCAAGCTCCGCCTCCCAGGTTCAGGCCATTCTCCTGCCTCAGGCTCCCAAGTAGCTGGGACTACAGGTGCCTGCCACCATGCCCGGCTAAATTTTTTGTATTTTTAGTAGAGACGGGGTTTCACTGTGTTAGCCAGGATGGTCTTGATCTCTTGACCTCGTGATCTGCCCACCTCAGCCTCCCAAAGTGCTGGGATTACAGGCGTGAGCCACCGCGCCTGGCCAAGTACTTATTTTCTACATCTGTTCTGAGGATTAGGTGAAAGAATGCATATAAAGTACTTGGCCCAGACATAACCAACAATAACTATTTATTATATGTTTAACAAGTGCATAATCAATAATAAAAATCAACTGTTATTATTTTTCTCATCACCATCATCATCATTGTGGTAAAAATCATTGCAAATTCTACCCTATAGGTCAAAATTTTCTCTTATTTTTTCAGTTGTTAGCAACTATCATGCATTAGCAGTGAAAGTTTGAACACACATGAATTGTTGATTTGTAGTGTCATCTATTACATATTAGTAATATGGAGAATATTTGTTCTACAAATTGATACTTATTCATAAATGACATAGCTTTAGAAGATGTATGAGGATTAAGATAAGCTTGGCCCATGCTTATGTAAGTGCTTGTCAACAAAATAAACACATATATACATATATTCAAAGAACATGAACATCTCTTGAATCTCTGTTACTAGTTTTGCTTTTACATTTTCTAACCAAGTGTTTCCTCTTCTTTTGGTCAGTTAAAAGCACTGGCCCATCGCTTTGGCACCTATAATCCTAGCACTTTGGGAGGCTTAAGAAGGCTGATTACTTGAGCCCAAGAGTTTGAGATCAGCCTGGGCAATGTAGCAAGACCCTTATCTCTATTTATCTATTTAAAAAAAAAGAAAAAAATTAAGTACTTATAAATAGCATCGATGCTGACAGCCCTTAAAAGACAATGGTTCTGGGTCTGGCACAGTAGCTCACGCCCATAACCCTAGCACTTTGAGAGGCCAAGGTGGGCAGATTACTTGAGGCCAGGAGTTAGAGACCAGCTGGCCAACATGGCAAACCCTGTCTCTACTAAAAATACAAAATTAACCAGGTGCGGTGGCACGCACCTGTAATCCCAGCTACTCAGGAGGCTGAGGCAGGAGAATCACTTGAACCCAGAAGTGGAGGTGACAGTGAGCCGAGATCATGCCACTGCACTCCAGCCTGGGCAACAGAGTGAGACTCCATCTCAAGAAAAATAAAAAATAAGAATAAAAAAAGACAGTGGCTCTGCACTGAGCCCTCTGGAGTCAGGCTCCTGTGTCTTCCCCAAAATCATGTCCTCATACTAGTCTCACGCTTCCCACTTTCCCTCTTCTGTGCCTCATCTTCTCTCTCCCCTTGGCCAGATCTTTGACCAGCTTATTTACTACCTGCCTGTTCCCCAGTTACTGTCTGTCCCATTCTGGGGGTCCTGGGGACCAAATTTCCTGGAAAAAATGGAAACCGCGTTACTGCCTCTCTGCCTCCATCTCAGCTGTATCCCTTCTCTGGGGGCCAGAGAAAGGCTGGACCTGGGCATGGGCAGGAAGAGGACACCATAAGAAGAGTGCCTGGAACTCTGGCATCTTGGGGCAGGGGTAGGAGACTAAAGAAGCTAGTGGCTCCTGCCTTGGCCTGCTCTTCTGCGATGGTCTGAATGTTGGTGTTCCCTGCTAAATTCCTGTGTCAGAACCTAATATTCAGTGTGACAGTGTTAAGACGTAAGGGCCTTTGGGAAGTGATTAAGTTACGAAGGCTCCACCCTCATGAATAGGAGTAGAGGCTCAAGTGAGCTTTCTTTCCTCTTCTGCCATGCGAAGACACAGAAAGAGGTACCATCTTTGAAGCGGATCATGAGCCCTCACCCAACACCAAATCTGCTGGTGCTTTGATTTAGACTTCCTAGCCTCCAGAACCGTGAGCAATGAATTCCTGCTGTTTAGAAATTACCCAGTGTAAGGTGTTTTGTTGTAGCAGCTCTAATGGACTCAGACATCTTCTCACAGTAGTTTGGATATAGACGTTCTGTTCACATTTATGTCAGAAAAGGGGGGAAACCAAGTAGGGAGAGTACACACACAGAGGAACGAGATACCCAAATAAGGGATGTTTACAGGGAAGGTGGCAGGGATGGAGAAAACTTAAACTTGGGGCCATTTCCCTTACCCTTCAATCCATTCCTCGTGGATGTGCTGTTACAAAGTTGTTACCCACCCACCAGGCATGGTGGCTCATGCCTGTAATCCCACACTTTGGGAGCCTGAGGTGGGTGGATCACCTGAGGTCAGGAATTCCAGACCAGTCTGACCAACATGGTGAAACCCCTGTCTCTACTAAATACAAAAAAAAAAAAATAGCCGGGCATGGTGGCATACGCCTGTAATCCCAGCTACTTGGGAGGCTGAGGCAGGAGAATGTTTGAACCCGGGAGGCGGAGTTTGCAGTGAGCCGAGATTGCACCACTGCACTCCAGCCTGGGCAACAAGAGTGAAACTCCATAACAAAACAAAACAAAACAAAACAAAGTTGTTCCCAACCATTCCTTGCCTCCTTGCATCAAGGATTGCCTTCTTCAATGAGTGGAGTGGAATGGAGGAAAAGACAGCAATTTTCTCACGGTTTCTCCTGGTCATAACTATAAACTGGCCATAGCCTTTTCTGCATGTTTTCAGACTGAAAAGACTTGAGTGAAGGAATTCAACCTAAGGTGTCAATAATGGAGAAAAGCTTTAGAATTAGTTCTCCGGGGATCTAAGGAGATCCCTATGCAGCAGCAGATTTTCAGATACTCTAGTAGGTCCCTCAATTTGGGGAATCTTGACTTTTCATCTTTCGGCTTACAGCAGACACTTGACTCTCTGTGCTACTAACACTTAAGGTCCAGCCACTTTTCACAGCTTGTCCCAAAGTCAGTAATTTCCCTGGTGACCATCAAGAGCTCTAGGGGCTGAGATTAACAGCTTATGACCTGTGTGAATGGTCCCAGAGTCGGAGGGGGCATGGGAAGACCTGCAAAAGGGCCTGCTCACATGTCTCCTCCCATCCTTCTCAGACCCCCACCTGCACTGAGGAACACCTCTTTTCCCACCTCTCTGTTCCATTCATTTCATGGATTTGTCAAAAGCTCATCACGGAGCCATTAGCAGCCCAGCTTCTCCACCGCCCCTTCACAAAGGGCTTCTACCTTGATTAAAGGACTGTGCCTGAGGAGATGCTGTGCTCACAAATGCCAGAGGGAGGAGGCAGTGGGGCCTTACCCTAGAGGGAGGAATGGAGGTGGGGGTGTTGAGAACTAAGAAAAAAACTAAACCAACATGAAATATTGGGACTTTGGAATCTTTTCTCTTTTCCAGAGTGAGATAATTTTCTTTTTTTTCTTTTTTCGTTTTTTGAGACGGAGTCTTGCACTGTTGCCCAGGCTGGGGTGCAATGGCGTGATCTCTGCTCACTGCAGCCTCTGCCTCCTGGGTTCAAGTGATTCTCCTGTCTCAGCCTCCAGAGTAGCTGGGATTACAGGTGCTGGATTCTGTGTCTGGAGGGGGCCCTAAAGGTTCCATGCCTTGTGGCCAGGAGCCAAGACACTGACAAGTGAGAGGGAAGAGTGGAATAAAGACCAGTCTTCTCTATGCCATCCTCATGCATGGAGGCAGGGGATGGGCCTCATGAGCTCTACAGGGTACACACAGTCCCCAAAGTCATGGAGCCTGATGGTTGGTAAAAAAAAAATAAAATTGGCCAGGTGTGGTGGCTCATGCCTGTAATCCCAGCACCGTGAGAGGCCGAGGCGGGTGGATCACTTGAGGTCAGGAATTCCAGACCAGCCTGGCCAACATGGCGAAACCCTGTCTCTACTAAAAATACAAAAATTAGTCGGGCATGGTGGTGGGCACCTGTAATCCTGGCTACTCAGGAGGCTGAGGAAGGAGAATCACTGGAACCCAGGAGGCGGAGGTTACAGTGAGCTGAAATCACACCACTGCCCTCCAGCCTGGGCTACGGAATGAGACTCCATCTCAAATTAAAAAACAAAAAAAAGAAAGAGTTGGTTTCCACTGTTTCAAGACTAATGGAAGAAACTGTTCTCATGAAGAATGGGAACGACAACCTATAGACTCACAGGAAGCTAAGGGGTAGGGTGGGAACCTCACCTGAGTTAGGAATGGGGAAACTAGGCAAGTTCCTCTCTGCAAAATGACGGTAACGCTACTGCCTGCCTCACGGTGGTGAGGATTAGAACAGTGTCTTGGAAGTAGTAAGCTCAATGTCAGTGTTCACTACACTACTACTATTTTCATTCTTAGGTGAAGTGTTTTACTGCGGGACTGGCTAGAGGTGGGGGTTGGGGAGCTGGCTTATATTATGGTGTCTTAGGTTAGTGACTGAAACACTGACCATCTTTGTTCCTGGCAAAGCAACACTATGCTCTCATTTCAATCCCACTTATAAATTCTGCAATGGAAAAAATGGAGCCGGCCCTTAGGGAACTCACTATAGGGGCCTGAGACTTGGGCCATGCTCTCACTAAACCCTCTGGCGGAAGACCTTTGGGCCGCCCAGCCCCACCTGGAGGTGGAAGGTGATTAAATGGATGATCTCACCCGGTCCCTTCTGAGAGGGCCCGAGTCTGTGATCCTGTAAACAGACTCCTATGCACCGCAAACCATGGGCGTTTTTGTGGATTGTTCTTTGTTCAGAAAAAGCCAGAGCAGTTTTGAGAAGTCTGCAGAATGTTAGAGCTGTCACTTCTAAAGTAACGTAACACTGTCTATTACCCCACCTATCAGCAAAGCAAAGCAAGGTATATGTCTGCATGAGTCAGGGTTTATTTAATATTCACAACCCCGGCAGTTTTTTGACTGATGAAAATATTTTGCAAACAGAACCTGGTCCTGTTTTCTCCTCACTCTTTCCCCTGCCAAATGTAGAGTGAGAGGTTGGCAGAGGCAGTGCTAAACTAGTAGGGCTGATGAGATACTATCTCCATCTCCTTGTAACACAAAACATTTATTTTGCTGGGAGTGAACACAAAATTGAAAAGGGGCCAAGATTCCTGGGAGCAGGAGGTTTGGCTTCCCCCCTGGCTGGACTGCCTGGTTTGTTGACTTTCTGCCTTTGCCACCCCCTGAGCCACACACCAGCCTTACCTAAGACATAGACCATTACAAAGGCAGCTCTAGAAGCACCAAACTACCCCCACCCCAGCTCCAGGGGAGAGGACCAGCCAATATTCAGCAAATGAGTCAGCTGTGAGTGACAAAGCCAGGCTTGGCCACTCCCTTCCCCACTTGGTGGCTTGCCCTCTAGCTGTCTGTCCAGGGATGCAAAAGCCGAGCGATGGATGTCCCAAATGCAGACACCACTTGGAGACCTACCCCGCAGCTAGGCAGATATAGCAGGCCCTTTGCTGAGGGCCTAACTCCCATGCTGCAGAATGAGTGTATATCAAGATCTGTGATCACTGGAGAAGTCTCATTTTCCCAGACTTGGTTCCGCAGCTGTGCAGCCTTCAGATGCTGCCTTGGTTGAAATCCTGGCTCTTACTAGGTATGTGGCCATGGGCAGGTTATTTATCTTTCCCATGTTGCAATGTCCTTATCTTCAAAATGGTGATAATAATAGCACCTTTCTCCTAGGCTGTTGTGAGAATTAGACCAACACGCTCAGCATAGGTGTTATTTATGTGAGTACTGTTACCGTCAAAGGTGAAGTAGGAGTATAGTCTCCTCTTATACTCTCAGCTTCACAGTACGAGAGTCATTGACACCTGCTCTCAACTGCCTCGCTCTACCCTCAACGCTGGGCCCTGGTGCCTCTGCCAGGGCTCTCTTCTCTGCATGAAGAGTCACCTTCCCCTTACGTCATGGCTGGCTTTGTGTTGTCTCTGAAGCTCCTTGGACTCATAACCAACATAGACCTTGCCAGCGTGTTCTTTGGTCTTGCCTCTTACGTGGGACTGCCAGGATCAGTGTGCCACTGAGCCTCAGTCTGTTCCATGATTTGTTTATTTTAATATTATATTTTATTTTTAGAGACTGGGTCTCACTCTGTGGCCCAGGCTGGAGTGCAGTGGCATGATCATGGCTCACTGCAGCCTCAAATGCCTGGTCTGAAGTGATCTGCCTGCCACAGCCTCCTGAGGAGCTAGGACCACAGACACCTACCACCATGCCTGGCTAATTTTCTCTCTCTTTTTTATTTTTGTAGAAATGGGAGTCTGTGTTGCCCAGGCTGGTCCCAAATTCCTTGCCTCAAGTAATACTCTTGCCTCAGCATCCCAAGGCACTGGGATTGCAGGCTTGAGCACAGCATGCCTAGCCTATTTAAAACCTTTTCTTTCAAGAAAAGAGAAGTAACTTAGGGGATTTAGAACCGTACTACTATGGTCCTGCTCCAGAAAATCTACTATCTCTTTATGTATTTTTTCATCTAACTTAGGTAGTTGTCAGAGGTTTTTTTTTTTATTTTTGTTTTTTGTTTTTTTGTATTTTTAGTAGAGACGGGGTTTCACCGTGTTAGGCAGGATGGCCTCGATCTCCTGACCTCGTGATCCACCCGCCTCGGCCTCCCAAAGTGCTGGGATTACAGGTGTGAGCCACCGTGCCCAGCCTAGGTCAGAGTTTTTTAAGCTCAACACTATTGATATTTCGGGCCAGATAATTCTGTGTTATGGGGACTCTCTTGAGTAGTAGAGAATGTTTAGCAGCAGCCCTGGCCCTCCCCGCACTAGATGCCAATAGCACCCACTCCCCCAGTTGTGACAAAATATCTCTAGACATTACCAGTGTCCTCTGGGTTAAGGTTGTCAGATTTAGCAAATAAAGACATCAAAATATATTTTATTTGGCAACCTTCCTCTGCGGGCAAAAATCACTCCAGGTTGGGAACCATGGGTTTAAATACCCTATGCGTTCACAGTCATTTACTCACATGATAACTGTGTCAGGTAGTTACTAGCAACCCATTCTAAAGATGAGGAAACTGAGTCTTGAGGAGGGAAAGTGGCTTGCCCACAGTCACCCAGGTCGATGGCTCATTTCAGTGCTCTTTCCCTTTTATTACAGTGGCCCAACGGAGCTCAGCCTCTTGCAGCATCTTCCTTGTTTATGAACACTCAGGAGGCCCCATTCCAACCCTTCTGGGCTGATGCTCTGATAATTGGGACATCGATTGTGTGAAGGGCCAAACTAGACATTGTCCTACAAACCTCTCCACCTCACAGAGCTCTGAAAACGTTTCTTGGAGAGAAGGCAAAGGGAGAGGAAGGGAAAGGAACAGCAGGGGGTGCAGGGTCCCTGCCTCCCACAGCTCCGCAGCCAAAGCCTGGAGAGACAAAAGGCAGCGCAGCACAGGGATGATTATTTCCCTTGCTCTATCACCCAGCTCAATGGGGCATTCTGGATGCCTGCCCTCCGATGCTCAGGGGCCTTATTAACAGACCTCAGCTGTTGCCCAAAGCCCTTACCTCACCCAAGAGGGCTCTATTTGCATGATAATGCCCTCTTTGGGGGAATTATTGCTTAATTAAAGAACAGCAATCACTTTAATTAGCATGTCTCCTTGCTCCCTGGTTCTTTGCATGGATTCAAATGAGCTCCTCATTAGGTATTGGCACTTGGACAGATCCAGGGCCTCTGGCTGGGAAGGGAGGCTCCCAGGGCAGGCAGCCCCAGCCGGGACCTCAATGGCGGGGAGGCCCAGCCCTGCCAAGAACACAACCCGGGCTTTGTGAGGGGAATGGCAGACAGGGCCTGGGCCAGCGCCCTTTGAGGCCCACAACAGGGCACACAGGGGAGGGCCAGGCCCTGGAGGGTGGTGTTTGCAGGCGCCGGCCAAGGGCTTTCTCTTTGCCACTGTTCGCTGGAGCTACACCTCCCTTTCAGCTCTTTTGCCGTTGGCATTTAGCTGCATTACACCATCCTCCTCCTCCCGTAAGGATGTTTGGAGTCTTTTTCTATCAGTCCCCCCTACACCCATGCACACCTGGCTCAATCTCAGTGCCCCTCAGACTCTTGACTCCCAGTTTTGGAGTACGGTTTTCTCTTCTAACTGGTAGTGCAGGGGGATGGCACATAAAATAAAACAAGCAAACAGGAAAACACACCTGTCTTCATCCAGAGATGGTCTCTCTCTCCCAGGGCAAGATCACCCCGCTCTTTAGCTTCTCTCCCCTGAGATCTAGCAAGAATCCAGGAACAACTCCACCCACAGACCCCTGAGCTGGATTTCCAGAAATAGGGGCCACTGTGGATTCTCACCACCACAACTCACCCTCCCCCAATTACTAATAAAACCTGGGCTATTTTGTAGGCCACCGAACTACTGCTTTCAGCACATGGAGTCCAATGCCAACCTAATTATACTTTGATATTTCTCTTGATCTCTCTTAGAGTAGAGCCACTGGCTCCCCTCCAGGAAGAATCTTCTTCCTCTGCCTGGATGTCAGTGTACCTAAAATCACCTGACTTTTGTTCTCCTTACTACCTCTCTCTCTCTATCTCTTACACACACACAGACACACACACACACACACACACACACCCGACAGAGAAGGTAAAAATGTCTCTAGGTTTGTATTCAAGAGATCTGGTTTCCAGTCTAAGCTTAGCATCCAGGGCAGAAGTATCTTTCTCCTCTGTTTTCTGGAGTGAATTTTCAGGAAGAGAGTGAGAATAGCTCCAGGCTGCCACCCCAGAGAGACCCAAATCCACAGGACCTTCCTCCACAGCCCTAGCAGGTGCACATTCAGTCTCTCAGGCAGCTCCGGCTCCAGCTCCCTCACCTCCAACCTCCCCCACAACCCCAGTGAGCCAACCTGGGGCTGCCCTATCTTTAGAGTCTCTGCTTTCCCTGTGTGAGAGGAGAATTCCACGAGAAGAGGAGGTAGCTGTGAGCTATGTCAAGGGCTCAAGCTGGAGAGCTGTGGAGGGAAGTGGAAGGGGGGAGCTGGTGGTGGTGTCTGGGGAGAAAGGAACTCACTCCCCTCAGCATCATCCTGCAGAGAGAGTAACAACAAATCAGAGGTAAATCCACTTCCTGGCAGGAAGCTGAGCCTGAAACCAGATGAAGCCACAGTGGTTCAGAGTGACACCCAAACAAGAGAGCAGCCCTTAATCCCCCATAGAAAGATGAGAACGGCAGGCTCAGGCCCAGGAGGGAGACCGCGCGGCTTTGTTTAAGCAGGATTGAAAACACAGCCCTATTGAAAGGCTGGGACTTTGAGACACAGACCCGGAGGGGCAGTTGCCAAGTTGAAGGCAGCCCAAGGCTGCCAGCTTTCACCTCTTTAGTTCTGGGCTTGGCAGTAATGAGGTGAAGGGCCGGGACTTTTAACTGGCTAGGTCAAAAAGGTTTCCTTATTAGACAAACAGTGTGGGCTGGGGGTGGGGGGTGTATTGGTGTCTAAGCTTAGAAGTGATAGCTTCCAGAAAAAGAGGCAGAGCCAGAGGCCCGTCTCCTTATACACCCGCCTCCCCGGCTGAGCCAGCCCCTGGCTCTTTACCTCTGTCCCAGCCTGCTCGTGCCCATCCACACCAGGTTTGACGAGGGGACTTGAGGAGGTGTCAAGAGGGTCAGAAGAGGGTCCAGCAAGATACGGAGTGACACAGAGGGGGATGGGGATCTGCCCTGAGACTGCTTTCTTTTTTTTTTTTTTGAGACAGAGTCTCATTCGGTTGACTGACTGGAGTGCAGTGGCATGATCTCGGCTCACAGCAACCTCTGCCTCCCGGGTTCAAGCAATTCTCCTGCCTCAGCCTCTGGAGGAGCTGGGACTACAGGCACATGCCACCACACCCAGCTAATTTTTGTATATTTAGTAGAGACAGGATTTCCCCATGTTAGTCAGGATGATCTCGAACTCCTGACCTTGTGATCTGCCCACCTTGGCCTTCCAAAGTTCTGGGATTACAGGCATGAGCCACCGTGCCCGACCGAGGCTGCTTCCTGACCTGTAGGTCAATGCCTATGATAAGGCAAACTTGGGGAAAACATCCCTGTTCAGTGGGTAGACAGCCTGCAGCAGTGAGCGCCCCCTTTCCTGGGTGGTGGCAGAACAGCTCCATGCGCACCTGCTGTCCCCAGCACTGCTCTGGCGTCAAAGGCCCACGCCCTGCTTATGTCTCTAAAGCTGTTTGTCAACCAGTGCTCTACGAAGACCTCAAGTTTAGAAGCTGGTGCCTGGGGGACCAAAAGACAGGGTGTGGGGTGTGGGGGGGTGTAGGGGAACAGGATTCCCAAGCTGAGTGAAAGGATTGCCTATCCCCCTACTCACACATCTCAAACAGAGCGGCTTCTTTTTATCGACTTGCCATATCTTCCATGTAAGTTTTCATCTGAGGAGACAATTATAGAACCCAGGGAGTTGGAAAAGCACTGTCCTACAAGGTGAGAAGGTGCTCTGGAGGGGAGGCTTATCCTTCTCTAGCTTCATAACAATATCTTTGCACAGTTAGCATCCAAATATAATTCATTAAATAAGTGCTTCTTAAACACCTTATTCACATGGCCACTAGTTCCACAGAGCATTGGTGGCTTGCAAAGAGATGCATGCAGTAAAGCACGAGTAAGTCCAAATGGGAATGAATAACCAGGATCAGAGAAAATATACATGAAATGAAATCAAGACTAGGGAAGAGAAACACACGTACATGGGGGATAAAGTTCTGCATATTTACTGTTATTGGACTCCAGATTGACTTCTGAGCTTCCCTGAAGGCAAATCTGGGGAGGAAAAGAGAGAGAAAAAAAGGAGACAGACAGATAGACAGATGTCTGGAATCTAATTCTCTTTACCAGAATGAAGGAAATATATCAGCTTGTCAGGCTAAGCAAAATGTTTTCCAGCTGTAAGTTTTAGAACAAATTTCTCACAATGAAATTCGTATAGGCAGTGCTGAGTAATAAGATTGGCAATTGGCAATGTCTTTAGTTGATACCCTACAGAAATAAGATGCCTGTTGATGAGGGTATAAGATAAAATAGCCCAAAAGAATAGTCTTGTATCATTTTAGTTTGATCCAAGCATAACCCATCCATTTTTAGTTTGGGTTCCCCCAGAAGCAGACCTTGAGAAAGGGATTCAAATACAAGTCATTTGTTTGATCCCAGTAAACTGGTAGGAGAGTGGGCAAGTGAGACAGGAAAGGAAAAAAAGCCCCCAGAAAGGTGTGTTACCAAGCTAGTTCCTACTAAGGGAATTAAAGCTCACCCCCATTGAGGAATTCTGGGAGTGTTGAATAGCCTCTGAATCATCCTACCTGAGGCGGGGAGGGAGCTGGAGTATTTATATACCAACTCCCGTCAGTCATTGGTTGAAGGCTGCTTTAGGAGCATGAATTCCCTGGTACATCTGGTTTACCACATATGTGGGCAAAGCAGGCTGCAGCAGGCAAAGAAAGGCCTCAGGCAAGTGATATGGAAGCTGGCAGCTGGAATGTCAGCCAGTATGCTCCGAAATGGTACAGGCCAAGGAGGTGCTGGCAGGATGCTGACAGCATCACATCAGCTTGGGGACACATGGTGACACCCTAGCAGGAGCAGCCACAGGATGCCACCGCACTCCAGCCTGGGTGACAGAGTAAGACTCCATCTTAAAAAAAAAAAAATAAAAAAAAAAAAGTGGCATTCGGTTTAGAAGTTCTAAATTGTCCATTTTTACAAAAAAAAATGTATCTATATTTAAAATTTAAAAAATGTTTATAATGACATTTCTGCCAGGAAATACTCCCTGTGGACTTTGATTTTCATGGCAGTATCAAAATGCATGTTTTATATGCACATCAGCAACTAGGGATCTATACTCTCCACATGTGGTCCACTTCCTGGCCCCTTTATCAAAGCCAATGAAAGGTGAGTAAAAACCTCAATCTGGCCAGGTGCAGTGGCTCGTGCCTGTAATCCCAGCACTTTGGGAGGCCAAGGCGGGTGGATCACCTGAGGTCGGGAGTTTGAGATCAACCTGGCCAACATGGAGAAACCCCGTCTCTACTAAAAATACAAAATTAGCCATGTGTGGTGGCATATGCCTGTAATCCCAGCTACTCGGGAGGCTGAGGCAGGAGAATCGCTTGAACTTGGGAGGCGGAGGTTGCGGTGAGCCGAGATCACACCATTGCATTCCAGCCTGGGCAACAAGAGTAAAACTCTGCCTCAAAAAAACAAAAACAAAAAACCCTCAATCTTCTATTGGTTTACACAGATTCATTCACAACCACAGATAGTAAATCAATGATCAATAATAGAGTGGCTGTGCTTGAAAACTCCTATTGCTCCCCAGGTGAAAATATCAACCTGGGGGAAAAATGGGTTAAAAAAGAAAGTGTGCACAATTTTATTAAATACAATTTACTTCATTTTATTCCTGTAACGGAAAGAATATTCCATATCATTAAATGCTGCCCCTAAAAGATGAGTAAGATGAAAGCTAAAAAGAAGTTGGAGGGTCTTCCTGCAGTTAGAGTAGAGTTTCTGAGCCTTGGACAGTTATCAAGGAGCTGAATCTTGAACTGGCTCTTGTCTGGTTTCTCTCCAAAGCCTACTTGAGACCACCAGTATTTGAAAAAGTTGGGGTAAGGAGCATTCTGGTCACTGATACTATGAACCCAACCCAAGTATGAAGCCTAAGGTAGTCTGCTTTAATGGGAAAGGTATGAGCCTTATAACCTCCACCTTCTGGTTGTGTGGCCTTAGCAAAATCATTTAACCTTTCTGTTCTGTCATTTGTTAAAAGAGGATAATAACAACTTCCTTACAGGCTGTTATGAGAGTTAGAGATAATGCATGAAAATGCTGACCCTGTTTCTAATACATAGTAAAGGCACAGTAAAAGAAACGACGATTTTCTGGTAAGACCCATCTCTACAAAAAATAAAAATAAAAAAATAGCCAATTGTGGTGGTGCACGCCTGTAATCACAGCTACTTGAGAGGCTGAGGTGGGAGGATCACCTGAGCCCAGGAGTTCAAGGCTGCAGAGAGCTATGGCCACACTGAACTCCAGCCTGGGAGACACAGTGAGATCCCGTCTAAAAAAAAAAATTAAAAAAAAAAAAAAAAAAAAAAAAAAAAAAAAAAAAAATAGAGGAAGAAGAAGAAACTGATTTTCATCACCAAATGAGGAATTCTTTAAATGGAGATGGGCTACATCTTCTGTTTGACATGACCTAGGAGAATAATCAGGGGACCTTGGGTTCAGGTATCTATCTAATCATGCTCAAAAAGACTTAAAGTTATAAATCAATCTAGCAATTCAAAAGTACATTTACAATTAACTTTCCTCAAAGAGCCATCAGAGCTTTGCTCCAAGCTAGATGTTCTAAGGGAGCATTTTTGAGATTTTTCTATGGCTGTGTATGGTCATTGACTGGCAACATTCCCCTCCAAACATCAAGGCCCAAGTAATTTGGATCATTCTTTATGGCCAAGCTTTTCAAATAAAGTTTCTATATCCTGAGGGAAACATCCAATATGCCGCAGGGTGTGTAAAGCCACAGGATAAAAATGGCTCTTAAGAGAGGCTGAGGTGGGAGGATCACCTGAGCCCAGGAGTTCAAGGCTGCAGAGAGCTATGGCCACACTGAACTCCAGCCTGGGAGACACAGTGAGATCCCGTCTAAAAAAAAAAAAAAAAAAAAAATAGAGGAAGAAGAAGAAACTGATTTTCATCACCAAATGAGGAATTCTTTAAATGGAGATGCTACATCTTCTGTTTGACATGACCTAGGAGAATAATCAGGGGACCTTGGGTTCAGGTATCTATCTAATCATGCTCAAAAGACTTAAAGTTATAAATCAATCTAGCAATTCAAAAGTACATTTACAATTAACTTTCCTCAAAGAGCCATCAGAGCTTTGCTCCAAGCTAGATGTTCTAAGGGAGCATTTTGAGATTTTCTATGGCTGTGTATGGTCATTGACTGGCAACATTCCCCTCCAAACATCAAGGCCCAAGTAATTTGGATCATTCTTTATGGCCAAGCTTTTCAAATAAAGTTTCTATATCCTGAGGGAAACATCCAATATGCCGCAGGGTGTGTAAAGCCACAGGATAAAAATGGCTCTTAAGAAAGAGGATCCTGGGCCGGCGCGGTGGCTCATGCCTGTAATCCCAGCACTTTGGGAGGCTGAGGCAGGTGGCTCACGAGGTCAGGAGATCGAGACCATACTGGCTAACACGGTGAAACCCCGTCTCCACTAAAATTACAAAAAATTAGCCTGGGAGGCATAGGTTACAGTGAGCCGAGATAGCACCACTGCACTCTAGCCTGGGTAACAGAGCAAGACTCTGTCTCAAAAAAAAAAAAAAAAAAGGATCCTTTTGGTTAAAGACCTTTAGGGAAAACTTTAAGTAATTTAACAAGTAATTTCTCAGAAGTATACTATAGATTATAAAAAAATTTTAAGATAAAATGTGAAAATTTGAAGGAATTTCATGCTAATGGCAAGCGACATCTGGCGTGAGTCTCAGGCTCTTCAGGCTGTGCAGAAGGTTCTCATTAATGGAGGGCAATCGATCTCAGAACATGGCCACTTAAAGTGAATCCACTAAAAATGGGGACCAAATATTTCATAGTAAATAATAGGGGGGAAAGTGTCTATTAGAATTTTATATTGCAAATTAAACCCCCAAAAATATGTAAAGTAAGCTGCTTAAGGCAAAGAACCACACCCTTCCTCAAATGACTTAGATTAAGACTTTACCTATGACAAGGCTGGTCACAGACCCTCCAGAGTCCCTTGCTCTGCCTCATAAATGATGAGCTAAGCTGCTTGTCTCCACGGATCAATTGGAACAAAATGCTTGTTAACCGAGCTTCAGTGAAGAGTTTCTTTTTCAAGGCCCCTGGACTTCGGGCACCCTCAGCCTGAGCCAGCAGACAGCCCTTCCTGAGAAGAGGCAGGCCCCTGGGTCAAATAGTCCCTGCCTCACTGCCTGACCTTGCTGCCCCTTCACCCACCCCCTTCCCCACACCTGCTTCTTTCTAGCCTTGTTTACTCTTCCCTAGAAAGGAAAAAAATCCCTGTCTGCCTTATTCTTTTTTTTTTTTTTTTTTTTTTTGAGACGGAGTCTCGCTCTGTCGCCCAAGGTGGAGTGCTGTGGCCGGATCTCAGCTCACTGCAAGCTCCGCCTCCCGGGTTCTCGCCATTCTCCTGCCTCAGCCTCCCGAGTAGCTGGGACTACAGGCGCCCGCCACCTCGCCCAGCTAGTTTTTTTTGTATTTTTTAGTAGAGACGGGGTTTCACCGTGTTAGCCAGGATGGTCTCGATCTCCTGACCTCGTGATCCGCCCGTCCCGGCCTCCCGAAGTGCTGGGATTCCAGGCGTGAGCCACCGCGCCCGGCCGGCCTTATTCTTAAGGTGCTTTCAGAAGGACGGTCAGGGCCTTCTCCCTATTGCAAGAGTCCCTTCCCCTCCCCCAGCCTTGCAATAACCCTCTTTGGATAAAAATCAACTGTTACCAAGTCGGGATTTGTTTTTTATTCGACAAGAGTAATTTATCAGATAAGGAGTAGTTTTATATATAACTTGTATGTAGACGCTATTATATATAGTTATATATTTTATATAGTTATATATTTGTTGCATATTTGTTATATGTCTACTCTTTCATATAGTAGTTATACATTTATATACTATGTTAGGTATTTTTTAATATATAAGCAATTTTTTTGAGAGATGATCTCCCTCTGTCACCCAGGCTGGAGTGCAGGGGGTAATCAGAGCTTGCTGCAGCCTCTAATTCCTGGACTCAAATGATCCTCCTGCTTCAGCCTTCTAAGTAGCTGGAACTACGTGTGTATGCCATCATACCCAACTAATTTTTCTAATTCTTTGTAAAGACAGGATCTCACTATGTCACCTAGGTTGGTCTTGAACTCCTGGCCTCAAGCAGTCCTGTTGTCTTGGCCTCCCAAAGTGCTGGGATTACAGGTGTGAGCCACCATGCCCAGCCTAAAGCTACTCTTTATGTGGTAAATTATATGTGTGTGTATAAATTCATTCAAGTTTCATGATAACCGTATAATAAAGTCCATATTCTTGTTTCAACTTTAATTTACAAATAAGAAAGCAATCTGAAGAAACATTTGCCAATAGGTGAAGTAGGGAATCTGAAACCAGATCTGTCTTTCAATCCTGGCTCACTCTTGCTACACTATCCCTACTCTTTTTTTTTTTTTTTTTTTTTTTTTTTTTTTGAGACAGACTCTTGCTCTGTTGCCCAGGCTAGAGTGCAATGATGCGATCTTGGCTCACTACAACCTCTGCCTCCTGGGTTCAAGCGATTCTCCTGCCTCAGTCTCCCGAATAGCTGGGATTACCGGCACCTGCCACCATACCTGGCTAATTTTTTGTGTGTATTTTTAGTAGAGGCAGGGTTTCATCATGTTGGCCAGGCTGGTCTCAAACTCCTGACCTCAGATGATCCACCCGCCTCGGCCTCCCAAAGTGCTGGGATTACAGGTGTGAGCCACGGTGCCTGGCCTCACTCATCTTTTTTTGAAAGTGGACAAGACACAAACACTAAGCACTTCACACCATAAGGGAGAGTGCTTGCCTCTGGCATTTGCCGTCTCTCAGGCCTGCCCTGATGTGCTTACTCACACACTGTGACAGTTGTTTTTGTTTGTTGCCCCAGTGCATGCAGCTGTGCTGGTAATTAAGAACATTCTGCGGTTACATGGAACCCAATCCCATGAGCCCAATCCCTCTGTGCCTTTAGCACAGAGACCAGAGTCAACCCTCCATGCATATGAGTGTCAACACCGGACCCTATGCTGGATGTGTTATTGAAGTCACATTTGGCCTAGTTCCAAGTGGACGTGAGGTTTGACTTAGTTCCTGCATTGAATCTCCCAACAGTGTAATGAGCCAGGTGGAAGTGAGGCGCGAACACCTGAGTGTTTATCCTTTGGTAGATTGGTCTGTGTTTCCAATAACCAATAGTAGACATGTGGTTACCACATATTAGAGACAAAAAGAATCCTGCAAGTTATGTACCATCATCCTCATTTTTTGCAGAAGAAAATAATGGAAATTAAATAATTTGCCCAACATACAGGAGAGCTCAGTCTTCTAGACTCTTAGGCTCTCCCTCTTTTTTTCCTCCTCCTCCTCCTGTTCCTCCTTGTATCTTGTATCACATTCTCTTAATCAGAAATTTTCAAGCACATAGTTTAGAGACACCAAGAGTTCTGCAAGACTTGATAAGAAACCCAACAGCCCCTCCATCACTCCCCCTCTCCCCACCAATTCTTGCTCCTCAGGAGTAACCTTCTCAACCCTTTCTTTTTTTCTTTTATGAAACAGAGTCTCCCTCTGTTGCCCAGGCTGGAGTGCAGTGGCACGAACTCAGCTCACGGCAACCCGCCTCCCGGGTTCAAGTGATTCTTGTGCCTCAGCCTCCCAAGTAGCACGCGCCACCCCACTCGGCTAGTTTTTTTTGTATTTTTAGCAGAGACGGGGTTTCACCATGTTGGCCAGGCTGGTCTTGAACTCCTGACCTCAAGTGATCCGCTCACCTCAGCTTCCCAAAGTGCTGGGATTACAGGCGTGAGCCACCAGGCCCAGCCTTTTCTCAACTCTTTTGAACAGATTCTTTACTTTCTTTGCTAAATAGCAAAGCTTATATCGCTACTGCTTAATTTTCCAATGTTAGCCATTTCCTAGATTTTTCTTAAGTTAGGCCTTTGTCTATTTTTCATTAGGAAAGGGGAGGATTTCTGTCTCCGTTGCCAAAACCTCCTGTTGCCACACACTGACGCACGCAGCTCCCGCCCCCACTCAGCCGGCCATTTCCCGAGTATAATTAGATCATAATTTTCATTAGATCAACATTCAATATTTACTTTATCACGAATACATAAACGCTACCCACAGCCAAGTCATGAGTGTATAATGATTATTTTCCCTCTGCTAAATTTTCCTCCTCGAGTTAAAAAGCATTTGGTTTTGTTTGTTTAGTTTTCTATATATTTATTGCTGGTGTATTCCCAAAGTCTCCCCAGTTTGAGTAATCTTGTCTCAATTCCCTCCAATATTGAGATGACTTAGGTATTCTATCTGTCTCACTTTCTCAAGGAGCTCATCCCTGGATCTTCTGGCTGGGCCAGTCTGCACTGGTTGTTCCCAAGGTCTATTACAAAGCCGGTGGCTTGAGATCTCCCTTTACTGTTACTGGAGCTTCCCGTTCTCTTATTCAGGGTTCTCTTTGTGCTGAGTGCCATGCCTTCCTTCTTGGTGAAGCCTATCCTTCGCAGTGGAATCCTGAGACGTGCATGGCAGACAAAATCTGGACACGTGGCATATCTGAAAAAGTCTCCATTCTACCCTCACATTTGACTGGGAGTTTAGGTGAGTAGAAAATTCTACCTCGGAAGTAGCTGGCCTTTCTGCATTGTCTTCTAGCTTCCAGTGCTATTCTGATTCCTTGCTATGAAACTTGTTTATTTTCTCCGGAACCTTGTAGGATCCTCTCTTTGTTGCTAATATGCTGAAATGTCATAATTTACTTTCTTTGCGTGTTGGTTTTCTTCATTGATTATTCTGGGCAGTTAGTGGGCTCTTTCATTCTGGAACCTCATGTCTAAGACTAGGAAAATGTTCGTGTATTATACCTTTGATCCGTTGATTTTTTTTCTTTTTATATTTTTTTAAAATAGAGATAGGGTCTCACTATGTTGCCCAGGCTGGTCTCAAACTCCTGGACTCAAGTAATCCTCCCCTCTTGAACTCCCAAAGTGCTGGGATTACAGCTGTGAGACACTTTGCTCGACTGATTGATTGAATTCTGTTTCTTTTTATTTTTTTAGAGATCAAGTCTCACTCTATCACTAAGGCTAGGATGCAGTGGCGCAATCATAACTCACAGCAGCCTCAAACTCCTAGGCTCAAGCGATCCTCCTTCCTCACCCTCCCAAGTAGCTAGGACTCCAGGCGCCCATCACCATGCCTAGATAATTTATTTTTTATATTTTAGAGATGGGGTCTTGCTATATTAATCAGGCTGATCTCGAACTCCTGGCCTCAAGTGATCCTCCCACCTTGGCCTTCTAAAGTGCTGGGATTCCAGGTGTGAGCTGCCATGCTCAGCCTGATTTACTTTTTTAACCTCTATATTCACTATTATCTCTTTTTGGAATTCCTGTAATTTAAATATTTTCTTGAATGCATCTTATAATTCTCTCTTTTTTTCTTCTCTCCTAACTCTTCCCTCTACTTTCTGATTAATTTCATCCACTAATTTTTCTATCATGTACTGATTGTTAAAATTTATCCTATCATATTTAGTTTCCAAGAGTTCTTTTTTGTTCCCCAGTAATTCCATTCTATTTTTGAGACAGGGTCTCACTCTGTTGCCCAGGCTGGGGTCCAGTGGTATGATCACAGCCTACCACAGCTTTGACCTCCCGGGCTCGAGAGATCCTCCTGCTTCAGTCCTTCAAGTAACTGCGACTACAGGCACACAGCACCATGTCCAGCCAATTTTTGTATTTTTCGTAGAGATGGGGCTTCACCATGTTGCCCAGTCTGATCTCAAACTTCTGGGCTCAAGTGATCCGCTCACCTTGGCCTCCCAAAGTGCTTTGATTATAAGTGTGAGCCACCATGCCTGGCTAATAATTTTTTGTATTAGTGTCCCATCCTTGATTTTTTAGATGCAGTATTACATCTAAGTATATAAGCGTTTTCTTCCCCACGCATAGTCTTTGTTTTTTCCAAGATTTGTTGTCTTCCGTTTGTTTGTTCGGCCCTTTGCTTCTCCTGGTAGAAGCTTTTTTCAAATGCCGGGTGCTTCTTAGTGACTGCTGATGAACAGAGCACCAAACAGCTGTGTGGTAGTACTTACCAGTGGATGGGCAGGGCTTGCCAAGTGTAGATTTCACTCCAAGTAATCTAGCTGGGCCATTCCCTTGGGAAACTCTTGATGTCATTTGACAAAGTTTTTCTGGGAAACTTTATCTCCTGCTTAGAGAGCATAAGCCTAACTTTCACTATTCAATGGAAAAAGGCTGGTGGTCTCAAAATTCAGTGGTAAACTGGCATTTAACTTCCATGTTTTCGTGTGTTGCAAATTGTGCCTCCTGTCTCCTTCAAACTGTTGAAACTATTTTATCTCTAGAGAACAGAGGTCTAACGTTTGCTGGGGATGGAAGTGTGGAGTAGGGGAGGGGACACACAGTCTACCCATCTTTTGAGCAACCTTTGAACAAGTCTTGTTTTCAGTGCTAATTTTGCCCCTCCCCTTTCTAAAAGAATCTTATATTGCTCATTACTGAGTCTTTGGGGCTTCTGAGATATAATGTGGGGTGTTACTGTCTGAGTTAGGATTGAACTTATGCCCTCGTAGACAGTTCCCACTTATTAATATGGTACTTGTCAAATTTGCTTTCTAGCCTCCAGAATTGTGTTGCTCTTGTCTCCTTTCCCATAGTTTTTGTGAGTTTTAACATTTTTTATTGTTTTTTAATGTGATGGTTAATATTTAGTATCAGTCTTCTGGCCTTCATCCTTCTCCCATGCTGGATGCTTCCTGCCCTCAAACATTGGACTACAAGTTCTTCAGCTTTTGGACTCTTGGAGTTACACCAGTGGTTCACCAGGGGCTCTCAGCCTTCAGCCACAGACTGCAGGCTGCACTGTCAGCTTCCCTACTTTTAAGGTTTTGGAACTCAAACTGGCTTCCTTGCTCCTTACCTTACAAACAGCCTATTGTGGGACTTCATCTTGTAATCATGTGAGTCAATACTCCTTAATAAACTCCCTTTCATATATACATCTATCCTATGAGTCCTGTCCCTCTAGAGAATCCTAACCAATACACTTCAGTTTTTTCGTTTTAATGGGGTTTCAGGAAGAATGAAGTTAGAGTATACATCATCTGCCATCTTTAACCAGGAGTTCAAGCCAGTACTTGAACTTAACTTCCACTGTTCTGGACTGCCTCTCAGGAAACAGCCCCAATGTAAGAATAATAGTAATCATAATAAAAATAAATAAATAAATAAATACCAAGCTTTTATGATCTGCCAGACACTATTTTCAGCATATGAAAACTCATCATACTTTAGCTGAGGCCACCGTGAATGCTTGGGGTTCTCCTTTGGAGCCTTTCCTTGCCCCAGGGCAGCCTGAAGGAGGGCTTGTAGAATCCTCTAACGGTAACAATACTGGGTTCTGGAATGACTTGCATTCAATTTTTGGCTTCAATTACCAGCTATGTAACTACTTTCTCTGCTGTGGTGTGCACATCTGTACAATGTAGTTACTAAATCATACCTATCTGCCTTCCTGGGCTATCGTGCAGACTATATAATATAATGTATGTGAAGCTCTCAGCACAGTGTTTAGCAAATAGAAGCATCCAGAAAAATAAAAAAAAAAAAAGCACTAGGATAGGGAGAACAGAACCCTTCCCGCAAGAGGCCACATGTATGTCCTGGGGTGAGTGTGACTTTGGCAACCCTGTCCTGGAGACAGATCTGGGGTGAGGGGAGGAAGCTGGTGTTTAAGGTCCTCAAGGTGGCCACACCTACACGTGTTCCCCTGCCTGTGCCTGGGATCTGACATTTCTCCATGTTCCTCTCTGGTTCTTTCTTCTTGACTATACTTTTCAGTGTCCCAACCCATCTGTTAGTACCTTGCTGTCTGTATCTCTATGTGCATTTGCTAATTAACCTACAGTGTGAGACTCTGTCTCAAAACAAAACAACAACAACAACAACAGGAGACCTGCCCCTGAACCTGTGCTCTTCACCCGCCTTGGCCTTCGTTTCTGGAAGGGTCTCGTCTGTTTTTGGGTCACTCCATCACCGGGTCCTAATGACTGCTTTGTTTTCATTCTTGCTAGATGTTTTTCCTTCTCTTTGAGCCCTTCTCATACACAAACCTCCTCTCACACCATTTGGCCTTGTTTTCAATGCTCCCAGTGGAGTTTTCACACACATTTTGGGCCCAGAAGCCTAATATGAAGAAATGGAGCCCTGGCCAGGTTGCAGGAAGTCCTCCTTGGAGTACAGTTTCAAGCCACTGCCTGGGGATTCCACCTCATGCTAGTCTTTTTTTTTTTTTTTGAACGAGTCTCACTCTGCACCCAGGCTGGAGGCAATGGCATGACTTTGCCACCGCAACCCTCCCCTCCCGGTTCAAAGCGATTCTCCTGCCTCAGCCTCCAATAGCCTGGGATTATAGGCAATGCCACCCACCACACCCCCCAGCTAAATTTTTTTTTTTTTTTTGAGATGAGCTCCTTGCTCTGTGCCAGGCTGGAGGTGCAAGTGATGCCGATCCCCGCTACTGCAAGCTCCGTCTCCCCTGAGTTCACCGCCCATTCTCGTCCTCAGCCCTCCCCAGTACGCCTGGGACTACAGCACCCCCAACCCAACAGGCCGGCTAATTTTTGGTGATATTTGGTAAGATGGGTTTCACAGTGTTAGCCCAGGATGTCCTCGATCGCCTGTCCTCGTGATCCGCCCGCCTCGGCCCTCCCCAAGTGCTTGGGATTACAGGCATGAGCCACCCGCAACCCAACATAATTTTTTGATTTCATAGAACAGTGGTATCCAGGTGGCCAGGCTCCGATCTCGAACTCCTGACCTCAGGTGAATCGCCCACCCTCAGCCTCCCAAAGTGCTCGTATTAAGAGGTGTGAGCCACTGCAAACCACCCCTCATGCAGCTTTTGATGAAAGTGAGAAGTCCATCTTCCAGGTCTCCACATGAGTGTACGCGTAAGAGTCCTGCTCTCACTACTACTTTCCCCCAATTGCCTTTTTCCAACCATGACCAAGCCCAACACCTTCCTGCTTCACAGTTTTGGCCTAAGCGTGGTCAACCAACAGGCAGCTCACCACTCAGCCACCCTCACCACCCGTCAGTTCCAAAGAACGCTCACGGCA
The DNA here is from genome assembly GCF_001698545.2 of Rhinopithecus bieti. Classification (NCBI taxonomy): domain Eukaryota; kingdom Metazoa; phylum Chordata; class Mammalia; order Primates; family Cercopithecidae; genus Rhinopithecus; species Rhinopithecus bieti. The sequence continues at coordinate 698,394 of NW_016810565.1, forward strand.
CCAGCCTGTCCCTTTCCCGCCGTCCACGGTTCGGACCCGACATCCTCCTTCTGAGATAACCCATCTACCAGGTTCGTGTCACAGAATTCCCACCTTCCCCTCAGCAAACCTTCCTCATATGATTTCAGCTTCCCCCGTGGTCTCCTCTCCCCAGCTCCTTCTTGCATTTCCACCAAGGTTCCTTATTGCCTCTTTGACCGTCAGAATGAGGCAACAGAGGAGCCCCCAGGGAAAGGCGCCCTGAACACTTAGCCCACCCTAGGCCTGCCAATAAATTTCTCATTATTCCTCACTTTAATTCCCTTCTTATGAGAAACGAAATCCCAGACCAGAAATATTAAGAAATTGTCCACCCCATAAATATACACCAATATTATTTATCCCAATAAAAAAATAAACTTGCCCATAAGTGCCTATAATCATCGTAGCCAAAAAACTGGAACAAGAACCCCTTCACATCAGGATCTCAGAGCAAGCAAGAACTACGAAAAAGACGGATATCCGGGAATGATCCAGGAAGGAAGCTATGGTGCCAGAGACCAGGAAATACCTCCAGAAAATGGTGATACAGTAAGAAAGTAATGAAAATCAAAACCATAATTTGGCTGGAGGGGACCCCTGGAAATCTGGGTAGCCCTGAATTGTGAAGAACATGGTAGGGGCGGGGCAATCTTAGCATTTGAGATTAAGTGCGGGGTTTCTACTCCCCAAATTTCCCCCCATGACTCCTATCAGGAGGCCTAAGTGCTGACAGAGGCTCTGAGTGGAGGAGGAGTTAGCCCGGGCCATTCCAGTGCTGTGGTTGTGTCCAGTGGAAGCCTGAAGGGAGGAAGGGAACTTGCGGACGCAGTACCTCCACACAGGCAAGGGCCCCCACAAAGACCAACAGCTCGTAGCCCCTCCAAAAAGGGCAACAAGTTCCAAAAGGTTCTCTTTTTCCTTCATGAAGACTACAATACCAGGATGGGGAAAAAGCGGCCCCATTTTGTTGGAACCTGGTTAACGTTTGATAGAGACCCTCTGATTGAGTCAGAACCTGAGGCCTTCACTTCTCATTACCACCAGGAGCCACTGAGCCTCCTTCATGTCCAGGAGACCAAGGCCTTTCCTCTCCAGAAAAGGTTCTGGGCTAACCATTCCGGCCCCTCAAATGTCGTTCCTCTGGCCAGTGTAACGCCTGCCAAGAGCAAAGGGATGGGACAGAAGAGGCCCCCTGCCATCCAGACGAATGTAGAAGGGATCAACACCCACTGCTTCCTCCACTTCCACGCTTTGTTCCTTCCCTCACGGAACATTCCTGCTGCCGGTGTGAACGGGTTCACCTGGGCACCTCCACACCCTCCCATCCCTGCAGCTTAGACTGGAAGGATGTTAAAGAAATTCCCACCTCCCTAGGCGGTTAGAAGAACGGGGTCCTTAAAACACTTATTTTCTGCATGGTGACTATGTCAGTCAATTTAAGTTCCTTTGACCGCAATATTCCTTAGCAACAAAATACCAAGCATAATTTTTCCTTTTCATTTCTATTCATTTTTAATACAAAAGCAATATATCCCCTTTGGTTAAAAATTTAAAATAAATTAATATAGAGGTTAATAGCCCCCTTGCAAGTTTCAAAAAAAAATTTAAATACCTGTCCACAAATCTGTAAAAAACATGGCCTTTTATTCCCATTTTACATAAATGAGATGAACGTGCAGCTGCTTGAAACATGCCGTTTTACTTTTTATTTTTATTTTATTTATATTTTATTATTTATTTTTTTTTTGAAGACGGAACTTCGCTCTGTCACCCAGGCTGGAGGTGCAGTGCCAATCTCAGCCTCACTGCAAGCTCCGCCTCCCGGGTTGACCCATTCTCCTGCCTCAAGCCTCCGAGTAGCTGGGACTACAGGCCGCCCCGATCTCGCCCGGCTAGTTTTTTTGTAGTTTTAGTAAGACAGGTTTTCCCAGCCGTTGAACCAGGATGGTCCCGTCCGATATCCTGAACCCATAATCCCGCCCGTCCGGCCTCCCAAAATGCTCCCGCGCCGATACAGGTTTGAGCCCACTGCCCCTGGCCTTGTAACAAATATTAATAACATTCCACTAAAATAAACCTGACAGGGAGTTAACTTGTTTTTTGTTCCCTGAACGGAGGGTTTTGCTCTGTCGCTTCCAAGGCTGGAGGCAGGTGCGATCGTGCTCACTGCAAAACCTCCCCAACTTTCCAGGTTCATGCCTATTCTCCCTGATTCCAGCCCTCCGAGTGCTGGGACTACAGGCCGCCCGCCAGCCACACTGGCCATTTTTGTTATTTTTAATAGAACGGGTTTTCACCCGTGGTTAGCCCAGGAAGGTCCCCCGATCTCCGACCTCGTGATCCCAGCTCAGCCTCCCAAAGAGGCTGGGAATACAGAGCTGAGCCCACCGCGCCCCCCGGCTATTTATTATTTTTTTGCAGACAGGAGTCGCGCACTGGTCACCACCCGGCTGGGTGCAGTGGCAACAATCTGGCTCACTGCACCTCTGCCTCCCAGGTTCAAGCGTTCTCCCTGCCCAGCCTCCCGAGTACTGAGTTACAGGCGCCCCACCACCACCGCCTGGCTAATTTTTTGTAAGTTTTTATAAAGAGATGAGGTCAACTCTGTTTGGCCAGGCTGGTCCAAACTCCTGACCTCGTGACCACCACCCGGCCCTCTCCAAGAGTGCTGGGATTACAGGCATGAGCCACCACGCCCGATTGACTGAAACATGCTTTTTAAAAAAACTTACTATATTATAAAGATTTTCCATCTAGAGATATACAGTTCTACCTCAATCTTTTTAACAGCTGCACAGAATTTCCTAAGAGGTATCCCAACATATTCACTTGTTTCCCTGTTGATAAACGTGGGGATTGTTTCTAAAATTTCATTATTACAAACAATGCTGTAGTGAACTTGCTTTGTAGTGACTCAACTTGGGGTGGTTGCCCAGCTCATTAGCCACCCAGGGGTGGTGTCTGTGATGTTCCCCTCATGGGGAACCCTCTCCTTGTCAGCATCCTTTACCCTGTAGTCCAGGCGTCCACTGGGTCTTCTATTTGCGGGGCTACCGTGCTTGGTCCTGGGGTGGTAGGCACCCCTTGAGCTGGACCACTGCAGAATCCTTTCCTGGGAATGTTCTCACTGAATCCAGGAGAGGGAAGCCCTGTTTTCTCATTAGGAAACGGATGACAAAAACCTAGGAGCTGCCAGAGGGCCTGAAAGAGTGCAAGTAGCAGAGACGAGAGAGAATCTTGTTTTCAACCAAAGGCCTCGATCATTTCTAAGGTGCCTCTGCTTCTAATGTTTTGTGTTGCTGGGAGAGGAAATCAGAGAGCGAACCGGGGCTTTCTTTTCTCATATTCCCCTCTCTATGAATTCTGGCTGGGACCTTTGAACTCTTGGAAGGCCAAGGACCTCTCTGGGAAGCGCTTTGCTCCGTCCTCTTGACTTGACTGACTCTTCTAAAGGTAGAGATTCTCCAGCTTCTCCTTGCTGAGATTGCATTTGTAATAAACAACTACCTTCTTTGAGAGGCATCATTTGAAAGCTGTCCTCAGTCATTTGCATTTCAGTATGTTTTTCAGGTCTTTTCATGAGAGCAAACTTTCCTCAGGGGGGCCAGGATAAAGCAGGCAAACGGATACATTCAATGTGAAGTATCTCTGTTTCACAGTCCTTCAAGCTCCTGGCCCCTACTTCTCCCCCTGGACATTCTCCCCATCTCACTCTTGCCATCACAGGCCACCACCTCCATACAATGAGGATCAGAGTCCCTGCTGCACAGGGCTCCTATAGGAATCAAATGAGTTATTGCAGGTGATTGTGCTTTGTAAACTGTAAAGCGTTGTCATTATTAACACCCAGGAGGAGAGGAAACGCAGGAGTACAGAGAAGCCAGGGGGGAGGGGGCAGTGGATAATTGAGAAGGCAGAAAAGGGCAGTCCTGAAGGACCCCACACTGAGTGAATCAGCCAGTGGGAAAAGAGGCTGGGGCTGGAGAAGGGGAGCTAGGAGCTTTGGAATGCAGAAAGTATTCAGATGTCCGAGCCAGGAGTCAGACCCCCACCCCTAACATTATTCATCTCCCTGGAGGGGGTGGCCTCAAGGAGTTTCTGTGACCTGCTCAGAGCAGGGGCTGCCCGAGGCCCACGGCCTGTCTCATAGTCCATCTGCCTGTCTCTCCATCCATCTCTCCCAGCCCTCAGGAGCTGGAGGGAGGCTCCTTCCCCCGTCCATTCTTCAGACCTCTCCGAGGTGGAGAGAGATGGACAAGAAGATGCTGGTGTCTAGGCATCCTGGCGGGGTTGAGGGAGTTTGGATCTGAGCTCTCCACTCTCCACCCATCACCACCTGAGGGCCACAGCGGGGCAGTTGGGCACAGACAGCTTGGGGATGTGCGGCTCCCCCAAGGTGGGGCTGGGATATCAAAGCTGGAAGTGCAGGGGCATGTCAGCCTGGCTTTGTGAGTGGGGCTCCCATCAGTGCATGAAAGCCTTGCTCTACAAACTGCATTCGCTGCGCTCCCAACCTGCATTCCCGATTGGTCACGGCCTGGCCCCCAGCTGCATTCCTGGGCTAGAGGAGGCAGAGGGGCCTGGCCTCTTTGTTCTTCCCAAATCAGGGCTCAGAACCATGACAGGCTGATCACATTACCCAGCTGAGGTCAGCTTGGCAGGAGTGACCCCCTCCTGCTCCTCCCCCATCTCACCAAGCCAGAGCCCCCCATTCCACCTCGCTGGCCCTCTCTACCTGCACTGGGTCCTTCATAACAGGCTGCAATGGGTCTCCGTTGGGGAAGGAAAATCTCCAAAACCGCACCTCTGCGGCTTTCTTCCAAGGTCAGATGCTGGGAGCGGTGCCCAGACCCTCAGTGCAGAGCTTGGGCAATTTCAGGCCATCTCCAAGGGCGTACAGCTGCTCTGGAGTGGGCCCACCTGCGCTGCTGGACCTCTCAGAACCCATATAACATACACCTGGATGGCATCTCCCATCTGAGTTCAGTAACAGAATAAAGCCAGGTTCCCGCGTTACCCTAGATAAGATGCTTTTCTGACCTGAGCCCCTATTTAAACCATTGGCCCCTTGGCCTAGGAGTGACATCTTACCACCCCACTTCCTGTCCTATGCCTAGTGACAGGAACACAAGCTTGAATCTGACCCACCTGGTTCGATTCTCGGCTCTGCCACCTCCTTGTTGTGTAACCTTGGATGACTTACTTTACTTCTCTGGTTCTTAATTTCCTCATTTGTCAAACTCAGCCAATCAAGAGGCTTGAAAAAGATATTGTATTGTAGGTTTCTGGCCTGTTGGGTACACGACAAAAGCTACTTCTCCTGCCTTCTTCCCTTCACTTCCCTGGAATGAGTGGCCTCAAGGAGAGTCTTCATTAGGTCCTTCAGATCCTTTCTTCCTTTCTCTGAATTCCTCAAACTCCAAGAACGAGGACCAAAGTATCTGGAGACGGCTATACCCAGATCACCATGTGCTGTTCTGAAGAGTTTTACATGTCAGCTTTTGTCTCCCCAGCAAGCTTGTTGGCATTCCAGGAAAGACCTTTACTTTGTTATTTGTCCAACAGATATGTAGTGAAGGTAACTGACCAGGCCACTGGGGATCCAGCAGTTGAGAAAGCAGTCCAGGTACCTGCTCTCACGAAGCTCGCAGCAGCATGGACAGACAGGCCCTGTTTAATCGCACAGTGAGTTGCAATGAGTTTTCCCAGTTGCAGTGAGCGCTGTGATGGAAAAGCACAGACCATCACGAGAACGTAACAGGAGACTCTGAGAAGGCTCACTCTGAGTAAATGACATTGAGACTGAGACCCGCAGTCCTAGCAAGGAGCAGGAGGCAGGGAAACAGTCCTGGCTGAGAGCCCAAGTGCAACTGTGAAGTGGGTGGGGAGTGGCCCAGCCTGATAAAGAACATGGACTGCATTCTAAGTGAAATCAGAAGCTATTAGGAGGGTTTGAGCAGAAGCATGGTGAGATCCAGGGATACTGGGCAACGAGCAGAAAGGAGGTGAGGCTGGCCAGGGATGGAAGCTGGTGAGCCTCTTGGTGCTTCCTGGGCAGAGGATAGGTTGGAGGTATCGACTGGTGGCCCAGGCTGCACAGAGGCAGCAGAGACCGAGAGAGGCCGGCAGACGCGTAGGGGCTGCTCCACAAAGATGTATTTGAAATTGAGGGCTTGGTTGGCCTGGGAGAACCATACTTTGGCCTGCTCTGAGTTGCACAAGAAATGTGAACACCCTCGAAATAGCCCAGCCCTCATGGCTGAGGGGGTGTTTTCAGAGACTGTCAGCACGGCGGACTCCTTTGATTGTTCTTACTCTCGCCTCATGACTTGTGTTGAAGGATTTTTGTCTACTAGACAAATTGAATTCATTAAATGACTAATTAACTTTGCTGGCTTGTATTTTACTAGTCGGGCCTACAGACCTGGTCATCCGAAGCTGCTGATGGCAAGAGATAACGGCTGCTTCCACATGGAGATGATTTAATTGCATCCCAAGCAAAGAATTGTGATGTTACGGTGAATCTGAGCAGCCTTGTTATTTATTTTACCCGGTGGAGTTTACCGAGTATGTGTGAACAAAGCAGAGTTCCTGCCCTCCAGGAGAGTTGAGTCTTGGAGGAGATACAGACAAGGAAACAGCCAATCACAATACAGCGTGATGATGTTATGTTCCAGGCAAGCACAGGGTTCCAGGGGCACAGCCTTGGGAGGTGGGTTACATGTTCTCCTTCTGTCCCTCCAGACGCACTCTGCACCTGCACCTACCTACTGCATGCCCCAGGCTCACTCGAAGGACTGTGCCAACCGTGCTCCTCTGCCCTCTCTCTTCCAGTCGAGTTTTTGCCAGTGGGATTCCCTGGCAGGAGGGGGAGGAGGTCAGCTCCCTCCCTGATCACCCACATGGATCTGGGGCTGCTGGGGCTGTGATCCTCTGCTGAAGGCCACAGAGCCTGTCAGGAGGCCACTTCTTACAGCTATAGGTCTTGCAAGGTTCTGGTAGCTACCCCCTTCCCTTGTCCCTGTGGACCTACGGTGGAATGAGGACTTGAGCTGCTGTTGAGCCTCTTGGTGCTAGTTGTTTCACCATCCCTTGTTGGTGTCCTTTAATCCAGCCAAATACATTGTCAACAGTCCCTTCTTAAACTCTCCTCAGTTACCCCATTTGCAGGACTCATCTGTTCCGGCTAGGAACCTACCTGACTCACACATGTAGGAAAGCTTCCTAGAGGGTTACCATTGAAGTTGTTATCTGAAGAATGACTAGGAATTAGCCTTAGTGCAGAAGTACATGATTTATAGGAGATGTTTTATACACACTCAAATAGCTGCTCCCCAACCTCCTTTGCTACCTAACGGACATTTAGGAACTAGGTGAAGTCCAGGTTGGGAATCACTGGCCTAAAACCCAAGAGGCTGCACAGATCCAAATGCAGGCGCCTTGGCTTTCTGCTTGCAGACTCTAAGGTGGGAAGAGAGGAAGTCAGGGGCTGCCTGCACCACAGGGGCACTTCCCCTCAGGGGCTCTCTGGGACATGAGTGGAGGCCCTGCCATTTCCATTCCTCTCCCTGACTGGCTCTGTCCTTTCAAAGAGCCAGCCCTTGGGGAGGCTGGTGAGAATGATGCCTGGGGAAGGAATGTGTCTTGCTCTGTCAGGCTGAGGGGGACAGCTGCCTGAAAGATCAGGTTTCAGGAAAAACAGGCCTACCTCCTCCTGCATAGCAATCCGGGGGCTCCTGGGTGCCTGGACACCTGCCGAGGTCCCCTCCCCCAACCCCTCCCACTCTTCTCGGGGATGGGAAAGAGCTGAGCCCAGCTGTGGGTCTGTCACGCTCTCCCTCCCATTGCTTCTGGTCCCTCTCCCACTCCCTGTCACCTCCAATTAGACAACTCACATTCATGCTTTTCAGAATCTGGCCTTCCCACCAGCTTAATTCAGCACCTGCCCATGCCCTCCCCTGCATCTCCCCCCAACCCCTGCCAGTTTCCGGGGGCTTCCATTTGAGATTTCATGCTGGCCTCACCCTCATGTCTTTATGGAGAACGCATTGCGCTTCTTCCTGCCAGGTCCTGGGCTCCAGCTCCCCTTCCTCTTCCATCTACCTGAGCCTCCGGGTCCTGCCATCTTTGGAGGTTAGCCTATGTCCCTCCAACACCACCAACACCAGCACCTGCACCTCTCATGAGGAGCTCTGCTACCCTGTATTATTATGTAAATAACCAGCTACTATTATTTTCAGCGCCTACTCTGTGCCAGGCGCTTTGTCGTGAGCCAGCTCTCACTATAACCTGACTTGTTAGGGTGCTACCATCACCATGTCACTGTTGAAGCCATCAAATCCAGAGACCTGGGATCTTCTGTCTTGAAAGCCCTGGCTCTGAGCACTACACACACTGCCCTGTCTCGTCTCCCAGGCGCGCTGCATGTCTTTGGGGTAGGGACCATCCAGTGCAGTTCTCATGCTCCACTTGGGCTGCCCAGCAGCATTGGGCACATGGGCTGTTCTCCACAGGACAGCTACAATTCTCCATTTAGGGCTTGAATCAGGTCGTGTAGGGCTCTGCTCAAAGGCAGCCATTCTCAGGATACAAGCCAGAGTCCTGTTAGTGGCCCACAAGGCCCTGTGCGATCTGCTGCACTCTCTGTGCCGCTTCCCTGCTCTGCTCCAAGCACACTGGCATGCTTGGGACATGTTCCAAGCGTGCTCAGAGTCCCACCGTGAGTAACTGGCAAAGCCAGCACCCAGGACTCCTGTCTCAGGCCAGAGCTCCGTCCACCACGTGAGGCTGCCTCCCAACTGCCTGCTCCACAAGACCTTATTTCCTGCCAGAGCCGAGGAAGCTGCGTCCTTGACGCAGTGGCTCTGTTCCCACGTGAGCACCGTGGCCATCGTGAACTCTCCCACCCTCCTGCTCCTGCAGCTATTGAGGCCTCCGGGCTGGCCCCACCTCTCTCTTAGAACTGTGTCCCCCCCTCCCTTTCTCCCCACACTCCCAGGCCACAGGCGCCCTATCCTTCGGCTGCACGTACCACTCCCAGGGGGAACCAGGACCCCTCGCCACTGGGCCTTCGCTTGTGCTGTTCCCCATTTGTGCCTGTCCAAGTCCTTGAGGTCCTGTTCTAATCACACCCACCTGTGAGCTGTCCCAGTCTCCCCTCTGTCCCTTCTCCACTCGAATAGCAGCCACTCTCCCTCCCTCTGCTGTTCTCCATGACCTGTTGATGATCCATCTCCTCACCCTCAGCTCCCACCTCTGCCATCAGGCCACTTTTCTTTTTTTTCCTTTGAGATAGGGTCTCACTCAGTTGCCCAGACTGGAGTACGGTGGTGGGATCTCGGCTCACTGCAACCTCCACCTCCCAGGCTCAAGCGATCCCCTCCCCTCGGCCTCCCAAGTAGCTGGGACTACAGGTGGCATACCTGGCTAATTACTGTCTTTTTAGTAGAGATGGAGTTTCGCCATGTTGCCCAGGCTGTCCTCAAATTCCTGGCCTCAAGCGATCTGCCCACCTCAGCCTCCCAAAGTGCTGGGATTACAGGCGTGAGCCACCGCGCCCAGCCTGGCGCCACATTCTCAGCCTTTTGCTTATGTGTATTTCAATCTCCACCTTTAGACTGTGAGACACTAAAGGCAGAAAAAGGGTCATGTACATGTCATGCCCCATGGTGGCTGGTGAACAGTCCATACATGCATATTTTAAATAATTCAGTGGAGTTCTCTGAGGGGGTAACTGAGGACCAGACGAGAAAAGAATTGCCCTAGGTCATGAGGCAAGGTCCACAGCGGGTGTCATCCCAGCAGGGATGCCAGGTGCGGTTTTCATTTCAGAGAAGCAGCCCGTATGTATTTAGCGTAAGTGGCAAGCAGACCTGTAGGGCAGCCCCAAGACTCTTGTTTCTGGGCGTTACTAGTGCAATTGTTATATCATGTGACAAAAGAGAGATGACCCAGAGGAGCCTACTGTGATCTCAGGAACCCTTCAAGGCAGTTTTCTTTGGCCGGGGGCCGGGGTGGAGAGGAAGTCAGAGATGAGAAACGTGCTTTTGGAGACAGCTTGGAGACACCTGGCCAGGAACATGGATGGCCTCTAGAGGCTGAGAACAGCCTCAGCTGAGAGGCAGCAAGCAAAGAGGGACCTCAGCCCTCCAACCACAAGGAAATGAATTCAGTCAGCAGCCGACACATCCCAGAGCCTCCAGAAAGGAGCACAGCCCCTGGCCATCTCTACTGCAGCCTGTGAGACTCTCCGCAGAGGGCCCGGCTGAGCCAGGCTGACCTGGCTGTGGAATTTGTGTTTAGGCTGTTAAGTTTGTGGTCATGTGTTACAGAGCAATAGAAAAATAATACGGTAAGTATGTCTCAAATATCACACGGGACATAGGCTGAAAACAGCGTCAGTCAAATTTAACTGGGTCTTCTGTCATTTTATCTGCTAAATCTGGCAACCTTATATCCCAGGTAAGGCACGGGCAGAGTCGGTGGGGCATCGACTCACTCAAGATGTCCCCAACTGGCACAGCGTTCCCCAGACTGGAAGTGGTTTGCACACTCCCTCCAACCAGAGAAAAAAGAGAGGGTTTCTAAGGAACCCACCCAATACCTGCACATAAGTTGTAGCAACTTTCCTCACCTGGAGCCCGTAGATAGAGTTCAGGGGTCTGTGACTTCTGATGGGAAAAACCATACACCTTCATTTTCCCTACTGTCTAACTTAAATATTTCCTTCAATTAAGAATATAGGCATTGTCAGTAGCTATGACATTGTTACCAATAGAAATCACATTACAGCTTTTCAATTAGAATGGCGATCATTAAAAAGGAAACAACAGATGCTGGCGAGGCTGTGGAGAAATAGGAACACTTTTACACTGTTGGTGGGAGTGTAAATTAGTTCAACCATTGCCGAAGACAGTGTAGTGACTCCTCAAGGATCTAGAACCAGAAATATCATTTGACCTAGCAATGGGGCCCATGGACTTCACCAGACTGCATCCATGGCACAAAAAGATGAAGAACCAGGCTAGAGGCCAGGCCTGGTGGCTCACGCCTGTAATCCCAGCACTTTGGGAGGCCAAGACAAGTGGATCTCCTGAGGTTAGGAGTTCGAAACCAGCCTGACCAATGTGCTGAAACCCTGTCTCTACTGAAAATACAAAAATTAACTGAATGTAGTGGCAAGTGCCTGTAATCCCAGCTACACCACAGGCTGAGGCAAGAGAATCCCTTGAACTCAGGAGGCAGAGGTTGCAGTGAGCTGAGATTGCGCTACTGCACTCCAGCCTGGGGACAGAGTGAAACTGTCTAAAAAAAAAACTGGGCTAGAGGAGGCAATGTGGCATAAGGAAAGAAAAGTCATAACTATCAGGCCAACTGGGTCCGGACCTCGGTTTGGATGCTTCATCTCTGTGAAAATGAGGCCATTTGTTCACCCTTTTGAGTCTCAGTTTTCCCATCTGTAAAATAGAGTTATTGAGAGAATTAAATAATACATGTGAAGCACCTAGCACAGGCTGGTCCTCAATGTGAAGCACCTAGCACAGGCTGGTCCTCAGTAAATGAATGCTAGTTATGATGATCAATGCCCACCATGATCGCCAGTACTCACAATCACAGTGCCGTTGATTCTGCCTTTCCCTCTTCTCCAAATCTGAGCATAGATGGCCTTGGCTCTAGCAGGGACAGTGGTGTCCTGTGGCCTCCAAATAGCTTTGCCCCATATAACCACAGCCCCTGCCCTGGGTCCCACAAGGCTCTGGTGAGCCCTTCTGACCGCCTCTGCCCTGTCTCTGGCTCAGCCCACACACCCCACTGTTCCAGCAAAGAGGACAAAAATGCACATCCACCCTATGGTGGTGACATCCTGCAGTTTGCTAATGAGAAACAAGTGGCCTTCCATGCTCAGTGCAGAGGGAGGAGGACAGATCCCCACCTCAGCCCAAACCCGCATTCCTGAGGTGGCACAGGGTGACACAGCCAGGAGGGTGCAAAGGACTCCTCCACCTAGATGGCTCCTTGGACGTGGAGGCCCTTGGTGGGGCAGCCTTCCCTTCCTCCTCTCCCACACCACAGCCCTTCCTGTTATGGGGCACTGGACAGGGCTTCAGTGTGGGCAGGAGGGCAGCCAAAGCCTGAGTCACTGGGAGGGGACAGCTGGGTCTTGAGTTGTGGTCTCCGTGGGGAGGACTGGGAGGATGGGGACGGGTGCAAAGGCTCTTCCTCTCCACTCCAGAAGAATCTCTTCACCCTCGCTGAGGTGTGAGCTGGAGGCCTGTCTCTGGAGTCCTGTGCAACCGTCTCAAACCTCACTGCCCTTCTCAGCCTCCAAGGCCCACCTCCTTCTCTAGGGGCACCCACTCCCTCCTCTGCAACTCACTTCTTTCTCGCCCCAGCCTCATTAGTCAAACAGAAAACAGAGGCCCATAGAAGGTCATTGACTCATTCTGGGTAACAGAGCAGTGTGAGGACTAACGTCTACTGCCTTAGACTCTGAGTCAAACTGGAGACTCCGGCTGGACCCTTGGCACTGGAAAAAGGGACTGTCCCTGTGTCTGGGGTGACCCGGCATGTGTCTCCCAGTCTGGCCCACCGGCAGCTCCATCCCCAGCTCCAGAGGCACAAGTAGGTCAAAGCTAGCCTCCCTGAGCAAGGCCTGCCTGACGCCTGCCCAGAACCCTTGGTGCCCCTCTCAGCTATCTGTCCAACGCACAGGCCTCTCTGGCACCATCCGAGGCTGCACACTCTGGCTCTTGCTACCTGCGTCCTGCATCTACGCCCTCCACACCCTGGGTCCTGGGGTCCTTGGCGACTGTCTTCTACAACACAGCAGCCTTGGGGTGTCTCCTTGCCTGGGTTTCAGTATCTTCTGGAGCTCTGGAGGGAGAGCTTCCTTTCTCTTATCAGCCCAATGCAGCCCCGCTCAGTCGGCTTGTGCAGCCTCCTCTGAAAGGGACTCAGTGTCTAGTGAGGGCCCATTTCCTGGTTCATAGATGGTGGCTTCTTGCTATGTCCTCACATGGTAAGGAGGCGGGGCAGCTCTCTGAGGCCTCTTTCATAAGGGCACTAACCTCATTCTCGGGAGCTCTGCCTCCATGACCTAATCACCTCCCAGGGGCCCCACCTCCCAAAACCATCACACTGGAGATTTGGTTTCAACACATGAATTCTGGGGGGACACAAAACATTCAGACTCCAGCATTTCCAATACGACTCCAATACCCCAGCACACCACCCAATTCTTGGCAGTCCCTTCCCTTGGCCCTTGTGGCCCCCAGAACCCACAGGGTCCCTGCACGCAATGGACTGAGCCCCAGAGCCACGCTGCTGCAGCCCTTTGACTTTTCCCAGTGTCCCGTCCCATCCAGAGAATTGGACCTCCTTGGAATGATGCTGACCCAAAAGAAGGCTGATTTGCAGCACACTCTGGGATGCTGGCCACGGGGCCAGTGCTCTCAGGGCCCAGCGTGATGGCTGCCTCCCCCCAGCTCTCCCGTCTCACACCAGACTCCCTCATGCCTTGGAGTTGAGTCTGCAGGAGCTGTGGCCAAGGCAGGTTCTGGACCCCATTCCACCTCCCTAGCCCCTCCTCTCTCCTCCAAGCAGTCCCGTAGAGGGTGCCAGCCCTGCCTGGGGCTTTGGCTGCACGACAATTTCCAGGTCTACCTTGCGTGGGGACTGGGGATTGGGCATGATAAGAAACAGCCCATGACAAATGTAGGGTTGAGAAGGTGGCCTGGAAGGCCTCTGCAGCGTGGATGTAGAAAACTCAGAGGAGAGTGGCTGGCAAGAGCTGCCCAGTCCTGGGCTGCCCAGCACGAAGGGAAGCCGGACCTGGGGGTGGAGAGAGGGGCCAGGAGATGCCCTCATCTCCCATGGAGCCGCCTGCTTACCTTCCGTCTGCTCTGCTCGCAGTGCTGTCTCCAAGCTGCTGGCACAGCTCCCTCGCAGGCTGTTATTGTCAACACCTTCCCTGATGCCTGGTGTTCCCATGGAGGCACACTGCCGTCGGCCACATCTTTGCCACACCCTGTCCTTGCCACGCCCCAGAGACCTGGGAGAAAGGACCGGGGATTCAAGGTCCCCAGGCAGCCCAGAGTGCTGAGAGACCTCACCCCCTTGGTTGCCAAGCTCCTCTCTCCTTGGCTTCTCTCCTGTGAATTTGAGACCCCTCTCTGCTGTTCTACCTATGTCTTCTCCAAAAGCCTAGGGAAGGAAGGCTCTGAGTGGTGGAGACCCCTCACTCCTACACACAGGAAACATCACTGGTGTCTCCCAAACCCACCTTCTCCAGGGATCTTTAGCCCCCAGCCTAGCAGGTAGGTAGCATGGTTTTATTTTGAACAATGAGCCCAGAGCCGAGCTGAGCCCTTTCTCCACTGAAGGCCAATCTCTTGCCTATCCCCTGCCACACAACGTTCCCACCCATTCTGGAACATCCTTAGTCAGGGACTGTCTGCATGGACTAAGGAGAGGCTTGGGGTGGCAGTAACTGGACACTGTCTATGCCTATGTCACCGAGGGATACAGAGGCAGCTATTTCGTGGAAGAAGAAAACAGAGAGGCCCAGAGACAGGCTGGGGAGAGACAGAGGCAAAGACCAAAAGCAGCGTGACAGACACGAGCTGGGGGAGACAGAAGGCCAAATTGACACCACATGGCCGCCACGCTGGACCCCAGGACCCAGCAAACAGGCTTCATGCCGTCAGTTGCCATGGTGACAAACATGCAGGAAATATCCAAGATAACTAGAATAGTGGCAATTACATGTGTTTTGGATAAAACCTTCCGTGGCCCCACCCACTGCAATGTATTCGTTGCATTACTCAGGATATACTTCCATTTTGCACAATCGCCTTCCCCAAGAGGCTGGGGCTGGGGGTTCTCGGGTCATCGGGTGAAAGGCACGGCTGCCCTAGGGAAACGGGTGGACCTGAGGCAGATTTTTGCTCAGGAAAAAAAGGTGCATTTTGTGTCTCTCACCTCACTCCTGCCTCTCCGAGTCTGATTTTGGGTACCCATATCCTTCTGCTCTGGAACACAAAGACCGGGAAGAGTCTGAATTCCTGTTTGAAGTCACATAGCAGGGTCTGAGGATAGATGGGATGTCCTGGGAGGTCCTTCAGGAGCCCACAAAGCATCCCAAGGGAGTTCAAGATCCACCAGGAAGCCACAGCTCAAGTGAGGGCACCTGAGGCTGTGTGCAAGCTGGACACCCTGGCAGTGCCCATGCCTCCGCTGGAGTGACACTGCCGCTGCTCCCGAAGCAAGGGCAAGGTATCCAGGGGGAAGAGGCAGAGAAGGCAGGGAGGAACAGGACCGCTTTGGGGCAGGTGACTCTGAGAAAAGGAAGAAAAGGACAAGTTTGGCCTAGTATTCACACAGAAAGGTAATTCCCACACCTGCGAGAATGGAAGGAAGGGGGACATCTCAGAAGAGAGTAGCGCCTCCTAGAAATACCCCCATCCCCCCCAGCTTCTCAAGATTGACAGAGGGTTGGGGGGGGTGTGCCAAAGTCACCACAAAAGGCTCAGCTGGAAGCCAGCCAAGACAGTCGGTGCTCACCAGACTGTTTGGACTCCCCCTGCACTCTCTGGGTTGCTGGCAGAAAAGATTCTGTGGAAAGGACACAAGATTTCAAGCCCTGCCACCTACTGCCCGTACAACCTCTGTCAGGCCCGTGACTTCCCAGGGCTTCCATCCTTGCCTCTGCTGGGTGGAGCTAACACACTAACTTATCTCTCCCGACTGCTAGACGGAGTAAATGCCACAGGGCACGTGGGAGCACTTGGCACATTGTAAAGTTCTGTGTCCAAGCTGTTGATTGCTGTTGTGACTCAGGCAGAGAGCAGCGGGCAGGCCTAGGGGCCAGGGAGAGGTTGCAGGCAAAGGTTCATGTGAGGAGACTCTGGTTTTTCTAATGACACTACACCCAGATTTTCCGATCTAAACAACCAGCTTCAGTTGTGATTTCCCATGTTGGAAAGTTTCTGGAAAATGATCCCTGATAGAAATGGGTTTGGGAATGGTCCACCTGGACACAGTGGACCTTACTTGGCTTGGAGCATTCCCCTTGGGAATGCCAGAACCAATTCGTGGCCTAGGGGACAAAGGGTGCCGCTCTAACCAATGACCCTTGCTCCTGACCCTCTTCAGTGACCACAATCCTAGCCAGAATTCCCCACCCCTCACCCCCACCACCAATCAGGAGCATGAGCCAGGCCTGGAAGCGGCCCTTAAATGACCCTCTAGACCCAAGTGAGGTTTATGGCACCAGCTCCCTTGGGAATCTAGGGATCTTACAAACTGAGATGAAACCAGATTCGCTTCCATTTTTGCTGTTGGGGAGAGTGAAATTCACCCCACTCATCCCAAGTTCAAAGCCTTACTTTGGTACCATGTTGCAAGGAATGTGGATGGAGGTGAGACAGAGACAGAGAGGGAAAGTAAAAAAATGGCTCAACCCTTGGTGCTCAGTTTACCCAGTAACTGCCAAGTGTAGGGAGGGACTGGCTCAGGGAATCCTGTTTCCCAAACCTAAGACCAAGGCAGGACCACTGGAGGAGCAAGGAGCTGTCAACCCCTCGCAGACGGCACACCAGCTGGGCATGCAGGGGAAAAGGCAGACCAAGGCTGGGCCCAGGACCTCCATCATCCCTGGTTCCGGGGGAGGACAGCAGGGGGCCTGCTCGGCAGAACACCACCCACCACCTCCCCAGCTGGCTGCCTTTTCTGTATCTGGTTTCACTCTCTCCACACTTATTTGCTACACCAGCAGAAGAGGCAGCTTCAGTGGCAGAAGGCTGGGTGTGTGTGGTGGGGTGGGGATGATGGGGCAGAGGTGGGTGGTGGAGTGATGGGGTAGAAGGAGGACCCAGACAATCCCAGTTGCTTCTCCAAACGCTATCAGGAAAGTTCAGAGCTAATAAGAGCTATAGAAGACTGGAGCCCAGAGGAGGGCCTAGTGCCTGCTTGCACCCTGTCTTCACAGTTCCCTAGGGTGTTTGAGAGCAGCAGAGGCAAACGGTCCATTACAGAAGAGCCTTAACCTGAGAAGGGGGAACCTGATCTCCCTTCCCTACTCCATAGCCCCGGCTGGGACCCCAGCCCAAGCACCGTGGAAAGTGTGGGCAGAATATGGAGGCCCAAAATCTGCCCCAAAAACTTTGGGGTATGGTGTTTCATGGCCTCAGGGTAGGGACATAGTGCCGGCAGCCACTTTTTTTCTGTTTGCCAAGGAGCTTTCTCCCTGGGGATTAACAGGGCCTTCCTGCCACCCCATCTGGCTGGTACAGGAGCCAGAACACCACCCCTGGCTGCCAGCCAGCCCATGTCGGGGGAGCCAGGGCTCTCTCAGACACTTACAGACGTGGTGCTGGGGCCATAGGGCAGGAAGAGGGAGGCAGAGGCCTCTGGGGAGTCCCTGGCCACCCAGCTGGGAAGTCCTGACCCTGAAATTCAGCCGGTCCCTACCTCTGGACTGTGGCTGAGGGGGTACAGAGAGTCAGGAGGGTCTCTTGTTTTGCCTTCCTCCTCCTCTCTCTCCTGAAGACAGGGAATATATAACCAATCTATAACCTGGAAGACTGAGGACAGGAGACTAGGAGGCAGTGGACTTCAGTCTTGGTAAGATGTGATCACCCACTGGAAAGGCCAAGCCTAACTAAGGGTGGACATGCTCTTTGACAGGGTAGGAATGGGACTGAGAACCCACTGTCTCCTCCTCATACCACTGCCTGCCTTTTATCCACTTTCTCTCAGGGACCCCCGAGACCCCGTAGCCAGGAACCCTCCCCCAGCCCCAAGAAGGGAAGGAGGGCCCACTGCCCTGCGGGGTACTGAGCAGCTCCACCCTGCTTGGGAGGAGGGTCAGTGAGAGAGCCGCCAGCACATCAGATAAGGCAGGGCCTGTGTCCCGGAAGGCAGCTCTCTACAGCCAGCAGCACCCATAGAATGGGACCACGCCAAATGGCCCCCAAGACCAATTCTCATCTCACGCTATGTAGCCCCCACCAAAATGACTGTAGCCTGCACTTGTCTCTCCGCTCGCCCTTCCCTGCACTGTGCTGAGTAAACAAACACAGCACTCAGGCAGCCCTCTGCTGGCAAACACGTCTGACTTAGCAACCGCTCCTAGAATAAATAAACACCACAGGCTTACACACACACTCAGACACACTTGCTCGTGCTCTTTCCTGGAACTGGGGACTGCTCCCTGCCCCACGTGCAGCTCCCGCCGGGCCCCAGCCTCCAACAGGCTACATCAGAGTTGTGCCTGAGACTGTCACCTTTTGCCTGGGTGTGGGGACGAGCTGGGCCCTCAGGTGCACAGAGACCTGGACCCAGGCTTGGGGCTTCCTCAGGCAGCCCACCAGTCCCAGGGCGCGTGGAGGGGGTGCTCTGTCAAGAGCCACTCGCCCTGAGGGGACCACTGGAATGAGACTCTAGACACTTGGAATTACAGAAGTAAAAAAACCTTTGACAAGATCACCGGCTCAACCAGCAAAACCTCAGGCAAGAAGGGGGTGGCCCGAATCCTAAGGATAGGCCTCACAGAGCCTCACAGATCAGAACTGGGGCCCCAAACCCTTTCCACTGCTCCACAGAGGCCCCTCCCCCATCCTCTGGATTCTTCTGACAGTTGCGTCCCTTCGGGGCTGGGATAGCTTAAGGAGGGGAACACCACCCAGATGGCAGATTCAGAGATGACAATTGGGCAGTCAACCTCCTGCTTAGTCCTGGAAGGACCTTCTCAGCAAGGCCCTGCTGGCCTTTACCCTTCCCTGGGAGCTTCCCAGGAGGTGTCCTTGCCCTCTCCTTGGGAAGGGTGGCGTCTTGAGACTGCCAGCCCCACAGCAAGTGCCAGGTATCCCCATCAAGAAGTCAGATGAAAATGTCAGTTACCTGGAGGCCTGTATTAAATGTAGGGGAACAATATAGGAAAAATCACTTAGGCCAAAGAGACTGGAAGTTCCCCCCAGGAATTTGTGTTTAATACATAAGAAAATGCAGGAGCACTGAGGCGGGGGTGGTGGTAGCGTCCATTCCTGCCTTGAGAGACAGCTACAGACCAAGACAGGCCTGGCGTCTGGCAGAGTAACACAGCAGAGGCACATAACTTGAGCTTCGGGCAGATCTGCTTTCAAATCTCAGCTTTTCTCTTATTAGCTGTGGAGGACTGGGCAATTTACCTCATTTCTTTTGTCTGTAAAATGGGGGAAATTCCCCTCTTTCATGATTGCTGTAAAGATTAATAAGGTGCCATATATAAAGACTCCAGCATAGCACTCTTGCCTTCAACAGTGACTGACAGAGATGGCATGATTTAAAATCCCACCCTTTGTTAAAGCTGGAAAAAACATATTTACTGAGCTGAAACAGAATATGTGAGAAAGTGCATTATAGTAAAAAAGACCTACAAAATTGAGGCATTATCATTTAAAAGTTTCACTGTTCAGATTAATCTGCACTTTGTATATTTCTAAAGCCCACGCCTTATTCAATGACTGCATTATTGTTACGCGTATAATAATTGCTCTAGTCAGGTACAATTAACTTGTTCATAAAATCGAGCAATAGAAAGTGAATGAACAAAGATTGCATCTTGTCAGTCAAGAGGGTATTGTTACTATAATAATTGTAGTCAGGTACAATAATTGTTCAATAAAATAGCAATAAAAGCTAAATGCAGAATATTCATCCTGTCAGGCAAGAGTGTATTTCTTTTATTTGCACTGTCATAGTGAGAAACTAACGGTGGCCAAGAAGAAAGCACATAAAGAATTCGCAATCGCAAAAATATGGAGCTGGGGACTGGGCATAGCGGCTCATGTCTGTAATCCCAGCACTTTGGGAGGCCAAGGTGGGCAGACTGCTTGAGCTCAGAAGTTTGAGACCAGCCTGGGCAACATAGTGAGATCCTATCTCTGAAAAAAAAAGGAGTCAACTTAAATGCCCATCAACCAACAAGTGAATAAAGAAAATGTGGTAGGCCAGGCACACGCAGTGGCTCACGACTATAATCCCAGCTCTTTGGGAGGCCAAGGTGGCGGATCACCTGAGGTTGGGAGTTCAAGACCACCCTGACCAACATGGTGAAACCCCGGCTCTACTAAAAATACAAAATTAGCTGGTCGTGGTGGCACATGCCTGTAATCCCAGCTACTTGGGAGGCTGAAGCAGGAGAATCTCTTGAACCCGGGAGGCGGAGGTTGCAGTGAGCCAAGGTCACGCCATTGCACTCCAGCTTGGGTAACAAGAGCAAAACTCCGTCTCAAAAAAAAAAAAAAGAAAAAAGAAAATGTAGTATATGTACATCATGGACTACTACTCAGCCGTAAAACAGAACAAAATAATGGCCTTTGCATCAACTTGGATGGAGCTGGAGATCATTATTTTAAGAGAAGTAACCCAGGGATGGAAAACAAAACCATATGTTCTCACTTATAAGTGAGAGCTAAGCTATGGGGATGCAAAGGCATAGGAATGGCAGAAGGAACTTTGGAGACTCGCAGGGAAGGGTGGGAAGAGGGTGAGGGATGAAAGAGTACACACTGGGTACCATGGGTACCCTGCCCGGGTGGCAGATGCAGCAAACTCTCAGAAATCACCACTAAAGAACTCATCCATGTAACCAAAAACTACCTGTACCCTCAAAACTATTAAAATATACATTTTTAAAAAGAAAACAAAACATTGGGGAATAAAACAAAGCCATCTTTGTATACAAAGACAACGAAGAAGAAAGCCCATAAAGCCGGCTGGTGGCTGCAGAGGCCCACAGGTGTGCCCCTCAGGTTGCAGGTGTGGGGGTGAGGACTCTGAGGAGGCAGTCTCACCTGGACTCCTGGAGACCCGCATAGCCCTCCCTGGGAGACACTATGGGCCTTTTCTACGTGTCCCTCACCTCTCTGTCTTCTCTGGCTGTCTGACCCCGAGCTGCCATCCGTATGAGCGGACACGGCACTCAGGGCCAGGAGACTCAGAGCAAGGCCAGGAGGGCACCAGGGCTGGAGGCTGGCAGGCTGAGAGTCCCGGGGCTACACGGGAAGTGGTCAGCTCAGAGCCAAGGCTGTGGACCAGGGCTGCTCCTCAGAACTAAAGGCTTGCAACCAACTACTGGCTAGACAGGCTGGGAAATCAGGCAGCACGGAGTGCTGCTGACTGTGAGTGCGTGGGCAGGAAGTTGAACTCACAGCCGGTAGACTAGGACATTGGGCAGCAAATCTAGGAAGGGTCTGGGCAGCAACTATGGGACCTTAGTGGCAAGAAAAGACTTTGATATGGGACCAAAGACTGGCTGAAGAGGGAATGCCTACATGTTGTTTGCCAAGTGCAGGCCTCAAGGCCTGAATTGATAGGTACAGGGAAGCACTAAATGGCCTGGGGTGTGACAGACTGTGTGCAAGACAGTTCCTTAGAACAGACGCAGAACTCGCCATCCTGAAACTACCCGCGTGACTGACTGCAAATAGCAGCATGCACTCGTGGGGAATAACGTGGTTTGTGGCTCTTCTGTGCCACTTACCAGCTTGGGAGAGTTACCTAGCCTCTGTCAGTCTTCAGTTTTCTCATCTTTAAAATAGGGATAACGACACCTACCTCATCTGGTAGTGGTGATTGTGTGAACTCAGTGATGTAAGGGATGTGGAAACGCTTTAGCACTTGGCCTGGCCCTGCTGAAAGTGCTCCATAAAAGCTGGCATGATTACTAATTAAACATTTATTGAGACCACCCTGGCCAACAGGGAATCCCCGTCTCTCCTAAAAAATATATAAAAATTAGCCAGGCATGGTGGTGGGCACCTGTAGTCCCAGCTACTCAGGAGGCTGAGAGAGGAGAATCACTTGAACCCAGGAGGTGAAGGTTGCAGTGAGCCAAGATCGTGCCACTGTGCTCCAGCCTGGGGGAACAGAACGAAACTCCGTCTCAAAAACAGCAACAACAACAACGACAAAAAGTTTATTGAGTGTAGGCCAGGCACGGTGGCTCACGCCTGTAATCCCAACACTTTGGGAGGCCGAGGTGGCTGGATCAACTGAGGTCAGGAGTTCAAGACCAGCCTGGCCAACATGGTGAAATCCTGTCTCTACTAAAAATATAAAAATTAGCCAGGCGCACTGGTATGCACCTGTAATCCCAGTTACTCAGGAGGCTGAGGCAGGAGAATCACTAGAATCCAGGAGACAGGGTTGCAGTGAGCTGAGATTATACCATTGCACTCCAGCCCGGGCAACAGAGTGAGACTCTGTCTCAGGAAAAAAAAAATAAGTTCATTGAGTGCCTATTATATGCCAGGCCCTATACTTTGTATAAGACATACAAAGATGAAAAGGTGTAGATACTACTTTCAACAGTTCTAGGCTTCCAGGGGTGGGCAGAGGCTCCTACTTAAGATAAGCAATCACAGCCCAGCATGCTTATCAGCAGTGGAGGCAGGTACAGAATGCAGAAGGGGAAGGTGGGGCAAACAGCATTCGAATTTGCCTTGAGAAATCAGGGAAGGCCTCCAGGAGGAGACAGGGCATGAACTGAGCCTGGAAAGCTGAATAGGAGGTTTTCTGCTGGACAAGTGGAGACAGAGCAGTGCAGGTAGAAGAAGGAGCAAGAGCAAAGACACACACACAAAAATCAAGTCACAACAAAGCCTGCTGTGTTCTGGGAGTTTGGACAATGAACTGCAGTGCTGCTGTGGCTTAAAGAGGAGAGCTTGGCAGGGGAAATGAAGCTGGGCTGACAGATGGGACCAGAGCATAAAGGATTTTTTTATGCTATGTTAAAGAATTTAGATTTTACCCTGAGTGATGAGAAGCCACTAAAGCATTTTAAGTAAGGGAGTGATGGACAAGATTTATTGTATAAAAAGACCACTCTTGCTGCTATGGGTAGTATGGATCGGCTATGGTCAGGACTGGCTGAAGGGAAACCAGCTGGGAGACTAGCAAGAAGTGAGAGCCTGATTGAAGGAAGCCAAAGTGGGGCATGCTGACTCACGCCTGTAATCCCAGCACTTTGGGAGGCCAAGGCGGGCAGATCACAAGGTCAGGAGTTCGAGACAAGCCTGGCCAACATGGTGAAACCCCATCTCTACTAAAAGTACAAAAATTAGCCAAGCGAGGTGGCGGGCGCCTGTAATCCCAGCTACTCGGGAGCAGAGGCAGGATAATCGCTTGAACTTGGGAATCGGAGGTTGCAGTGAGCCAAGATCTTGCTGTTGCACTCCAGCCTGGTGACAGAGCAAGACTCCGTCTCAAAAAAAAAAAAAAAAAAAAGCCGGGTGGAGGTGGGCTACAGGTGAGCAGATGGATGCTTAAGCAGGAAACCTGGCAAGACAGACTGGGTGTTAAGAATGAGGCAGAGAGGCCGGGCGTGGTGGCTCAAGCCTGTAATCCCAGCACTTTGGGAGGCCGAGGCGGGCGGATCACAAGGCCAGGAGATCGAGACCATCCTGGCTAACACGGTGAAACCCCGTCTCTACTAAAAGTACAAAAAACTAGCCGGGCGAGGTGGCGGGCGCCTGTAGTCCCAGCTACTCGGGAGGCTGAGGCAGGAGAATGGCGTAAACCCGGGAGGCGGAGATTCCAGGGAGCTGAGATCCAGCCACTGCACTCCAGCTCGGGTGACAGAGCGAGACTCCGTCTCAAAAAAAAAAAAAAAAAAAAAAAAGAATGAGGCAGAGGCCTGGGAAATGTTGACACCCTTCTCCAGGATGGGGTCTTCAGAAATGTGACCAGACTCAGAGGGAAGCGAGAGTCCTGCTTTGGTCTCAGAGAACTTAAGGTAGAGCTCAGAACAAAGTCCCTGGTTGGACATGCAGAGCTGGGGTCATGGGCATGAGGGTGTAGCTTAGCTGCAAGCGGGGAGTGTGCAGAGGGAGGAGGGAAGACAGCATTGGATAGCTGCAGATGGCCATGGGAAATCCCAACCAACGTGCACGCATCTACTGAAGAAAAGAGGACCCACAAAGGAGACTGAAAAGAATCTTACAAAGTTGTAGGAAGAGATCCAGGAAAGAGCAGTGTCACACAGCACGAAGGGGCAAAGCATGTCAGGATTGCGGGTAAGGTCAATGATGTCAAATACTGCTGATAAGTCCCGTACAGAAAAGACTGAAATGTGACTACAGGTGGTCTCTGATGACTTCACAGAGGGCATTTCTTTCTATTTCTTTCTTTCTTTCTTTCCTTCTTTCTTTTCTTTTTTTTTTCTTTTTTTTTTTTTTTTTGAGATGGAGTCTCACTCTGTCACCCAGGCTGGAGTGCAACGGCGCAATCTCAGCTCACTGCAACCTCCACCTCCTGGGTTCAAGTAACTCTCCCACCTCAGCCTCCCGAGAAGTTGGGATTACAGGCACTTGCCATCATGCCCAGTTAATTTTGTATTTTGTAGAGACGGGTTTTCACCATGTTGGCCAGGCTGGTCTTGGACTCCTGACCGCAGGTGATCTGTCCAACTCGGCCTCGCAAAGTGCTGGGATTACAGGCATGAGCCACCACGCCTGACACACAGAGGGCATTTCTGTGATGACAGTGCATACCAGACTACAGTGAGTTGTGGAGTCAATGTGACATGAAGGGAGAAAACACAGAGGACACTTGTGAGAGGCTTGACTAAAAAAGAAGACATGAGGGGTCATGGAGACTTCAGGTGGAAGGAAGGTTTAACTTTGCTTTTTAGTATAGGAAATACTTGAATGAGTATATATGCTAAGGAGAGGTGGAGCTTAAAGACTCAGAAAAAACTCAGGACAAAAGAGAGGATCTTAGAGCAAGGTCCCAGAGGACACAGGAAGAAATGGGATCCGGACGACATGACCCTCTTCCTGAAACATTCTTAGCTCACATCAGCAGAAACAGACTCTGAGACTCTGAGGTTTTCATGCAGGAGGATTACTGGGGAGAGATCTTAGGAACCAGCCCTGAGAGGGAGCCCTTATGGAAAAGGAGGGTGTCTGAGGCATGGAGGTTTGCAGAGCATCACAGGCAATGGAGGAAATTCTTTCCTGAGGGACTCCTTTTTCTTTTCAAAATGAGAAATCGTCGAAAAAGAGTGCTTGAGGTCTCCAGAAGAGTGGAAAAGGCCTGGAATGACAGTAGGAATCACAAGCTGGGATTAGTGTGTACCCTGGAGGGTACAACAAAGATCAGATGCCATAAATCTGTGCTGTCACTATCTTCTGGGCTGAGTGATTTTTCCCCAGTCAGGCTCTGCGTGCCAGAAGTACAAGCAGAAGAGGAGGCTTAGGGTGAGGTTAACCTAAGGCTTATTTCTGGGCTTCTGGCCTACTCTCTGCTCCTGCTGGGCGCCTGTCTCCAGCTGGGACTAGGGGAAGAGCCTGCAAGTCGTGCCTCTACTTGAAGCTTCCTTCTCTCTCTCAGGGTTGCTATTTATTGTGTCTTGGCCAGTGCACCAATCCAAAAGTTGAAAAAAAGCAGAGTACACATCAAACCATTCCCAGAATCAGACTCTAGGATGATTTAGAGATCAGTGAGTCAGATACATGTGGATTATATTTTCCTCTGACTACATACTTGGTTAGAAAATCCTAGCCTGGGACTTGGAAGTCATGGGTCCTATTTGGGACACCCAAGTTGCTATAAAGGGGTAAAAGGTGTGATCAGTTCCAGTCCCTGGATCACCTGGCAAGGTCTGAAAACCTCTGTTTGAGACGGGATAAATTCCCAGGACTGCAGACCACTGGACCAAACTTCTAGGAGGCAAGACTTGTGGACCCTGGTAAGAACCCAAGCCAAACCTTTCATGGGGCCAACCCAGGGAGAAACTGGCCCTGCTTGGCTGGCTTCTGCTACCGTCACTCATCCTTTCTAAGTGAGAGCAGCCTTGAGGCCACAAAACAAAGGCCAAAATGGCCTCAAGGACAATAAGCTCAAGGTGAGCTTGGATAACTTCTTTAGGTCAAAAAAGAGGAACCCCAGGTTAGAGGGCAGGTATTCTTCTGGAATAAATGAGTTTGAAAATATGAAAGTATGGAGAAGAAAAGAGCAACATTTTGTCAGGGACAGAAAAAAAAGAGTCAAAAGACCCCAGTCTTCACTCCGGTTCTGTGATTTTAAAGAAGTCAATATCCCCTTGAGGTTGTGGCATCCTCTGCTGAAAATGTAAAGGTTTGGATTCGATGATGACTCATCTTTTATTTCTGATCTTACTTATCTAGTTTTATGTCCTTTATGCTCAATTTAAGCTCTTCCATGCTCTGCCTCTCCCATATCCATTTTTCTTCTTCCCAAAGGGCATGAAAGTATTTGGTGAGCTAAAAGATGTTGGCCTTCTCTTCCTGTTTCTTGCTCAAACTCCAGTTCGCTCTCCAAGCTGTCATTAAACCATCCATCGATTCATTCATTCATTCATTGATACCAGTTTCCCCTCCACCACTCTAACTGGAGCTGAGCAATTACACACATGGTAATCTTGTGCACAAGAAGATAAGAAGTCTACCAGGGACCCCAGGGGCCAAATAATTGGGCAAAAACTAGGCAAGGGGTGGGCCCACTCGGACCCCATACTTCTTCCTCATCAGTCAGCAAAGGGAGAGGTCTCTTTTTCCAGCCCTCTCTTCCTCTCCTCATACCTTGGTGAAAGGAAAGAATGACCCACAACGTGACCCCATGCCAAGGATGGAGAGGGGAGAGAGATATGCAAGGGTGATGAGGCTTTGTGTCAGGTGGCAGTAGCTGGCAGCTCTCCATGCCTTGATCTCAAGGCCATATTCTCTCAAAGGAATGATGGTGGGAGGAGAGCCAGGAAGAGATCCTTGAAATGAAACGCTGGAGTGCTCGGGATGGACCGAGCTCCACAACAGCTGTCCTGCAGATGGGGAAGAGCATTTGAATCTTGAGTTTATATTTCTAGAAAAACTCCCCCTCCCACTCTCCCTTGCTGTATTATGGAGTTTTTGTGAGGTTTAGAAAAACAAACAGAATCTAACCATAACTGTCTGAAAGTGCTAAATTACCAAGAAAGACATAACAGATTAGCAGTGCAAACTGAGCCTGGGTGGGAGACAGCCAGCACACGGGGGATCCGAGAACAACCCATAGGGTGGTGGTTTCTCTGCTCCCCTTCCTCCCTGAGGATGAGCTGTCTTCGCACACTGCAGCCTCTCTGGTGGCTCTGAAGGCCGAGCTGCATTGTCCAGAGAGTCTGAGGTTTAGAAATAGGGTACCATGTCCACTTTCAAACCAGCAACACCCCCAGACTTGAAAAGATATAACTCATGCCATCAAGTCCATCTCTGGCTCTCAGGTAGGACTGCTCCTATCACCCTGGTTGGAGGTGAAACTCTTTTCTGTTTCTAGAGACAACCTTCTCAGATGAACCTGGAGGGCATTACATTAAGTGAAATAAGCCAGTCATAGAGAGATAAAGACTGCATGATCTCACTTATATGTGGAGTGTAAGAAAGTCCAACTCACAGAAACAGTGAAATGGTGGATCCCAGAGGCTGCTGCGTTGGGGGATTGAGGAGATATTGATCAAAGAACACAAAACTTCAGTTAGACAGGAGGAATATGTTCAGGAGACCTATTGTACATCAGGGCAACTACAGTTCATAACAATATATCTTATATTTTAAAATTGCTCAGAGAGTAGATTTTACATGTTCTTACCACCATTAAATAAGGATGTGAAATAATACATATGTTCACTAGTTTGAATTAGCCATGCTGGCCTGTATACATATATCAAAACATGATGTTATATGCCATAGATAGGCACAATTTTCACTTGTCAATTTTTTTAAAAAATAAGCTTTGAAAAAAGAAACAACCTTCTTTATCTCTTCCCCAGGAATCTGGGAGGGTGTTTAGGCAGGTAATGATTCAAAACTCCCAGAATGTTGGAATCCAAAGGACCTTAGAATACAGCCCCCATCCTTCACTTTACCAGTAAATGAACCGAGGCTCACAGGGAAGAAGCACCTTGCCCAAGATCCCCCAGCTGGTGAGAGGCAGAGCGGGGACTGGAACCTGGGTCTCCCGAATCCCTGCAGATGCACATTCTGTAGCAGCTACTTACAGGCCTTCCATCCAATTGCCCAGTTCCCCTTTCCTTGTTATTTTTCAATGGGTTGCGTCCAGTGAATTTATATCCTTTTGACCAATCTGCAACTATAGCTTCTATGATTTTGAAGTTCTCATATCTTTTCCTTAAAGTCTCCTCAGTTAAAATCAGTAGCTTGCCTTTCTTGAGCCCCTGCTATTTGTCAGCCACCAGGAACTCAAAGGTGAAAAAGGCACAGTGCCTGTCTTTAAAGACTGATGGCCAGGAGCAGTGGCTCATGTCTGTAATCCCACCACTTTGGGAGGCCGAGGTGGGCAGATCATCTGAGGTCAGGAGTTCAAGACCAGCCTGGCCAACATGGTGAAACCCCATCTCTACTAATAATACAAAAATTAGCCGGGCCTGGGGATGCATACCTGTAATCCCAGCTACTAGGGAGGCTGAGGCAGGAGAATTGCTTAACTCAGGAGGCAGAGGTTGCAGTGAGCAGAGATTGTACCATTGCACTATAACCTGGGTGACAAAGCCAGACTCCGTCTCAAAAAAAAAAAAAAAAAAAAAAAAAAATTGACATGAAGCCAGAGGGGAACTCTGGAGTTCTCTCTGACTAACAACCTAAACTCCTCCTGCTAACTCTACCTATTGCCCCGCTACATCTTCAGGATGTGTGCAGAATGGGTTAGGAAGGAAGTAGAAGTTACTAAGTTAAGTTACAGTCTGCAAGGCACTGTTCTGGGTTCTGGAAGAGAGACCTCCCTACTCTCCAGGAGACATGTGAAAGACCAGCCTCTAGTTTACTAACAGATGCGGGACAGATAACTGGGATTTGAATTATAGCTCCACAATTTACTAGCAATGAGACCACAGGCAAATTATCTAATCTTTCTGGGCCTCAGCTTCTTCTGAAATGAGGATAGTGAAGCCCACCTTACAAAGCTGTTATGAAAATCAAACAAAATATGTGAACTCCCTAATTCCATGCCCAGTGCACAGGAGACCTCAAAAATGCTACTTTCTTTCCTTTCTCTTGAATTCTGGTCTTATGTGACTGTGTGTTACCCAGAGTGTGATGATCGCTGAAGATTTCAATGTGTATTGGTCTGTTCTCACACTGCTAATAAAGACATACCTGACAGTGGGTAACTTATAAAAGAAAGTGTTTAATTGACTCACAGTTCCACATGGCTGGGGAGGCCTCGCAGTCTTGGAGGAAGGCAAATGACAAGCAAAGTCACGTCTTACATAGCGGCAGTCAAGAGAGCTTGTGTAGGGGAACTCCCCTTTATAAAACCGTCAGATCTTATGAGATTTATTCACTATCATGAGAACAACACAGGCAAGATATGTCCCCATGATTCAATTACCTCCCACCAGGATCCTCCCATGATATGTGGGAATTATAGGAGCTACAATTCAAGATGAGATTTGGGTGGGGACACAGTCAAACCATATCACAATACTTTGTGGAGAGAGTGTTTCACTGCTCTTGTCTTCCAAGCACAGCAAAGGGGACTGGCTGGCCACCCTCTCCCTTGTAAGTATGACTTCCCACTTCAAGTCTGCCTGGTGTAGACCCTGATCTTGGCTCGGCATGACACCCCTTCCTTCAGGCTAAACTCTCTCCCTTGGCATCCACCACTGGAAAAGGATGAGCTGCCCTAATCTGAGCCACACTCTATCTCTTTTGAAGACAGAAAAGTGAGGGGAAGCCATAGGGAGATGCATTCCTCCTTGATGCGTCATAAAAGACATACAGATTTAATGTCAGAAGACAGGCTGGAAACCCAGCCCTTCCTCCACATCTGTGTCATCCTAGCTCCACTGACCCTCAGTTTCTTGATCTGTGAGAAGGGAAAACAAAAGCTGCTTCAGTTAGTACTGTGAAGATCAAATTTGAAAAGACATACGAATAGTCATAACAAAGAGGAAAACATTAACACTACGTTGATACCACTATACTATTATTGTCTCTTCTCCTGTTCCCCTGACACATCTCAAGTGAGAGCAGGCCCAGGCCAAATCTGCAGAAATCCAGTTTTATTCTTGCTAAGCAGCAGTCCTACCTGATGCTTTCCAGTTGGTAAGGGCAGGGCTCTCCTCCCTCCACCTGAGCTGTGGGAGGCAGGAGGCGAAAGGCCAGTCCCAGAACGGGAGCCATGGAGCTGTCTCCTTCTCAATCTGTCTCTGGGGGAGTGCTCTTGGCAAGGAGCAATGGTTCCAAAGGCAAATGTCCAAGGTGAAATCCATCACAGGGGCCCTGGACTGGGATAAGATAGAAGAAAGTAAATCAAGCCTCCTTGAGATAAGAAGACATAGCCTGGAACATTTAAAAAATGCAACTCTACCAGCTGCCCACTTTTGCGAAGTTTTAAGGCAGAGGACTATGCTAGGTAAGAAGGAACTGAGACCCCATCCGCCTATTTAAAAAGTGGGAGAAGCCCCAGTGTGGGGCTTCTCTCTTCTCTCTCCCTCTTACCACAAGTCCCAGCCAGAGAGGAGCAAAAGGCATTTTTAATGAATCTCTATCAGCAAAGAAACAGGGAAACACAGAGGCTGTCCATTTGGTATCAGAGATTAAGGACAAGGGTTCTAGGGTCAGGCAGTCTGGGTTCTAATCCTGACTTTTACACTGTACATGTAGTCTTAAACAATCTACTTAATCTCTATGAACCACAGTTTCCAATAGGGATAATACTATGCTACCTTATAGAACTGTTTTGAAGACTAAATACGGGATCATTTTTATGGAGCATTTACTGCAGTGGTGCGCAGAAAGTGTGTAATCAATAGTGTTATGACTATTTATAAGATCTGTAAGAGATCGGGGAGGCCAATACCTCTCTAACTTCCTTTATATCCCATTTGTATAGTCATTTCTTTAAAATTCTCTGAATGGTATTCCCCAAAAACAAATCTTGTAGCATCAGTCTTGGGTGTTGACTGCTATTGAACAGTGGACATTTTTCTTGCCATTATGTCCCATTTGTAACCTATGACCATACCTGTCCCACTCACCACCTCTCCAAAAATGTGTATGTTTAAGTGTTATGTCTGACTGGCTGAGATTGGAACATCTACAAAGAGGCGTTTTGACCACACTCAGGTCATGAAGGGAAGAAAATCGTTAACAGACACCTGGAGTCTGAAGATAGAGATGTGGGGAAGCAAGGGAATAATGTCTTAGGCAGGAGGTCCCTCGGTCAGAGGGGAGGACTCTGCATCTGAAAGAAGACTTTTGTGTCCCTTGAAGTCCCCCTAACCTTATCTTCATCTTTCCCTCTCTTCATTATCAATAAGCCACACATGTTTTCCATGTGCCTGGGCTTGGCATGTGATAGGAAATGTTTATATCTTGGTCCCCAATCTAAAGCTATCAACAGACGGGTGAGGTGGCTCATGCCTGTAATCCCAGCACTTTGGGAGGCTGAGGAGGGTGGATCACCTGAGATCCGGAGTTCGAGACCAGCCTGGCCAACATGGCAAAACCCCGTCTCTACTAAAAATACAAAAATTAGCCTGGCATGGTGGTGTGCACCTGTAATCCCAGCTACTCGAGAGATTGGGGCAGGAGAATCCCCTGAACCTGGGAGGCGGAGGTTGCAGTGAGCAGAGATTGCACCACTGCACTCCAGCCTGGGTGACAAAGCAAGACTTCGTCTCAAAAACAAAACAAAACAAAAAATAACTAAAAATAAAGCTAGCAACAGTCTAATCAGAGAGGGCACCCAGAAGCCTGGGATGTCTCAGGGAGTCTGGGAACCTGGCCTTCTTGGCATGGAACCCACGGTAGAGGTGAGACGGATTCATGGCAGGGAAAGGGAAGCAAAAACTCAAGGGCCCTGGAAGGGAGGCACAAACCTGTGGCTGCGGCGGCACAGTCAGCAGAGAAAGCTTTACGGCTTCCTGAGCAAGGAAAGTGCATGATGAATGTGTGAACATGGTGTGTGGGGTGGGTGGGCCAGACCAGAAGCCCTTGCGAGAGAATGAAGGAGTGCGAGACCCAGGTTTGACCTTGGCTCAGCCACGCAGCAGCTGTGTGAGTGACACTGGGCAAGTCGCTTAACCTCTCTTGGTTTCTCACTTGGAATCATAAAGCCTGACTTCCAGGTTTGTCATGAAGCTGCGAGGTGACATACGGAAGGTTGCTTTGTGCAAATGTATGGTTCTAGTGGCTGGAGTGGTGTGCTGGGGAGATGAGCACTGTGGGAAGGGAGGCCACCTGGGGACAGGTGGGGCTGTATGGCCAGGTAGGCTGGTGGGGACAAGGGCAGCATGGAGTGGGGGAAGCACTTGAAACTTCTTCTACTGTGTGGCTCTCCTTCTGCTGCCCACGGGTTCTAGGGGCTGCATAGAAAGAGTCCCGGGCGCGGTGGCTCAAGCCTGTAATCCCAGCACTTTGGGAGGCCGAGGCAGGCGGATCACGAGGTCAGGAGATCAAGACCATCCTGGCTAACATGGTGAAACCCCGTCTCTACTAAAAAAATACAAAAAACTAGCCAGGTGAGGTGACGGGCGCCTGTAGTCCCAGCTACTCGGGAGGCTGAGGCAGGAGAATGGCATAAACCCGGGAGGTGGAGCTTGCAGTGAGCTGAGATCCGGCCACTGCACTCCAGCCTGGGCGACAGAGCGAGACTCCGTCTCAAAAAAAACAAACAAATAAAAAAAAAAAAAA
>NW_016810565.1:731239-745368 GCF_001698545.2 Rhinopithecus bieti
AAAAAAACAAACAAATAAAAAAAAAAAAAAGAGTCCCATAGACTTAAACCCTCTCTCGGCTTAAAACCCACAGTAAGAGGCAGACAGCTGAGAAGATCAGGGAGTGACAGAACATGAGTGGATATACAAATAGACAAGATTAACTATTTCCACTGTATACACAAGAGGCTTTGCTAACACTCGGCCAATTAGAAAACTAATCTAAACAGCCACCAGCTTCCATTCTCCTAGGAGCTCTCCAACAGCTGTTCGCTTGCACTTGCCGCTGCTCCCAGCAAGTGCCCCGAGGCTCCTCCTTGGGTCTGGTCCCCACTTGAGCCTCAAGGGCTCCTCAAGAGCGAAGGATTGTGTCACTTCCCTTTCCTTTCCCTGAACTCCCCATCGGGTCCTGTTGCTGTTATTACAGGGGGCTCCCTCCATGTCACTGCCTCTGAGAAGCCAATCCCCGCACAGAAGGACCATTACAGCACTTTCCAGGTGAGACTGCCATTCATCTGGGAGGCATGTACATGAAGAGAGGAAGAGCAAAGCCTTTGAAGTCTGACAAACTGGAGTTAAAAACTCCTAGATCTCCCACTGTTGTGCTCTCTCTGATACCCTGTTCCCTCGCCTAAAAAGAGGATAATAATGATACCTACTTGGGAATTAAAAGCAGGCTAGGTGCGATGACTCCCACCTGTTATCCCAGCACTTCGGGAAGCCGAGGTGGGCGGATCGCTTGAGGTCAGACATTCAAAACCAGCCTGACCAATATGGTGAAACCCCGTCTCTACTAAAAATACAAAAAATTAGCCGGGCGTGATGGCGGGTGCCTGTAATCCCAGCTACTCAGGAGGCTGAGGCAGGAGAATCACTTGAACCACTGCACACCAGCCTGGGCAACAGAGCGAGACTCCATCTCAAAAAAAAAAAAAAAGGAACTAAAAGCAAATATATATATACAGGTGTATGTGTGTGTGTGTGTGTGTGTACACACACATATCCCTCTATTTAGATAAGCAAATATGTATATATGACAAGCTAGTACAGTCCCTGCACACTGTAAGTATTCAATGCATTGCTTTTGCCATTATTATTACTGTTGTACTACTACTACTATTGTAATTGTCATTATTGCTCTTTCTGAGTTACCCAAAGGCCAAAAACAACTTTGACTTGGGGGCAGGTCGCTTCTAACATGGTTCCTGATGGTCTCTGTCTCGCAGCCTCCACATCCTTGTGTAAAGCCCTCCCCTGGAGTGTGGGTGGAACCTGGGACTTGCTTCTAATCCACAGAATATGGCAAAGGCAATGAGATGTCACTTCCTTCCTCAGGTTACAAAAGACTGTGACTTCCGTCCTGCTGGCTACCCTCTCTCCAGCCTTCTCAGCTTGCATATCTCCACAAAGCAAGCTGCCATGCTGGCAAGACTTATGTGGCAAGGATTTGAGAGCATCCTCTGGCCAGCAGCAAGCTAGGAACCGAGGCCCTCAGTCCAACAACCCTTGAGGGACTGAATTCTGCCAACGAACACATGAACTTGGATGTGGATCCTTCCCCAGGTGAGCCTTCAGACGAAATGCCAACCCTGGCCAAAATTTTGGTTATAGCGTTGTGAGAGATTCTAAAGCAAAGGACCTGGCTCAGTTGTGCCCTGACTCCTGGCCCACAGAAACTGTGAGATAATAAAAGTGTGTTGTTTTAAACCATGATATATTATGGATTTGTGACACAGAAATAGATAGCTAATACAACCTCTCTGTCTTCCTAGCCCAGCACTTGGCATATGGAGTAGAAGTCAAATGTCAGTTGAGTGTATGAATGAATGAATGATGATGGTAACAGGTAAACTCATCAGGACCTAAGAAAGGCCTAGATGGGCTAGATCCAAAGAGAGAGCTCTTTCCCAGCACCCACTGCCTGTATCTCGTGTCTTCTCTCCCTCACAACCCTGGCTCCCTCCTCCCTTCCCCTGTCCTCAGGACCTTGCTCTCCTCTTGGTTCCTGCATTTAGTCATTCTCTCTGAATTTTTATTTTCCTCCTCCTAAAAAAAAAAAAAAAAAATCCAGCTCTCTCTAAAATATCTGACCCTGGTGAATTGGAATAATTTTTGATGGAAAGCAGTCTTGTCCAGAAAGGCTCTTACCCACCCTGCTCAGGAATGTAGTTGCTGCAGATATTAAAACAGACCTGCAGGCGTCTGCAGTGAGTGGGGAGCTCGTGCCAGCAATGACCTCAGCCTGCACAGCAGGGCTCTTACCTAGGACAAGCTGCTGCGTTGAGCTGGATCTCAACAGACCTTCTCCAAACTCTTCCCCTTCCAGGTATCCCAGACTGCACCCTCTAGTTTAATGCCTGAGACACACCTTTCCACCCAAGCCTGGTGTCAAAAGTCAAGGGCAGTGCCACCAGGCCTGTGAGAGAGGATGCTGTGGGTCCCACTGTCCCTCCACATTCAAGTGGCTTTGGCTAAAGAATGTGGGCCTCACGCTGGCAGCCCCCTTTCCTGTCCTCTTCTCCTGACTCCATGCCTCCCACTCCTGACAGCTCCAAGGGATCCTGTTCAGGTTGAGAGGTATCAGGCTTCATTTCTTCTGCAAGAGGCACCCTCCCAGGGAAGGCCAGGATTCTCAGTGCAGAAACTGGAGCCTGGCACCCCTCATGGTTAAGGCTCCCCATTGTGTGGCTGAGCTTGCATTCAGGCTTAGATCTTGCCCTGCTGAATTCAGCTCCCATTGTTGAATCTGAAGTTGCCTAAGATGAAGTAGAAACTTGTGTCAGTTTTCAGATTCCCCTCTTCCACTGGGAAACTCAGAGAACTAGGAGTATTCCAGCTGTAATGTATTCCAGCCTCCAAACTCAGAAACCTATCCCCGGATCATCCCAGTAATTACCACAATAGCTAACGTTTACCTAACACATTCTTGTATGCAAAGTACTTGTACACATGCTATTTCTCGTAAGAATCCTACAATATTTTTAGCCCCATTTAACAGAGGAATAAACTGTGGCTCAGAGATAGTAAGAATTTTCCCAGTTATGTAGTGAGCAAGTGGTAGAAGAGGAACCTAAACCAAGGTCTGTTGACTCATACATAGTCCAGTCTTCTTTCCACTACTACTCATGCTCCCAAATCTGTAAGGCTCATTTTCTTCTAACTTTGCATTTCATTTGTAAGTTGATCACTTTGTACTTACATGTACCCATTATATTGTCCAATTCCTGCTCCTTCCTCCTTAGTCTCCCCCATGCCAACCTCTGGAGGGCTGGGTCAAGTAGCTTTATGCAGATCAGCAATGGATTGACCACTGGTCTTCAAGTCTGGAGATCCAGGTTTTAAGTTCTGGCTCTACCACTAATGAGGGGTATGGCTTTGAGTCAGTGACCTCACTTTTCTACCTTACTTTTGCAATGTGAAGGTGACAAATTGCGTGGTCACTGGAGTCACTTCTAGCTCTAGAACTATGATTCTTTGATGTAATTCCTGGTTGGGCTTCTTCTTGGGGAGGAACAACTTTTCAAGTCAATGGGAAATTCACTCTTGCACTATGAATGCCATCCGGAGCTTGGGCTGAGAAGGGCGAGCACTTAGCTAACCGCTCCAAAGATAATAGGAAGACCCTGTCCCCCACCTCTGCCTGAACAGGTCCCTTCATTCCTGGCTTCTTTATCTGTCCTTCCGCAACACGTTGTGACCTCTTTTGGGTAGGATTATAAGCTCCCAAAGGCCTCTGTCCTTGATCCTCTTTGACCAATGATTATTGCCCAAGCCGGTACCAGACAGGCTGGCACTTCCCTGATCTCCTCAGGATGTCTGTGAGCCCAGGCTGAAGGTTATTCACAATCCCCAGTGCTAGGGAGACCCAGGGGGCCCCGCAGCTGCTCCTGGCTGTCTGGCTGAACAATGCCGATTCTGTCAGGTCTCTCGGCTGAGCCTTCTTGCAGAGGGTATTCGGGTTGCAGTATTAACTGGAGGCATCTCAGCTGCTTCCTGTTCCTTGGGTCTCAGCACAGATTCCTGAGCAAAGACAGTCAGCCCAGCTTTGCATCTGACCTGAGCCCCCAGCAGTTGGGGTTGGGGGCAGGAAAGATGAAAGAGCTTCGCCATCATCTCAAAGCAAGGAGTCAAAGCTCCTCAGCTGGAAGGGGCCCCAGGGACCAAGTGCCCACTGGACACTGCTCCCAGACATGTCAACCAGGTACAGGGACAGGAGTGTAGCTCCGTTCTCAATCTTTGGGAAAGTAACTCTGCAGCCTCCTAGGTCACTTCTTTCAGGACGAAAATCTAAGAACAACTGTCCTCTCTGCAGCCAAACCACTTGTACAAACTACTGATATTACTTGTACCAGTGTGAACTCCCCACTTCAGCGAGACACATCCTCCTGCCTGTCTCCCCCGCTCAGCTGTCCCCCCCAGTTACGAAGCATGGCAAGTGCTGTCACCACACTCCTATGTCCTTCTCATTTCCACAGCCACTCCAGTTCTTTTCTGGCATCACATCTCTGCTATAAGACCACTTATCATCTCCCTAAAACTGCTGTAACTGATACCATGAGACTCTAGCTAGGCTGTGCATTCTCATTTGTTTTTCTTCCAGATTTCTTTTTTTATTTTTTTCTTTTGAGACAGAGTCTTGCTTTGTCATCCAGACTGGAGGGCAATGATGTGATTTCTGCTTATTGCAACCTCTACCTCCTGGGTTCAA
Source organism: Rhinopithecus bieti (assembly GCF_001698545.2). NCBI lineage: Eukaryota > Metazoa > Chordata > Mammalia > Primates > Cercopithecidae > Rhinopithecus > Rhinopithecus bieti. Next base: position 735,927 of record NW_016810565.1, read on the forward strand.
GCTATTCTCATGCCTCAGCCTCCCAAATCGAGTAGTTGGGACTACAGGTGTGTGCCACCATGCCCGCTAATTTTTGTATTTTTAGTAGAGACAGGGTTTCGTTATGTTGGCCAAGCTGGTCTCAAACTCCTGGCCCCAAATGATCCACCCGCCTTGGCCTCCCAAAGTGCTGGGATAACAGGCGTGAGCCATCACACCTGGCCTTTCCCCAGATTTCTAAATACCCCATGCTTACCTGACAATTTTTGCCAATGTAGTGATCTTTGTATATTCTTTCTCTCTCTCTTTTTTTTTTTCACCTTAGTGTCTCTCTAACCTACTCCAGAAACTGGGAGCTCCTCTGCTGTACAGACCAAGTCTCCTCCCTCTCTCTGAACTGTTACTGATGCTTGCTTTCTGATTATTGACCATCAGGAAGTCCCACCTGAGAACTAACGCTCTGGCTACAGTTGAATCCCATTTCCTGTTTGGTTGGAGCCTGGAAATGTGATAAGGCTTTGGCCAGCTGCCACTGTATTAGCTGGTTCCCAAGGCCAATTTGGGGATACGAAGGAGAAAATGACTCCTATTACTGAAACAGTGTTTCAGAAATGCCCCAGAGTAGAAACAATGGTCCCTGCTGCACCGGGATCCGCTGTAACCCTCTTCTTTTGCACCCAGCATCCTGGCCTGCCATACGGCAGTTCTAGTAAGACGTACTATGTAATGAGGAATGTAACTCAAGCCCGGTCACACCAGAGACTTGTGGAAGGGCGGCCACCAGGCAGGGGACACAGAGACACCAGTCAGGTGGCCAGCTCCATCCTCTGCTATCTCCACAAACGGGCTAGTTTCTTTAAGGTTTTTTTTCCTTGAGTCCTAATGAAAAACAAGTTGGAACCATGATTGGGGCGGGGTGGGGCCGCAGGGCAGAGTTTACAGGCACTTGCAATTTCTTAACGGCTCCCTCCTCACACATTCCTCTGCATTTTTCCCTTTTATTAACGTGGCATCTTTCCCGGGACACTTTATGGGACCGTGTGTTTTCACTTATGCCCTGATTGGGGTTGATCGTGTCTCTCCCTATGAAGAGCCCTCAGATCTCGCTCAAGGCCTCCCCTGCACCCCCTGCAACGGTGCAGGCCATTCTTTCGCTCTGGGGCTCCTGGGCTCATCTCTTAACCTGTCCCCAAGGGCTCCATTGTGTTTTCTACCACACAAGGTGCTCTTCTGCCTTAGGATCGCACCTCATGTGGACCCCAAATAAGACACCCCAGTTGGCCGACTCAACTCTGAAGTCACCTCTGGCACTTGCCCCCAAATTAAATCTGCCCCAGAGGATGAAAAGGAAGATTTGCCACACTGAAGATTTTCAAAGCAATGTGTTGTGAGTCCTGAAGGCCATTGCCCAAGAGGAGCGCTGAACACGTTTTGAGCTATAGCAGCTCTGATAGAACACAGCTCTCCGAGGGGCCCGCTTTCAAAGGCGCGGCACGCTTTTCGGAGAGTCAAGCTTTGGCGTGTTTATTAAAAAAGACACTCATGTTGCTTTCAGGAACGCTGTGCTCTTAGCTCTTCTTTTCTCTTTAACTCAGTTCCAAGAGGGGCTGGGACTGAGGTTTGGAGCTTACTTGCTCTCCTTCAGCCCTGTTTTAGACATGTTTCCACCTAGCCATCTCCTGTTATCTGGGAGATTGCCCCGTTTCACTTAGACAGGAAGCGGCAGGCTTGGCGGCAGCTCTGTGGTCTTTGAAAACATACCCGCTGGGAGTTGCAGTTTCTTCTTCTGTAAAACGGGGAAAGTAATATACATTCTGCAAGGCCGTGAGAAAGACCTGGAGCGACGTCTGTAAGAGGCCTGGCATGCTAAAGGCCTCAGTAAATGGTAGGGATTTTTGTTATTAATACTATTACCAATATTAAGCAATTAGCCAATATATATTGACCTCTTTGAGAATCTGCTTTTGTTCCCTGGTCCCTCCCCTTGTTCATCCAGGCCTTCTCCCACTGCAACGCTTTCTTTCTGGAATGTCTGTGGACAATACAACATCAAACTCCCCACTCCTGGCTCCAGGGCAAGAATCTCCAAGTTCTTTGGGAAATGCAGTGCTGGGATCGTTTTCCTGTTGTCAGCAGGCTCTGGAAGAGGCATTAGCCCCACAAGGTTTGATGTGGGAAGTTTTTACAGGTACTGCTCATCTGGTGGGCAGATGTAGCTTTGCAGCAAGATAGAGCTCTGTCTTCCAGATGGGAAGTGCCTAGGAGTCTTGAGGTAGAACTGTTTCCTCTCTGCTTGGAGCTAGTGTGGGTACACACATGGGCCTGTCACCTCCTTCAACAGCCCAGGGATCCTTGAGCCAAGTTAGATGGAGTGACTTTAGCCTCTGAAACTCACATCCTGGCAATCAGCTGACCATACCTCCATCGTCTCCGTTCCCCGCAGCCCAGACCTCTGCCATACCCCAACACACAGACACACACGGTGTTATTTCCAGGGAAGAGGAGGATAATCCTGGCCAATAGCAGTGGACACACTGGAGGTTTCCCCACAAAGTAAGAGTTTCATTCATTCCAACATTCTCAAGGTAGTGAAACCGGATGCAGAGGGCTTCTCAAGGTAGGGTTACCCCAGAGCATTTGAGCATTTTCCTAAAGGAAGACGAAGGGGGGTAGTAGCCCGTGGCTGAGTTCTCCTCCCTTATACATCCCATTGGATATCCCCAGTCCCTAATTCTCCACTCCAAAGCCCTGGCTCTGCCTTGATAGAGTGGGGATGTGCCTGGGCCATTAGTAGCCATTGTCCACCCTTTTATTGCTCGGGCTTTTTGGGGGGACCTTTATGCAAAGTTGCTCCCAACCTCATCACATCTGGTCAAAGTGCTTTTAGTCACAAGGGGCAGAACTCAGTTCACAGGAACACATATAGAAAGTAGATATAGAAGGGGCCGGGCGCGGTGGCTCAAGCCTGTAATCCCAGCACTTTGGGAGGCCGAGACGGGCAGATCACGAGGTCAGGAGATCAAGACCATCCTGGCTAACACAGTGAAACCCCATCTCTACTAAAAAAATACAAAAAACTAGCCGGGCGAGGTGGCGGGCGCCTGTAGTCCCAGCCACTCGGGAGGCTGAGGCAGGAGAATGGCATAAACCCGGGAGGCGGAGCTTGTAGTGAGCTGAGATCTGGCCACTGCACTCCAGCCTGGGCGACAGAGTGAGACTCCGTCTCAAAAAAAAAAAAGAAAGTAGATATAGAGATAGCTATGAGGGATATGAGACTTCAATTAAACTAAGTACCCAGCCTCGTCGTTCTCTCTCCTCCTGGGCTGCGGTCTCTTGGTTCAGCTTTTCTCTGTGCATGACTTTGGTTTGCCTATGGTTTTATAACATGGCCCTAACAAGTCCTCACTGATCATGACATTTTACTTGAGCTCCTTACGACCAAATGGCTAGACTCTGCTTTTTAATTTCAAACTCCTAAGAGAGAAAAATTGGATGACTGTTTATTGCCAACACATTGGCTGGTCTTGGGGACTTATTGCTGGTCTAGTTAGCCGTGGCTGAGGAGCAGAGCACATGGTATGAAACCCATATAAGGCAGCAGGGGCTGAAAGTGGGAAACAACTGCTGTGGGACGCAACACAGGCTGGTACTCCACCCGAGGTGGGCCTGACGCACCCGCTGTATGCTTCTGGGATTCACCCGAGGGACAGGAGTGGGAAACAACTGCTGTGGGACGCAACCCAGGCTGGCACTCCACCCGAGGTGGGCCTGACGCACCCGCTGTGTGCCTCTGGGATTCACCCGAGGGACAGGTAATAGCCATCCTCAGTGACTCTGTCTCGGTAGAGGCTAGCCTTGGAGCTCAAAGGCCAGGGAAGCAGCAGGTCCACTGATGCAGCTGCCGCCTCCACAGCATGCTGGAGACATGGTGACATTCTCCTCAGAGCACTTACAGAGACAGTGTCCTGTGAAAACAGCGCTGGACTGGGAGTCGGCAGTCCTGGCTTGTGATCCAGCTCGGCTGCTAACCCCCATGACCCTGGGGAACTGGCCTTCTTCCTCTAGGTCTTAGATTCTCCAGAAGTTAAAATGAATTTAAAACTATTATTATTAATAATAATAAACCATGTTGAATGAAATCATCTCCAGGGTTCTTTTCAATCCCTAAGATTCCCCTAAGCCTCCCCCATCTCCTCTTGACAACTTCCCAGAAATGCTTTCAAACGGAGCTCTTTAACCCATAATTTGGTAGGGCCTCTGCCAGCTGCCTGTCTCCCACAACACACCCAGTCCCTGTGATAAGTCCTCCTCAGGGGCTTTCCAGCCTAGACCTGCAGCCATTCAACAAAGTCCAGGCAGGGCCTTCCCAGGCAACTGATTTCTGAGCTTCTTAGAGCGGGAGGACGGGGTCTGAGCATTTGCTGTCTGGCCACACCAAAGAGGGAAGTCTGGGCCTGAAGATGCATCCACTGGGGAGTTTCCATGTTGGTGATCAGGGCCTGGGAGACCAAGAGAAGCGCCAGAAGAAGGGTCAGCAAAATCCCCAGAGAAACGGGGACAATGAGGGGAACGGAGCTGGAGAGGAAGAGAGGAAAATACTGTGGGTTCCTGGGGAGGGGGGCAGGGGTGAGGGAAATAGTTTGTGTCTTTTGGCAAGAAATGAATAACATTCAAAGAATATGCAAAATGCCATTCTAATCGGCACCTGTTCTCTTTGGAGCCAGTCACTCGGCCCACAGCATCTGAGGGTGAGTCTGGTTTGGGTCTCCCCAGGGGAGGAAATACAGCACATTGAGATCCACTTGAGTGATGACAGAGGCACTGGTCCCAAGAGGGGCAGAGGAAAGGAAGGTACCCTCGGCCTCCATTGCTCCTTCCTAGCCCAAAATACTCTGTCACAACCCCCCCAGCTCCACCCCAGGCAGATGGCTACAAATTTTGCAGGGGCCTCTGAGCATTCCCTTGGCTAATAGCCACATTCCAGAATAGCATATGTTTCATCTCAAACCCACAAGGTTTGCACTTCCAAGTGGAGCCAAAGAGAAAACCTTGGCCCAGGCTGCAAATTTCTGAGGAGAGGTGGGGGTCGGGGCGGCCCCAGGGAGGCTGTAGCTGTTATGTTGAAGAACATTTGAGTTCGAGTTCCTGCAAAGCTAGGTCCCAAATATATGAGAGACGCAGTCCTAATTCAGAACCCCTCAAAGTACCTACCAGGAGAAGGAGTGAGCAGTGCTGCTTCCTCTCGCTGTCACCCAAATGGCCCTCTGCCACCTGCATTGCCACCTGCATGTTCCTCCAACCCCACACCAGTTCTGCACCTTTGCCTAACTTCATGGCCCCTTTGGAATCAATGATTCACAACCCAGGGCTGCGTGGGGTCTGGGTGGGGAGGGAAGAAAGAGGGTGACTCCTGATCTCACTCTACCCCTTCAACGATGCCTGGGCCTCATCTGCGCCGGCTCCCATCTCCGTACTCTGAAATGTATTTGGCTACTGAAAGGCATCATGTCTGGAGGAGGGTTTCGGAAGCACAGGGCTGAGCTGGGTGGAAAGGAGGAGTGAGGCAGGGGAAATACGAAGACATGAGAGCTGGAGGGGCGGCGGGGCAGAGGTGCAGAAAGGGACACAGAAGGGTCTCAGCTGGGAAGAGGGAGAGGCACCTTCTCTCCTGGCGGGTGGGGAACGGGGTGGGGGATGGTGGGAGTCCGGGTCCTCTGGGGGTTCTGCTCTGTGGTAAGCTAAGGGATTTCTGACAGCAAAGTAAACTGTGGTGTGCTGAGTTTACCCAGCTCCAATAAGCAGTGTTGGAGTGTTTAATGTTTCCTTCCCACTGAATTGGTTGACAGGCACTGAACCGCAGCCAGCCTCTTGCTCTTTCTTGAGGAGGTAGTAGGTGGGGAGGTTAGTACAGGGCTGTCAGGAAAGCTGGCACCCCAACCCAGGATGCAGAGGCTTGCGTGGAAGCTGGGAAGTTCCCCTCACATAGGTCCAAAGTTCGCATCAAGGAGGAAGAGCCTGAAATACAAGTCACCTCCTTATCCCAACCATCCCAGCCCGGCCAGTGTGCACCAGCCCTCCTGCCCTCTGCAAAACACAGCCATTTATTTCTTTCGTCATGCTCAGCTTTATTAAATGCCTGCCTATGGGGCTGCAGCCTCAAACAGCCGTGCTTATGCGGATGGATGCAGAAGACAGACACACAGACCACAAAATAAATCAGGAAGACACCAGAGTTCAGCACCCAAGTACAAAATAAACTATGCCTGGCAGGATGCCCAGCATGATGTGCTGGTGGGTTTTGTGCTAAGCAAGGATGAATGGGTTGAGGGATAGGGAAAAATAACTTTCTTTTCTCTCAATCCAAGGAGACTCCTGGGAAGAAACTAGCATGCGCAAAGTTCTTAGATGGAGTGGAAGAGAAAGCTGGGACAGACGAGATCTCAGGGAGTGGAGTGGACACAAGCCCTGAGGAGGGGCAAGAGAAGCAGACGACGGTGCATCCAGACAGTGGGTGTGTGTAAAGGGCACGGAACAGCTCAGAAAAAGGACACGGGGAAGGTTGGAGTGGGCTTTAGGCATACAGCCAGAAGCTGGCCAGGAACTGCAGCAGAGAGCCCTGGGCTACTACTGCATCCTCCCCATCCAACTAGCAGAGAATCGGAGGTACACCCTGGACCTACAGAACAAGGGGAGGGGACCAAGTGCTGGGGAAGTGGGAGAAGCCACAGTGGCACCAAGGAGCAGCCCAGGTGAATGACCAGGGCATGGGATGCCCATTAAGCAGTGCGCATGAAGAGGGAGGGGGAATGTGACAAGATTATTAAGGGGTGCACAGCAAGGTCAGGGAGCCGCCTGGATGAAGATAGCTTAAAATAGAATAAATAAATAAATAAATAAATAAGCCAGCAGGGGTCATTCATGGCTTGGAAGTGGGAGGATGAGAGAGTTTGAGGATACTGCTCAGAATAATGGTGGGTGTGTAGATATGTAAAGGTAACACTGATGCTAAGATCTTTATGCAATTTCAGTCATATTTTCTAGGATCTCAAGTCCTGCATTTCTACAAAAAATATTTAGAAATAGCCCCCCCTTGATCAGATGTGGTGGTTCACGCCTATAATTCCAGCACTTTGGGAAGCCAAGGCAAGTGGATCCCTTGAGCCAGGAGTTGGAGACTAACCTGGCACACATGGCTGAACCCTGTCTCTATTAAAAATACAAAAAATTAGCCAGAAGAGGTGGCACTTGCCTGTAATCCCAGATGCTCGGGAGGCTGAGGTGGGAGGATCACTTGAGCCCAGGAGGTCAAGGCTGCAGTGAGCCATGATGGCACCACTGCACTCCAGCCTGGGCGACAGAACCAGACCCTGTCTCAAAAATATAAAAATTAAGACAAAATAAAATAAAATAGCCCCATAAAAGCAGAGAGTAGAAGAGACTAGTAGCTTTCAAACAGGCTCCAAGGTGCACTGGTAGAGCACCCTGATGCCCAGGTCTCATTTCAACCAGAGCAGCTCAGCTTTATCTGTTATATTTGTTTATGCATTGTGTAAGATTTCTTTGAAAGAAAAGCCTACCATTGTAAGCCTGTAAAAGAATAGTTTGAAAGCCACTAAGGTATAATTTCTTTTGGAATTCCCTACCAGCTTGAAGAATGACCATTCCCAAAAGAAACCTGCAGTGAACACATGTAACAACTTTTGGGCATGATTCCCAAATTCAAATCACCTGGCCTGTTGTCAAATCATTTGTTCTCACTCTTTTGTTCAAAGGAAAAATTATGACCAGCATAAGGAATTGTACCTCTCCCCTCTTTTCATTTGGTCCAGGAATGGGAGACACACACACAGCACAGGTTCTGCCATGCCTCCAGCTCGTGCCCACGACAGGCACCATGAGTCAGTTATTACACTCTCTGAACAATGACAACAACACAGTCTTGGGGTCCTTCTAAACAGAGTGCCCAGGCAGCTACCCCCAATCTGGACAAATTGATACATTGGCTGAAACCTCTCTGCTAGCCCAGATTTTGTTGGCTGACTCCAAGAATGTCAGCTAAAAGGAGCACCAGTGTCCCTCCCTATCCAACTCCCGATGTTTTAACGTGGATTCTTTTCTATTTCCTAAGTGTCTCGGCTGGGTTGAGAAATAAAGGGAAAGAGCACTAGAGAGAAATTTAAAGCCGGGTGCCCGGGGGAGACATCACATGTCAGCAGGATCCTTGATGTTCCCCGAGCAATTTTCAAAAGGGGAGGGAGTGCACGAATAGGGTGTGGGTCACAGAGATCACATACTTCACAAGGTAATAAAATATCACAAGGCAAATGCAGGCAGGGCGAGATCACAGGACCACGGGATGGGGCGAAATTAAAATTGCTAATGAAGTTTCGGGCACGCATTGTCGTTGATAACATCTTATCAGGAAACAGGGTTTGAGAGCAGAAAACCTGTCTGACCAAAATTTATTAGGCGGGAATTTTCCTTGTCCTAATAAGCCTGGGAGCGCTACAGGAGATCAGAGCTTATTTTATCCCTCCGGCTTTCACCGTAAAAGGTGGCACGCCTTAAAGGGGCCGTCTATAAGCCTACCTTCAGGGCGCATTCTCTTTCTCAGGGATGTTCCTTGCTGAGAAAAGAATTCAGCGATATTTCTCCTATTTGTTTTGAAAGAGGAGAAATATAGCGCTGTTCCGTCCGGCTCACCAGCGGCCAGTTCAAAGTTACCTCTCTTGTTCCCTGAACATCGCTGTTATCCTGTTCTTTTTTAAGATGCCCAGATTTCATATTGTTCAAACACACATACTCTACAATTTGTGCAGTTGACACAATCATCACAGGGTCCTGAGGTGACATTCATCCTCCTCAGCTTACGAAGAAGATGATGGGATTAAGAGATTAAAGTAAAGACAGGCATAGGAAATCACAAGGGTATTGATTGGGGAAGTGATAAGTGTCCATGAAATCTTCACAATTTATGTTCTTCTGCCGTGGCTTCAACCAGTCCCTCCATTCGGGCTCCCTGACTTCCCGCAACACCTCCCCATCCCAATATCCTTCCTGGCTCCTGGATCTGTTGGACAAGGGACCGGTTATATATTTTCTATTTTTATTTTTAAATTTTACTTTAAGTTTTGGGATACACGTGTGGACATGCAGGTTTGTTACATAGGTATACATGTGCTACGGTGGTTTGCTGCACCTTTAAGCTCCGCATACATTAGGTATTTGTCCTAATGATCTCCCTTCTCCTTTCCCCCCATCCCCACGCTGACAGACCCTGGTGTGTGATGTTCCCCTCCCTGTGTCCATGTGTTTTCATTGTTCAACCCCCACTTATGAGAACATGTGGTGTTTGGTTTTCTGTTCCTGTGTTACTTTGCTGAGGATGATGGTTTCCAGATTCATCTATGTCCCTGCAAAGGACATGAACTCATCCTTTTTTATGGCTGCATAGTATTCCGTG
>NW_016810565.1:748052-759674 GCF_001698545.2 Rhinopithecus bieti
CCTTCCTTCCTTCCCTCCCTCCCTCCCTCCTTCCTTCCCTTCCTCCCTACCTTCCTCCCTTTCTTTCCTTCCTTTCCTGTCTTCCTTCCTCCTCCCCTTCCTTTCCTTCCTTCCTTCCTCCCTCCCTCCCTACTGCCCCTGCCCTTTCTTGCTGTAAACAGGGCAGGAGTGTGCAGCGGTGCTCTCAGGAGCAGGCCACACTGCCACGCAACTCTAGAACACTGAGTGGATGGCACCCCCTGGGGTTGTGCAGTGAAGAGCCCCCAGTCAAACGCAGCTCATTCCAACACTCTAAGCCTATTGGGCTCCTCAGCCCTCTTGAAACTGAGCAATTTCCTCCTCCCTTTAGTCCAAGGAGGGAGCTGGCTTCCTCCACAATGGAGGCTGTCACCTGCCCCGCAGGGCCCAGACCTGGTGGGGTTGATGGAGGAGCCTCCAAGAAGCATGAAGCCAGCTCAGAGCACCTCTAGTGCACAAGCCTGAGAGTGGAACATTGGCGGCAGCGTCCCCCTGCAGAGGGGCTCCCCAGACACAGGAGGGGCCATGGCTCTCATCGGTCCAGGCCTCTCTATCTTCCCCATTCCCACTTTTCTCCACTGTCCCCGCTATACCTCAGGGCAGTGATGAGACAACTTCCAGTCCTCCCTACCTGCCTCTGGCCTTCTTGCTCGCTAAGGGGTCTTAGGAAGAGACTCCTGGGAGGAGGAGGTTCATTAATCAGCAGAAGAGTCATTTACATGTTTAGACTAGACCCCCAGCCAAAGCAAACAAACAAACAAAGTTCATATTGAGACAAGTCAATATTTGACTTAATGAGACTGCCTTGCCCGTTGAATGCTTTGATGATGACCTTTGACCTGGGAGCTTTGGAAGGCATTGAGCTGCCATCCCACAGACACTGCACTTTGGGAGGGGCTCCAGCCCCACTCCTAAAGCACCTGCCAGCAATTAAAATTCCTTCCCCAGGGATCTAGGCCCCGCCTCTGAGGTCATGGGGTCTCTCACCTTTCAGGAGTCCCAGGCAGCCCAGGACTTCTTTCTTTCTGGAAGCTGCTAGAGAAAGCCCAGTTTCACATCCCCTTTGCAAACCCCCCACCCTAATAACCCACTTTCTTCAGGAAGTGAAGTCTGATCAGAGACAGCCTGGCAAGAGGAAAGAATAAGAAACTGGGGACAGGACCCTGATCCCAGCTATACCTTCAACCCCTGTTTGCTGTATGACTTTGGTGAACATTCCTGTTCTCCAGCCTGACTTCCTCATGACAGTGTGGGGACTGGATTTCTTTCTTTCCTTCTCCTTCCTTCCTTCCTTCCCTCCCTCCCTCCCTCCCTCATTTCTTTNCATGAACACAAAGTTATAGAGAAAAAAAAGACTTTTCTACTCTAGATATTGAGAAAGAGATGTAATGATTAATCCAATTTGAAATAAGACCCAAGACAGATAGGGAAAAGTTGAGTTGACAGTATAAAACTAAAATTGTAAAAGAAAAAAAAATACAATGACCTGCCCCTACTTATAAAATATTTTTAAATATGGGAAAGATTAATCAATTGTGCCTCTTTCTCTGTTTTATTTCTAGCTAGCAGTACTCATAAGTTTACTTTTTAAAAAGGTTAGATGTATTTAAATTCTCCTTTCAACAGCCCTTACAGTATCGAGACCAAACAGTGAAGAGAGCCAGACATTCTGAGTATCAGGGATGGTAAGAAACCCTGTCTGGAAAAGGGAATGGAGGCAGGAAATAACACAGACATAGAGTGGAGTAGGTGTTCATTTTTCATTGTCCAGCTGGCTCCCTTGAAGTTAAGTAAGGTAAAATTAATCAGTAACTTGCCCATTAAAGAGTTAGCATTAGAAGTAAACTAACTACAGCAAGTCCAGATGTCCTGAATCTCCTGGTTACAAATACTCCAATTTCCTATTAGGCTAGGCAGAGACTATGGTACTGATATGTCTGGAAGCAGAGTGCCCAGAACAAAAACCCAGTTCTATCTTTTACTGTCTAGGTCACTTTGAGTAAGTTACTTAAGCATGCTAAGTTTTTGTTTCCTTATCTATAAAACATGGATACTCTATTAAATTCGAACTTATTTTCAGAAGTTAAAATATTGCAAATAAAGTTCCAGCAAGTGAACGTCACTTAAGTCATAAAATCAAGTAATCATAACCATTTAAGAACTGATTGAATGTGCAGGGGAGATAGGGAAGAGAAATCAATAATGTCTGCTATCCTCTTAGATTAGATAACCAGGTAAATGATGATGCCATTCATCAATATAAGGGAAACAAACAGGACAAGTATGGTGTGCATGTGAGCTGAGGAAGGGTATGGAGAAGAGAAAGATGATTGTAGCTTTAGGCATATTGTGATTTAGGTGCCTGTTTATAAGGTGTACATTTAACTACCTACTTCATCCATATCCCTTTCTAAGCAAAACTATATTCATATACCATATTACTCTATGCCCTGCCTACTACTTACTCAGAGCCACAGAACTTGCTGGGAAATGTAAGCTTGAACAATTAGACCACTCATTCAAAAACTGGGAGTTAAGTCATTTAAGCTAAGAAGTGCTGAAGGAACATGCAGTCCTATTGGCTAAGAGAACCATCAGAAGCCCTGCAGAAATGAGTAAGCTAAGAAAGCCACTAGAGAAAGAATAATGAAGTAAATATTGCGATGATACACGAAAGATAGATAGATGGGGTGGGGGGTTATACAGACAGGTAGACTAGATAGATAGATAGATAGACAGACACTAGTTTCCATTCATTAATTGCCAGCTTTTAAAATTCTAGCTTTTCAATTAAGTCTAAATGTGGTTACATTTATGTTTTCATTCATACAATAAGCCTCTTTTGTGAATAGATAGGTCCTGACTATAATACTGTGGGTGAATCTATCTATTTAGTTGGTATTTCTTATTTTCTATAATCCCAACAGACTCTAATACATTTGTTACTACATATGGTCAACAAAAATCACAGATGATCGATTTTAGCAAGCTTGGGATGATGATATTGCAGAGAAGTTCATATCACAGTTACGAACTTTGAGCTTAGATATGTATGTTTCTCATATCAGAGTAGGCCTGAAGCCTGACATGAAGGGCCATATTTACTTCACAGATTAGAATTTTTTTGACAGGGTCTCATTCTGCCATCCAGGCTGGAGTGCAGTGGTGCAATCTTGGCTCGCTGCAACCTCTGACTCCCAGGCTCAAGTGATCCTCCTACCTCAGTGTCCTGAGTAACTGGGCATACACCTCCTGGCTAATTTTTGTATTTTTAGTAAAGACAGGCTTTGATCATGTTGACCCGACTGGTCTCAAACTCCTGACCTCAAGTGATCTGCCTGCCTCGGCCTCCCAAAGTGCTGGGATTACAGGTATGAGCCACCGTGATCCGCCAATAGATTAGAAAATTATGTCACTGAGTCTAATCCCCCTACCAGAAACCCAAGAAACGGCATCACTAAGTAGATACTTTGCTTCTGAAAAGACTTATAATATCATGCGATATAAAGTTTAATAAATAAAGCACATCAAAGATATAAACTATAATGTTCTTGGAAACCAAGAGTCACAGAATGATTTTATATTATTCTAAGTCCCATATTTAGTATTCCCATATCAATTAGTCTTTGAGAAAAGGTGAGAGTCTTCTATTAAAAGTCGAACTACATTTACACCCTCAGTTCAATTCCTCTGTGGATGGAAACTGAGAATTTCAGGTACATTATTAAGGAAAATTTTAAGACAGGGACTTGTTTGACTTACCTATCTTTCCCTCACGACAACTGGTATAGTACTTAGCCATAACAAGGATAATTCAACATATCATTAATTTTTTTATTAGTTATCAAATGCACACGAAAGGCGGTACCTTTCTATATCCCACTTTACTGGAGGTGGTATGTAGTATGCTGTAATTTACTTGAGAAAGGTTAGTGTGTTTTGTAAATAACACTCACTTTTAAGAACTTTGCCAGACCCAGCACGGTGACTCACGCCCGTAATCCCAGCACTTTGGGAGGCCTAGGCGGGTGGATCACAAGGTCAGGAGATCGAGACCATCCTGGCCAATATGGTTAAACCCCGTCTCTACTAAAAATACTATCTATCTATCTATCTATCTATCTATCTATCTATCTATCTATCTATCTATCTATCTATATAGTGGCACATGCCTGCAATCCCAGTACTAGAGAGGCTGAGGCAGGAGAATGACTTGAACCTGGGAGGCAGAGGTTGCAGTGAGCCAAAATTGCACCATTGCACTCCAGTCTGGGCAACAGAGTGAGACTCCATCTCAACAACAACAACAAAAAAGGACTTTGCCAATCAAATACACATAGTCTACAATATACATCTTTGGTTCATGTACTTAGGCAAGACATTCCATCACTTGCCTTACTTGAAACTCAGATTTGTGAGAGTAACAGGAGTCCCAGCCTTCATGGTCTTGGAAGGAGAATATCACAGAGTGTGAACTTGGGAGTTTAAAGATATAAGAAGTTAGAGAACAGCCTCTCACAGGACATGAAGACATAGCAACTGTGAAGTACAGGAAGATAAACTTTGTTAAAGAAAAAATATAGAAAGAACATGAAAATGCAAGTGAATAAAAGATCTTTGAAACTTTTATGCAAAATTTCAATTATTGATTGATAATATTACTATGTGAGTGCTATTAATAAGAAAAACTCAAAAGGCTATTCTACCAGTAACAATGGATCTTTATCTTGGTCATTAACAAAAGTTGCAATTTTAGCCTGTAACATTGTATCTCAGAGATTTTTAAATCTCAGAGGAAGTCTGCAGGTCCAAAAAGAAACATCATATTAATAATTAAGTTCATTCTATGTAGTATAATTAACTCTAATCTAGACTTGGAAAACATTATGCCCATGGGACTCCCCCACATAAGGCTTGACCTCTGATACATGAGAACTGTGTAATGGCCTCTGTGCATAGACATGTAGATACTGTTTTACAGAAAGGTTAACTAGGTATTTTGAAATATCTTGCTGATTTATTATAGATCTGATAACATCCTGTTTTATAACTAAATATGATCCTAATACAATTTTTGTAAGGAAAGGGCATTGAGAAGTTGGCTGGGTATGCAATCCATGTTCTTACCATTGGTCATTACATTACTGGCCTGAGCCACCCTGGCGAGAGGGCAGAAAAAATCAAAGCATTTATCCCCTTTATGAATGAAAGAATGCCTGCAATGTGACATAGAATAGTGGAATTTCTCTAGTTCAGGAAACACTTGGAATTAAACATGGGCTTAATTTAGTGCTTCAAGATAAAGACTACAAATTTTTCAAAATGAAACACCCATGTCTCTTGGTCCTGATAAGGCCACCATCGTTTACTCCCTAAGATTTTGCCTGGACATACAGGGACAAAGAAGGATTCTTCTTTCTTAGATGGGCACATTTGTAAGCACAACAATGCAACATCCCTTTTCTAGTTTGAGTCAGACCTATATAGCACTTATGAGGCATTTGAGGCCAGAGTTATCAGGCCAGCTCATTTTACATTTCATTTCTTTTTCCTCACAGTACTTTCACAGTTTGAAATGAAACACATTAAACTGGCAGACATTTAAGAACACAGCCATAGAAATGATAATCAGTACATTAAACACTATTAAGATAATATTTTATTTGATATTATGATTACATCTAATGGCAATATGTAACTTTAAACTAAGGCAGGTGCGAATCTGGATGTACATAATTTTCCTTCCAAGAATGGTGCAGCAGTCATTTATGTCATTACATAAACAATACTCCTAAATTTCATCATTCAAATAGGCAATACAATTGCAAGTCATTTATCATCTAGTTCCTGAAAGGCAACAATAAGGCACCGAAGTAGAATTATCACTTTAAACTTAATGATCTCAATCATGAGTCATGTTTTCTTATTTGACAGATATTTTATTATTCTATATTTAGCTTATAAATGTGTGAAGGAAACAAGAAAAAAAATAAATCAATACTCAACACTTATTTAATATAGCATTTTCTCCCTTTAGGCCTAGATAGGTGGTTTAAGCCTGCCTGTATTAAGAAATTTAAAACTTCATTGCAGTCTGAGATGAGAGAAAGGGTTGTCTTAGAATTTAATGAGGGGAATAGGAGTAAATAATATGATTTCCTTCAGCTTAAAAGGGATGCCATGAAGAAGATTGAGGAGTGTGCTGCATTGAGGTACTATAGAGAAGAGGAGGCAGGATTCTCTTTAAAGATTCCCAAACCTTTAACAGGACTCCTTCTAATGTCCACAGCCATAATTGCACAGATCCACCCGAATCCCCTATCCAAATAGGAGACATTCCTTATTCCTTGCTTGTGAGTGTATACCTGTGAGAAAAAGAGGACTAGAAACTTTTAGAACATATGCTATAGTGCTTTGTATCACTATTATTTTTTGTAACTTACTGCAGGGAGAGAACTTGAGTGAACT
This sequence comes from Rhinopithecus bieti, assembly GCF_001698545.2. Classification (NCBI taxonomy): domain Eukaryota; kingdom Metazoa; phylum Chordata; class Mammalia; order Primates; family Cercopithecidae; genus Rhinopithecus; species Rhinopithecus bieti. The sequence goes on from NW_016810565.1 coordinate 754,539, forward strand.
CACCAAAGGGACTAAATAATTTTTCAGCAATCATTTCTGCAAATACTTGTTTAATTACCAGTCATTCACAATATTGTTTGTTATTCTTTTTCAAATAGATACTCCCTTGCAGATAAGGCAGCGTACTCCTTTAAGTCATGTTCGTGTTCCCTAATGCTAGCACAGTTTCCGCCAAAGGGTAATTTTAAAATGTGCGCTTGTTGGAAAAGTAGTCTGTGTGTGTGTGTGTGTGCGCGTGCGTGCACGTGTGTTGGATGTATTTGTCTTATATATATATTTCCCATAGGCAGTAATAATGACAAATGCAAGGATTTATGGAATGATGTACTGATAAATGTTTAACAACCAAGTCTTTGTAAAAAGTAGGGTCTGAGGAGAGAATGGTGCTGTTTTAAAGGGTTTGCCAATTTCCCATAGTATAAATACCATCACTGTGGCCATGTTCAAGATATTACCTTGACCTCAACTAGCTTGAAAAGTTCCTGAAAATTTAACAATAAGTTATTATCAACTAGTGTAAGGGATGTGATGAACAGGTGAGTGCATTTTTTTTTTTTTTTTTTTTTGGTAGAACAATTTATTTTCTTTTGGGTATATACCCAGTAATGGGATTGCTGGATTGATTGGTAGTTGTTTTAAGTTCTTCTAGAAATTGCCAAATTGTTTTCCACTGTGACTGAAGTATTTTACCTTCCCACTAGCAGTGTATAAGCATTTCCTTTCTTTACAGCCTCACCAGCATCGGTTTTTTGACTTTTTAACAGTAGCCATCTTACTGGTGTGAGATGGTATCTCATTGTGGTTTTGACTTCCATTTTTCTGATGATTAGTGATGATGAGCATTTTTTCCCTCTGTTTGTTGGTCACTTGTATGTCTTCTTTTGAGAAGTATCTGTTCATGTCTTTTACCAGCTTTTTAACCGGGTTATTTGTTCTTTGCTTGGGAAAGGAAAAATTCTTGACACTACACATTTTAAGAGGAAAGGTTCATATGGTAGAAACAAATAACTTATAATTAAATTAGAGCTCCTATATTAAGCCAAGATATACTAAGAATGGCATTGTTAATTGGTAGGGACTTCCTGGAGAACTGTGTTGGAAAATATTTTGACATTAAGTTTGAACACAGGAGCAACAACAGCATGACTGATAAATAATGTCTACTATAGACTCAAGCATGGGCAAAGGCAGCCCTTATGCCCTGTATTTAGCATCTATGACCCAGCCCACAAATTTGCTTCATATATGAGAAAATCAAGGCTTAGATAATGACATGAGTTTTCAAGATGTCATATTACATTTTATTTCATTTACCAAATCAATAAATGGGGAGACTGTCAGCCAGGAACTATGAAAAAGCTAAATAGATACTTGATATTAATTCAATCTTTTAAAAATTCAAACAATAACAAGAATCACATTGTGACTAGCTGAAGTGATATGGAAAGAAAAAGGAGATGTTCATGTGCTATGAGAACTTGTTGAGAATTATTAAAGGTTTTGAGTATAAAAATGTTGTAAGTTTTTTGAGGTCAGGTTTTATGCTTATTCTTTTACTTCACATGTTGCCTTGGACATAGCTGGTGATCAATATGTGTTTGTTTCTTAATTGATTATTGAAAAGAAGGTAGGATGTGAGACAGATAATGAAATATTGATGTCTGAGTTAAAACTATGGAAGAGAAATTAGAAGAGAAATATCAGATATTGCATTGTGAAGGGCCTTTTTAAAATTATACTTTAAGTTCTACATGTGCAGAATGTGCAGATTTGTTACATAGGTATACACGTTCCATGGTAGTTTGCTACACCCATTAATCCGTCGTCTACATTAGGTATTTCTCCTAATGCTATCCCTCCCCTTGCCCCCACCTCACAACAGGCCCTAATGTGTGATGTTCGCTTCCCTGTGTCCTTGTGTTCTCATTGTTCAACTCTCACTTATGAGTGAGAACATGTGATGTTTGATTTTCTGTTCCTGTGTTAGTTTACTGAGAATGATGGTTTCCAGCTTCATCCATGTCCCTGCAAAGGACATGAGCTCATCCTTTTTTATGGCTTTGTAGTATTCCATGGTGTATATGTGCCACATTTTCTTTATTCAGTATAAAATTGATGGGCATTTGGGTTGGTTCCAAGTCTTTGCTATTGTGAATAGTGCTGCAATAAACATATGTGTGCATGTATTTTTATAGTAGAACGATTTATAATCTTTTGGTTATATACCCAATAATGGGATTGCTGGGTCAAGGATCTAGGACTAGCCATATTTTTAACAGGCCAGGTAGGCCCGGCCTTAACTGGGGGGGCGTGAGGGGGTCAGGGTAAGGCCTTCAAACTTCTTGTTAGCTGCCTTGGCCCTAGAGAAAGAGGCTTACAACCTATAAAGAAGAGGGCCATTCCTCACACCTTGCCATCCATGCAAAGTTCAGGGACTGCTACCATACACGACGCAGTCTGTATCTTCAGACCCTTCCCATCTGTTTATTCTCTAAAAATATATATGTGTGAGAAAAGACACTCGGGAAAATTGTAAAGGACTTTGAACTTGTTGAAAGGGGAAGTCTAAAAAGGGGTCGAGACAGAACTGGATTCCAAATCCAAAGCTGGATTGGGAAAGAGGAGCTCTCTGGTGGCATCCAGTGAGGGTGCAGGGAGAAAGGCACGTCACAGCCCAGGAATGATCTGGAAGGGGCCACTGTCAATGAAACAAGACAGAAGAGATGAAAAGGCTTATGTGAATGTGGGAGAGGTAGGAGGGATGTGAATTTGGTTGATGGTCTTCGACCATTCATTCATTCATTTAGAGAAAGGGTCTTACTCTGTCTCCCACACTGAAGTGCAGTGGTGTGATCATAGCTCACTACAGCCTCAATCTCTGGGGCTCAAGCAATCCTCCTGCCTCAGTCGCCTGAGTAGCTGGGACTCAGGTGCACACCACCACCATACATAAATATATTTTTTGTAGAGATGGACATTTTTTTTGGTTTCAGTCGTCGCTCTGTCACTCAGGGTGGAATGCAGTGGCATAATCTCGGCTCACTGCGACCTCTGCCTCCCGGATTCAAGTGATTCTCCTGCCTCAGCCTCTGGAGTAGCTGGGATTACAGGCACCAGCTACCACGCCTGGCTAATTTTTGTATTTTTAGTAGAGATAGGGTTTCACCATGTTGGCCAGGCTGGTCACCATGTTGGCCGTGCATGGAGAGATGGAATGTTACTATGTTGCCCAGGCTGGTCTCGAACTCTTGGCCTCAAATGATCCTCTCCCAAAGCACCGGGATTACAGGTGTGCTGGCCTCAACTTTTTAAAGAAGCAGAATTACCTTTTCAGAAGAAATCTCCCTCAGATCCCCTAGGATATAAGCTGGTAAAGGAGTTACTATAGTTTGATGTGGAGAGCAGCTCTCCCTACACCAGCTCTGTGCCTACACCAGCTCTGTGCCCGCCCTCAGGACTGGGACTCAGAGAAGTACAGTTACTGCCTGAGGTCACCTGGCTAGGAAGTGGCTCAGAGGGGTTTAGAACTCACACGTGTTGGCCAGGTGCAGTGGCTCATGCCTGTAATCCTAGGACTTTGGGGGACCAAGGTGGGTGGATCACAAGGTCAGGAGTTCGAGACCAGTCTGACCAAAAGAGTGAAACTCTGTCTCCACTAAAAATACAAAAATTAGCCAGGCGTGGTGGCGCACCTGTAATTCCAGCTACTCGGGAGGCTGAGGCAAGAGAATCACTTGAACCCGGTAGGTGGAGGTTGTGGTGAGCCGAGATCACGCCACTGCACTCCAGCCTGGGCAACAGAGAGAGGTTCCATCTCAAAAAAAAAAAAAAAAAAAAAAAAGGAACTCACACGTGGTGATGACAGAGGGTCCCATGTCTTCTCAGGAACAAGACACACCCACTGCTTTGTTCATCCCTGTGTGCCCAGTGTCTGGGATGGGGTCTGGCACCCAGAAGGCCTTCATATGGGTGTTTGCGGAAGGCTCCTTCCACCGTAGCTGTCCTCGGCATTGACTCAGCCTCGCAGGTCATCAGGCACTCTCAGGGAAGTTTTCTGTGCCTGGAGTCTACTTCAGCCCGCTGTTCTGGGTGCTGTCTCGAAGGCCAGTCCCTTTGGGATGTGTGTTGGGATGGGGATTGGGCGAGCACCCTGGGCATCAGCAGGTGAGGTCCTTCACCTCTCCTTCTCCGACGGACTTCTGGAAACTTGAGGCATCCTCTGAGCAGCGTCGTTCCTGCCCTTACTTGGTCAGGGAGCTGTGATGCAGCCCAGAGACCCCCCAGTCCTTTCCTCCCCCCATTCTCCTCTCTGTGTACCTTGAGCACAAACACTCTGGAGAGCTCGTGGAGAGACGAGTTCCAGCAGGAAGCAGGGGGTGTCCTGGGGGCCCAGGGAGAGAAGGCCCTGTCGTCTGTAGGGGCGGCAGGTCTCCACCGGTGCTCAGCCCCCTCCCTCACCTCCTCCCATCTTCCTCAGGATCCCGCTCCCCCACCCCCTCATCCCTCTGCCCTGCCAAGTTTGGGACATGAGAACAGGCCAGGTCCCCTCTGGGGAGCCCGGGGTGGGCGGAGTCAGGCCTGGCTGGGCCTCCAGGTTGGCCTGCCCTGGCCCCTGGGTTTAATAAACTCTGAGAGAGGTTTTCAAAGGCTGCTTGATCTTCCCCATCAGGCAGCCCCTGTCTCCCTTTCAGAGCCGCAGAACTGGAAAGAAAAAACCGCTCAATGAACAAGGCGGCCAGAGAAAGCTGAGCCGCGGGGCACCTTCTATGAATTTCTGATGAGCGCACGGCCCTGACTCCTGGGTCCTGGCCCAGTGCAGTCAGGGATGTTAGTTTAAGTCATTTCGCACGGTTCACTGGCTCTCTGAGAGCAGCTTGTCTCCAGCCTGGGCCTCTCTAACAAGCTCTTTTTACTCAGGGCTTCTCTGAGCATACACCTCAAACAATAGCAGCTTTCAAGGGGCTCGGCCCTCCTCTGGCGGCTTCCCTCTCCCAACCCCAGCCAAGCCTAGCCTCTATCGCTCACTGCCCACCTGAGTGCCCCCACCCACAGCCTGACCCACAGCAGCATTCAGGGAAGACTCGCTCCTTCCTTCCTTCCTTCCTTCCTTCCTTCCTTCCTTCCTTCCTTCCTTCC
>NW_016810565.1:761172-793094 GCF_001698545.2 Rhinopithecus bieti
TCCTTCCTTCCTTTCTTCTTTCTTTCTTTCTTTTCTTTCTTTTCTTTCTTTCTTTTTCTTTTTGACAGAGTCTCAAAGAACAGAGTCTAAAGCGCAGTGGCTTGATCTCGGATCACCACAGGCTTGACCTCCTAGGCTCAGGCAATCCTCCCACCTCAGTCTCTCATGTAGTTGAGACCACAGGCACACACCGCCACACCCAGCTAATTTTGAATTTTTTGTAGAGACAGGGTTTTGCCATGTTGGCCAGGCTGGTCTCAAAATCCTGGTCTCAAGTTATCCACCTGCCTAAGCCTTCCAAATGCTGGGATTATAGGTGTGAGCCACCACTTCTGGCCCCATGTTTCTTAAGAGTTTAGTTCCTACTTGTCCAGTTTCAGAATCCCCTGGAGGACCCATCAAAAATGCAGATTTCAAGGCCCCTCCCCAGACCCGCCACTAAAGCAGAATTTCTGGGGGTAAAGCACAGTCTGCATTTGAACATGTGCCCCAGGTGAGTTTTAGGTCCACCAGAATTAAGAACCACTGTCCTAGTTGGTCCCAAACTACAGCTTTAGCTGAAAATCTGCCTAGGTGCTCAGTTCGAAGTCACTTTAGCCCTATTCAGGGCTGGATTTTCCAGGAAGCTAATGGCCTTTGCACAGGATCCTTGCAAGGCCCTGGGAGGAATCCTGGTATATTTGTGTTCATACTTCTGAATTATTTTACTTAAAAAGAGTTCCCACTACGACCACCAAATTGTAAAAGCTCAGGCCCCGCCAAGCCTGACTTTGCTCCTGGTTGAACAGTTGATTAGTGATTTTATATCGAATCTGAAGTTTTGCCACAACTCTCCCCTCTGCTAAGTTCATCTTCAGTTTCTCTTGCATTCCGTGTCCTTGTAGAGTCCAGTGTTCTTTGCACAGTGAGAGCCATAATATTATCTCTAACTATCACTTCTACTGAAATCCCAGAGGTCAAATTTCAATGACCCACTATGGCCAGAGGTAGAAGTAATTCCAGAAACAGAAAAGTGTCCCAGGCTGGCTGCTGCCCCCAAACTCAGACTCTATTCACCAAAAGAGATTTATTCCCAGGTGTGGAACAGGTCAGACCAGGCCAGGTCAAGAAAGTCAGGCTCAGTTTTTAAGCCAATTGGCCATTCTTCACATCAAATCAGATTTAAATTCAAATCTTGACTTGGCCTCTTTTCAACTGAGCAATGCTAGAACCTCAGACTCCTCTTGCATGAGGAGATGAGGATCCTGTATCCAGGACTGTGGCGAAGGTTGCAGGGACAGTGGATGTAAAGACACAGTTGTAAAATATTGCTCATCAGGCAATATGGAAGCAGAGGGGCCTTGACACCATCAGTGATCTAGAGTGTGTGTGGACTGTGCCAAATCCTTCCAATGCAGCTCTGTTGCAGAGAGGGGACCAAGGCCCCCTACTGACCATACTCTCAGGGGTAGGAGTCCTGCCTAGCACTGCCCAGCACCCCTCATGCACCAGTGCACCCACAGGGACTAAACAGTACCCTGGTGTGCACTGCACTCCCTTCCCTCCTTAGTGTGGGTCACAGAGCTGAGCACAGAAGCAGCGGGGCGGGGGCGGCAGGGGGGGCAGGACAGGATGTGGGTGGAGAACCTCTGCTCCCCTGACCCCCTGCAGCCCTTGGCAACTCAGGGGGAGGGGGAGAGGGAGGAGGCGAGGAGGAGGAAACTACATCTGGTTTGAGTGAGGCTCATAGCCAGGAGAGCAGGGCCCTAAGCTGGGAGGAGAGGAAGCAGGGAGGGCTGGCATGGGCCTTGGCCAGTCCAGGAGAGCAGAGGGAAAGTGGCTGGTGTTCGGGGAAAGCAAATAAATAGAGAGGTTGAGACGATAATAATAAAGAGAAGAGCCATTAAAGTGAAGAATAGAGATTGTGTCACACCCAAGACAAACAGAAAATAAACAGCCAGTAGATCCCCTCCGCAGATGTTCGGCACTGAGTGAAGACAGATTAAAGATGCGTGGAAGATGCCTAAGTCAACCAAGCCTCCACCAGCAGCAGCTGGAGAGCAGGTGGACGGAAGCCTCTGCCAGAGAGGTCTTTGCGGCTGAAGGGAGCCAGCCCCAGAGACCACAGCACCCTCCGGAAGCCGGCACCTGCAAGCGCAGTGTGGGAGGAGAGGAAGATGCCGTCCCTCCCTGGACAGGGCTGGTCCCTGTGTTGGTGCAGTCCCCTTGGCCTCCTGCAGGACCGCGTCCCCCAGCACCCAGGTGGAGTAGGTTCTTCAAGTGGCCTCATAGAAATCCTGCCCCTTTGCTGCTTTGCCACCAGGCCCATTTCAATGACTCTTCAAGGACCTGGTCTTTTTTTCTTCTTGGCATCTGGTTTCTGAGCTGACCTTTGTCTTGTCCCAGTGAGAGGGTGGGGAGCTCAGCATCGGGGTACTGCACCCCCATTGACTCAATCTTCTTCTCTGGGTTCTGGCACCACAACAGGCGCCTTGGGGGTTACAAAGATGAATAAGACACCATTCCTTCTCCAAAGGTATTTATGATCTGGGATAAAGGAAACTCAAATTTTTTGAGTGTCCATTCCATAATACCACTCTGCCTGGTGCCTTCAAATGGTCTACCTTATTTATTCTTCAAAATAACCCTGTTCGTAGCAATTATCCCTTCATTATTCCTAACCAGGAGGAGGCTGAGGACCAGAGAGATTTGGTGCTGTTTCTACGGTTGCAAAGCTAGGAAAGGATGATCTGGCACTCAACCCAAAATCCAGTGCTCTTTCTCCGACCCCGTAAACAACCGTAAGGTGAAGGAGAATTTGACAACAACCAAAGAAAAGCACATGCTCTTAAAAGATACAAGAAAGAATTATCCTGTCTCGCATCCACCCCTGTCCCCTTAATGAGAACCAAACTTCATCTTTCTGTTCTGTGCGCCAGCAGGGAGGAGCCGGCATATCCCATGCCCAGCTAGGGCCAAGTGCCTGCAGGTGTCTGAGGAATGCTAATGGCCGTGAATTGGGGGAGGGTGTGCACAGGCTTTTCTGCAGCATTTGCTTCCCATTAAGCCCATTCCTCTCCAGACCCTCCTGCCCCTTCCAGCAACATGCAGCTTTCATGAGCCAATTACCATGTCCAGGTTTTTCTGTTCCTCTGAAGCCACTGACACTGCTAACCAGGCACAGATGCAGTAGGGCATGCCCCTGCTGTCCACCTCAGAGCAGGGTTTTTCTTTGCCCCAAGGACCACAGGTAGAGGGAGGAAGGTTAGATAGTCTAATTTCAACTCAGTCCCCAACAGGAAGGGGAGGCCTCAAAGGGCAATTTGGTGATTATGAGTGGATTTCTGAGTGGAATAGGATCAGCTGGGTGACTTGTGCCTAGCCAGGACTGAAGAGTCATGGACAGGGCAGGGGACCCAACTGGGAAGAACAGAGACTAGGTTTGAAATAATGTGCAGGCCAGGAGAGCTTCCCCCGAAACCTTTAGTTTACAAACAGGTATCCAGAGTCTTTTTTTTTTTTTGAGACGGAGTCTCGCTCTGTCGCCCAGGCTGGAGTGCAGTGGCCGGATCTCAGCTCACTGCAAGCTCCGCCTCCCGGGCTCACGCCATTCTCCTGCCTCAGCCTCCCGAGTAGCTGGGACTACAGGCGCCTGCCACCTCGCTCAGCTAGTTTTTTGTAGTTTTAGTAGAGACAGGGTTTCACCGTGTTAGCCAGGATGGTCTTGATCTCCTGACCTCGTGATCCGCCCGTCTCGGCCCCCCAAAGTGCTGGGATTACAGGCTTGAGCAACCGCACCCGGCCTCCAGAGTCTTAAGAGTAACTTAATTCAAAACAAATTGCATTAAAACCTACTTAGAAACTAATCAGAGAGTCTGAAACCTCATATTTTCTTCCTATTTCTTAAATCTCATCAGCCTTACCATATTTTCAACCTCTTAAAATTTTCTTTGACCTTCAAGTCTCAGTTTTCCATGAACTTCCACAGATATTCCTAGACAAATTTAACCTCTCCTTTTTCCTTAATCCCTCCACACACTGGCTGTATTTCCTTGAATCCAGTTTCACTCTACCATATCTCTGTGGACTTATTCTTATGTATTTTCCCCCAGAAATTCCAATGTTTCTTTAATCTGAGGACAGTGTCCTTTCATCAGTTCTGGAAAATTAAATGTTACCATGTCCCTTTCTCTATAATTCTTCTCCTCTGCAACTCCCTGTAAAGGTAATTTGGATCCTCTCATTTTATCCTGTATGCTTTTTGGCTTCTCCTTCATATTTTTTCTCTCTCCTGTTTCCATGCTACATTTGGTGTAATTTCCTCTGATCTGTCTTTCAGTTCACTAATTCTCTGCTCAGCTTCATTGAATCTGCTGTCTGACACATCTGTTGAGCTTTTAATTCAATGACTATATTTTTTTATTTCTAGAAAGTTCTTGTCTTTTTTAACAAATTTGCCTGTTTCTCCCAAAATATTCTATATTTTCCTTATGTTTCTATGTTTTCATCTTTTTAATCATTTTAAACATAGTTATTTTAAAGTCTCTTTCAGATTGTTACATTGTTTTATGTTATTGAAATGCTAAACTAGTTTGATATGTTTGCTGACTTTCTCTAATAGTGTATCATTTCCTGATGTGGTTTGTAATTTTTTTATTGTTTGGGCAACTTCAAAGGGGATCAGATTTTGCTGTGAGATGCTGTTGCTCTGGGGCACATTCCTCCCGAATAGTTTTGTATTTCCTTCTCTTGATACACCATGAGTTTTATTGGTCTGGGATCTATTTTTATATTAATTTCTCAGCTTGGGAATTCCAGCAGTGGAAATTCAGACACTGTAGTCACATATGGTTCAGGCCTGGAGCTTCTATTTCTCACAGAAGACTTTTTCCTATTTAGAGTCCTAGTCAGGAGATTAACTGTCCCTACCCTAAGCCTCTGATTGGTATTTTTTTTTTTTTTTTTTTTTTGGTCCTGGTTTCTCTGAGGGTATATCTCTTACAGGGTCCCAGTTTTTGCATAGGTCTCAATTTTAGCCATCTTCTTCTTATAGACTAGAGATCATGTCACCTTCCCCCAGGGCAGCATCAAAACCATATTGCCTAGCACCTACAGATACATCCATCCTGATGTCCCGCATGGAATAGCACCATGGCTTCAGCTGGGGGAGCTCACCACTCAGACTTCACATTCTTTTTTTTTTTTTTTTTTTTTTTTTGAGACGGAGTCTCGCTCTGTCACCCAGACTGGAGCGCAGTGGCCAGATCTCAGCTCACTGCAAGCTCCGCCTCCCGGGTTCATGCCATTCTCCTGCCTCAGCCTCCCGAGTAGCTGGGACTACAGGCACCGCCACCTCGCCCGGCTAGTTTTTTGTATTTTTAGTAGAAACGGGGTTTCACCGTGTTAGCCAGGATGGTTTCGATCTCCTGACCTCGCGATCCGCCCGTCAGACTTCACATTCTATGTTTACTTACTGGTAATTTTTTCACTGTGTTTTCCATTCCAGGTCATGAATGTCAAGCACTTTTTTTCTCCTATGGTGCCTAGCATGGTGCTCTGTAATGAGCCTTGCCTTCTTTTTTAGCCATTCACATACTCAACATCCTTAGACACCTAAACAGGACTCCTTTATACGTGCAGAATCCAGAAGCCAGCAGGGCATGAGACGTGATGGAAGGAGGGGTTGCAAGGGGAAGAGGAGGAACAGTAGCAGTGAGAACATGCCTGGAGCAGGATGCTCCCCTGCTCTTCCTGGAGCTTGTTTCTTTCCTAGGACCTAGTGCAGGTCATGAGGAGAGATCTGGACCAAGAGCTGGACCTCCTTTAGTCTAATCTCGGGCACGTATGGGCTGGGTGAACTGGGAAGTCACGTTATCTTTCTTGAACATCTGTAAAATGGAGATGAGGGGTTGGCCTGGGTGATGCCCAAGATCCCTTCCAGGTCTCACAGCCTTTGGAGCTGCAAGTGAAGAACATGAACTGGTCACAATGGGCTGGGCTCTCACTCAGGTGTCTGCCACCTTTTCCCCACCCCAAGTCACCCACTGGAGTTTCTAGCTCTCCCGTGCCACTCCTTCCTCTAGCACCCAAACCTCTCCTTTCCACGCAGCCTCTTTTCACCGTTTCCTGCTGTCCTTTCACATCTACTCCCTACTGAGGCCTTTATCCTGTGTCTGTGTCTTATGAGAGGAGGGTGACACTGTGGTGGCAATTAGTATCCCCTCCATTGGTGGGGGGATGAGTCTCATGGGGCATCAGAAGGGAAAGGCAGGTGAACAGTGACCCAGCACCTAGGTGTGCAGAGACCCCATCTGCTTCTAGCTTCTGGGGTTTCCTGAGTCTTCGACTGGAGACCCTGCAACTTAATGAGCCTCTTGAGCAGTTCAGAAACAATGAATCAAAACCAGCTGGAAGCTGCCCTCCGACCCAGCTAATGACTTGTTTATTGTCAGAGCAGCAGTGCGTCATATAAGGGAATTTCAAAGTGTCACTAATTGGCAGAGCGCCAGTAAATAGCACCATATAAATCTGAAGGCACTTCCACTAGGGCTGAGGACTGTGGAAGATACAGCTGAGGAAGGGGGAGAAGAGATTGCAGGGCGTGATGGTGGGTGCAAAGTGCACCTGTGTGTCAATGGCTGCAGCCTCTTCCCTGTATCTCTACCATCCCATGGGGACTGTGTTTGCTCCGTGACTAGGGAAGAAAGCCCTGTGATGGGCCCTGTCCCACCTTTGATGACACAGTACTGCACACCTCCAACCCCAAGATGCGTCGCTTCCTGCCATACTATGGGGGACTCAGCTTGTGGCACTGTATTATGGGAGAAGGTGTCCTCTTGCCGAGGCAAGGACTCCTGATCTCATCCGAGTCGGGTGAGTAGATCTGTAAACATAAAGTCCCTTCTATGCATTAAACAGAAATGTTCTGCTAAAAGAAGAACTGCAGCGAGACCCTTACTCCAGTGGGCCCTTCCCTACTCTCCCTTGAGTTCACTTCTTTCCTAGAAGGTAGTGCAGCTCATAAGGAGAGACCTGGACCAAGAGCTGGACCTCCTTTGGTCTGATCTCAGGCATGTATGAGCTAGAAGGACCAGGAAGCCACGACTGACAGGATAAAAAGAAGCCCCTTCTCACTCAGCAGGACCCATGAGTTCCTGCTGGAAGCAGAACGAGAAGGTGGGCCAGCAACGGGTAATCAGCAAAAGCAATGACTGTTCCTTCCTTGCTCCCAATGCCTCTCATCCATGCAGCCTTGCTGGCAGCTCCACACTTACCTATTGTTTTGAACTAACAATTTGGAGAACAGGAAGCAAGAGTAAGTGAGAAAGGAGGAAAAGCATAAAGTAGAAAATAAAAGGGGGTGGAAGGGAAGACAGGACGTCAGCATTTCAAGCGGTGTAACCTCTGTGAGGCTTGGCGGGCCAGGGCAGGCACAGAAAGCCTTTTCCTTCTGGCCCGGCTGGGAAGGCGAGCTTGGGCTCTGCAGCTCTGTGGAGAGAGCAGTGATCTGGGAGAGGCACTGAGGGCTGATTCCTTCGGGTTGACCATTCTGTGTCTGGGAGTGATGGCCCTAAGGTTAGGCCCAGCCTACTGCTGGCTAAGCTTACGACACGTGGCATCAAGAAGCGAGGTGGAAAATGGGAGGAAGGCAAGCTCTGTGTGCAGCAGAGAGGACAGGAAGTCCAAGGACATCTATGATCTCAAGATGACAGCAAACACTGCGTAAATTTAGGGACATCCATCAGGGCCAACGGTGCAGCAGAGAACTCCCTAGCATAACCCAGCTGATCTCTCACAGGTGAGTTCCATGATTGTCATCCCCATTTTACAGATGGAAAACTGAGGTCCAAAGATTCAGGACGTTTCAGGGCCTGTCGAGGAGGTTCTGAGGCCTCGAGGCTGCTTACTCGCCCACTCAAGCACTCCCAAGCATGGAGGGAGAACTCACGTCCTGCGCCCTGGGCTGGGAACGGTGGAACTTGGAGAGGTGAATGAGCCACGGCCTGTGTCCTCCACGGGCTTCAGAGCTAACAGGGGAAATGGCATCCCAACAAATAAAGAGAATGTAAAACGCGACGGGGAAAGAGTTGGGACAGAGGAATGAGCAGAACACATGGGAGAGGATGGGGGTAAAGTCTGATCTGGTAGCAACAGGGAGCACTTCACAGAGGGGTGAGATCTGAGGTGAACCTTGAAGAAAAGACAGATTTCTAACAAGTGAGCGAGGCCTGCAGGGGAAAGGCACGCCCCACCCAGAGGGCGCAGGCGCTGCAGCTGCATCTACCTGCCTCCCCGTCCACAGCCACGCTCACAGCACACGGAGGCTGCGGGCTCGTGTCCAGCTCACGGAATAGTAGCTGAGATGAGGCACTTGGGCAAAAAGTACCCGGCTGAGGAAATTCCCCCAAACAGAGACACAGGACATCCTGGTGGCCTTGGGCCCTAGGCCCCTCGATCTCCATGCCTTTCTCCTCCAAGGAATCCCTCACAATTAGCCCTTTACCTAACTCTACTAGCCAAATACCTGGTTTCAAGTATTAAGAATGCCTGAAAAACTTTATCCCCCAGTATACATACTGTGTTATATTTCCAACATTACAATTTTAATTGTATTACTTTTTATAATAGGTTTCATATGATGCAGACATAAAACAAGAGTTGAAAGGACATACAAGGAACTGGACGTGGTGGCTCACACCTGTAATCCCAGCACTTTGGGAGGCTGAGGCAGGCGGGTCACCTGAGCTCAGGAGTTTAAGACTAGCCTCGCCAACATGGTGAAACCCCATCTCTACTAAAACTATAAAAATTAGCTGGGTGTGGTAGTAGGCTTAAGTGGGAAGAACCTCCTTGACAGGCCCTGAAATGTCCTGAATCTGAATCTTTGAAGCCAGGAGAAGGAGGTTGCAGTGGGCCAAGATCTCACCACTGCACTCCAGCCTGGGTGGCAGAGGGAGACTCCATCTCCAAAAAAAAAAAAAGGACATATAAGGAAAGTATTCCTCCCACCTCTGCAACAGGCCACTTAGTCCCTCTTCCTGTTCCCAGATATTCTCAATATTACCAGGGCCCTGAGTATTTTTTTATGAGACTTTGTACTTGTATGTCCTTTTTAAAGAAAGAAATACCTTCATCCACTGAAGTATACTTTCTGGGCTGTTTTAGACCTTCCCTGTGGGAGACAACAAGGAACAGTACATAATTCCTGGCCCATGCGGAAGAGCAAAACCCTCCTTAAGACTCTACACACAAATGCACAACATTCGTCCTTGGTAATCTAGCTCATGTTGTGTGCGTTATATGCATCCTCTCTTGCAATGCTCTCAGTAACCTATGGTCAGCATTACTGTCATTATCTCCATTTCCCAGATATGGAAACTGAGGCTCAGAGAGGTTCAAAAACTTTCCTCTCTCGCCCATCTAATAGGTGGCAGCATAAGGATTTGAACCCAGGCCTGTCACATTGCACATCTTTCTTTCTTTCTTTCTTTTTTGTCCAGACGGAGTCTTACTCTGTCGCCTAGCAGCATGATCTTGGCTCACTGCAACCTCTGCCTCCTGGGTTCAAGCGATCCTCCCACCTCAGCCTCCCAAGTAGCTGGGATTACAGGCATGCACCACCACACCCGGCTAATTTTTATATTTTTGGTAGACACAGGGTTTCACCATGTTAGCCAGGCTGAACTTGAACCCCTGGCCTTAAGTGATCTGCCCACCTCAGCCTCCCAAAGTGCTGGGATTACAGAGTGAGCCACTGTGCCTGGCCCAGACTGCACATCTTTGACTCTTAACCACTATACAACTGTTTCTAGAAAAAGGAAGTGGAAAGCACTTTGGATTTGGCAGAGCAAAGACTACACAGAAGTGAGGGGACCTGCACAGAGCAGAGCCTAAAATCCAGTCTCCCACTCCGATGTCCAGGGAGAAATCCACCTGCAGAGAACATCCCAAGTTTCTGCGTGAGATTGTTCTCCCCCAGCTCAGGGTTTGCACTGCATTTGGAGCGGGGGAGAGAGCTGTGCCAGGAAACAGAACCGCTGCACACAGAGAAATGTCTTCTGGGCAGCCACAGTTGACAGGCCTCCCATGGGCAAACGCCACCAGAAGACCAGAACTGGCTTTCAAGGAGGCTGCACTGAGAGACCCACCTTTTCTGGACCTGATCCATCAGTAGCTGCCTTCCTATGGGCCCTGAAAAGACCTATGTAAACTCCCATACCCAACGCCACCTGGCGCTAATGGCTTCAGGGGAGAAATGCCCTGGTCACTCTGAGGACCCAGGACAGTGTTTTCCAGCAGTCCAGGAGGAGCCTCTGAGCAGACAGGGTTCTAAGAAGAGCTTGGCCATCACGCCAGACAGAAATGATTGCGTTAATAAGGAGAGAGTGGTGGGCCAGAGCCCTCCCTTGGCCCCAAGCCTCCAGTTAATGAGACTTCACAGGGAGAAAGCGCCTCTCGGGTGAGGGGGGTGGGGCCACAGGGGCCACAGAACAGCTGGAGGCCAGCAATCACTGAGGCTGTTTATTAGGAGACAAAGAAAGAACTTTGCTCCCTGCACTGAGGTCAAACTCAAGGTATCCCCGGGAAATGCCAGGGGAATTGATGGAGTGAGGAGGCAGCCAGTTTGACAAGCTGTTGGCTGGCCGCTGCTCCAGCACTGTGGTCTCGACCTGCCCCCACCCAAAGTCCTGGAAAGCACTCATCTTAGTGGAGCAAGATTCTCCCCAGCAAGCAGGCCAAGTCCCCAGGCTTCCAGGCCACTGGATGGGCTTCTGGCAAATGATGCACAGCCGAGCACCACGCAGGGAAGGGGAAGGGAGAAGACAGTGGCAGGAACTTCCTGGACTTGCACAGAAGTTCCAAACCACCTACCATGCACTTCCCAACTCACTTCCAGTTCAGACACATGCAGATTTCGCACAGGGCTAGAATGCCCCTGAGGTAAGTAAACAGCCTCTGGTGATGATTGTGGCAGCCTCTGCCTCTGGGGACAGGCAGCTGGGTCCCAGTTTTGAATGAGCAGGACTGCCCCCTACACTATCCTGACATCCTTGGATGTATAAGGAGGGAGGGGTTTGGAGCTTACATAGGATAGAGTGGACTCTGTGGGAGTCTGAGTGGGAGGAAATTCAAGCACTGCATTGTAGGACACTGGAGAAACAGATTGGGGGAAGACATCATGTACATTTACATTATTTACAGAATGGAAATTCAGACACTTGAGTCACTTAAGTGGCAGGTTTCCATGAAAATTAGGTTTCTATTTTTTTAATAAAAGAAAGGGATGTGTGTGTGAGAGCCTGTGTGTATGGTGTCTTGCACAAGTGAGTGTTTGTGTGAGTCTGTATGTGGGTAGCATCTCGCATGAGCGTGTGAGTTTGAGACAGTCTGTGTATGACATCTTGCATGAGTGTTGTGTGTGTGTGAGCTTGTGCGTGTATGGTGTCTTGTATGACTACATGTTTTTGTATGGTATCTTGCATGAGTGTGCGAGAGACGGTCTGTGTATAATGTCTTGCATGAGTACATGAGGGTGTGTGTGTGAGCGTGTGTGCGTAGTGTCTTGTATGACTATATGTGTGTATGGTGTCTTGTATGACTGTGTGTGTACGTGTCTGATATGACAGTGTGTGTACAGTGTCTTGTATGACTATATGTGTGTATGGTGTCTTGTATGACTGTGTGTGTATGGCGTCTTGCATGAGTACCTGACTGCATGTGTGAGCCTGTGTGTGTACAGTGTCTTGTATGACTGTGTGTGTACGTGTCTTGTATGACTGTGTGTGCATATGGTGTCTGATATGACTGTGTGTGTGTGTGTGTATGGTGTCTTGTATGACTGTGTATGGTGTCTTGCTTAGTGGGTGAGTGTGTGTGTGAGTGCAGGGAGTGGGGCAGGGCAGAAGATGGTGATAAGAAAGGCAGTATCTGCTTTGCCTGCATACTAAGTTCAACACATGCACACATACCCATACAAAACTCAGGAATTTTCACCTTTAACAAGATAGAAACACAACTCAAGATGGTCCTCTCTGGCCACGTCCCCCAGAGTGTAACTTCTCTTCCACATGGGGTCTGTTCTTCCTCCCTCCCCACAGCTTTTCAGCTGGGAAATTGATACCCTTCTCCCATCAGCAGCCCTTCTAAACGACCGGGAGCACCCTGCACCCTCAGCCTGACCTCCCTGTACTGAGCCTGGGCCCCTGGCCCCAGCAGGGTGGCCAAAGCTGCCGCCAGGGCCCATCCATCAGGCTCAGCACAGCCTCCCGCCCTCGCCTGCCCCCACCACACCCAGCCTATAAAAGTCAGCAGGCTGCTGAGAGGGATCCCCAGGGCCTATCTGCCGCCATTGCCCGCTCGGTGTGACAGCTACCAGACAGAAGTGATGATTCCTCCCCTCCCAGCCTCCTCCTTCTAAAGCTGACAGCCTCCCCCTCCTACCTGGTGACATGCTGAGATCTGCTGAGACCAAAGCTGCAGGCCAAAGACAAAAAATGCCTGGCTATTGACTAAGACACAATAAAGGGCCAACCTGCATGTTATTTGCATACCCAGTTAATGTCAACATGGAATGAGCCCCCGTCCTGCTGCAGCTTTCCTCAGTGGCCCTGATCCCCAACCTTTCTCCACAGGCCCTGCACAGGGCAGGGGTCTCGTTCAGGCCTGTGGATGGCAGGGGTCTGACCCTAGCTGGGCTGCGGCACACGGTAAGCAGCCCAGAGGGCACCTCCCCACTGTGTCCTCGCGGCCCCCGCCTCGGCACACTTTCTCAGCATACTTTCTTAGCACCCTGAGAGAGGCCAAATCCCATGCCGGCCTCTTGCCCCCGCCCACTGCGCCCCACGCCCCACCTGCTGTGTTTGTGCAGGGGTGGAGGGAACGTAATGAGAGGCTGATGTTCCTGCAGCTGGGCTGTGTTTGGAGTCTGGTGGAGTGAGGGGAGGGCGGCAGGGCAGGTCGGGGCCTCAGAGCCCCAGGGCCCAGCAGTAACAGCTCACACATGATTTTTCTCCCCACAATGTTCTCCACTCCAAGCCTGTGGGCCCCCAAGTCGGAAGCTTCCAGGACTGTAACAAGCTTTAGTTTATACACAAACAGCTGCATTTTCCTACTACTGTTTACTGCAAGGGAGCCAGTGCAGTATCCTCCCAGCTTTGCTTGGCCTCAGCAGTGAGTTGAAGCTCGGGTCGGCCGGCCTGGGAGAGCGGGGACGGCAGGGCCTGTGGATGCGATGCATCACAGGCGGGTCCTGAGCTCCGGGGTCTGTGATTCAGTTTCTCCTCCTCCAGTTCCCCAGATTCCCCGTCCCCTTGGACTTCCGTGTGTACTTACTCCAGCATCCCTCATCTCACCCATGTATAAACACACAGAAGGAAAAGAGTTTCAGAATGGAGACAGTCATTTCAGAATAAGTTGGATCATTTGCCAGGCAAAGGGACCGCCCATGATGTCCTATAGCACCTTGGTGTGCCATCACCCCCAGGCAAGGGTGGCACACAGGAACTGTGCCTGTCCCCTCCCCTTCCACACTTCACCGCAGCCACTACCAAAGCTCTGCTCCCCGGTAGCCTCTCCCAAGACCCAAGGTGGCCAGGCTGACAAAGGACAGATCACTGCCCCAAGGAAGGGGCATGAAGAACAGTGGACCACGTGAGAGAGGGGTGTGTGGACAGAGGGGGCGTCTGAGGACAGGGGGTGAACCCAGCTCTGATATGCTAAGGGCTCTCACAGCCCTGCAGTCCCCATACCCAGTCACCCTGCAGCTACCAGGCAAGGAGGAAGAAGGCTCTGTCCAAAGTGGGACTAAGCTCGCCTCTTCTGACCTATAGCATCAGAGAGTGGTGACCCTACCCCTGCCGCTCCTCCAACCACAGTTAGGCCCCTTCGGAGCGGCGTTGGGTGGGGACCCAACAGGGTTGGCAGCATCCCCCTCAGGGCAGCACGCTGAGCGTAAGCAGGGCGAGCTGGAAGCAGAAGCTGACACCGAACCGAGCCAACCAGTCACTCCACCTCTCTGTGCTTCCATCTCCCCTCTTACAATCGGGATAAAGAACCTCCTTGCTATGGCTGTAGGAAGAGTGAAATGTGAAGCACCCGGGTGAAGCACTCGAAATGGGTCAGGCACACAGCAGGCGCTCTATAACGGCAGCTGTTAGATCTCAGCAAGGTGCGGCAGGGAGCATGAGAGGGCGGCCGGGGAGAAGGGAAAGGCAGGCTTGAGGCAGACACTGGTCTTGCTGCCTTCATCTGCACACTGAGCGTGACCAGCCAGGTGCAGTGGCTGTGATCACCTCCAGGAATCTCCTGGCCCTCTTCTCAATCTTCCTTTAGAAACACAGCCAGAGGAATCAGATCTCCTCAACTCCACCAGCGTCCTTCAGCCCCAGCCACTCGCCCCCTTGATTCTGCTCTCCAGCCCCTGAGGAGAAGGCATGGGTTTTGGAGGCAAACAAACCTGGGTTGAATTCCCTATTCGGCCTGGAACGGGCTGCGTGGACTTGAGCAGGTCTCCACACCTGGGAAGAACGCGAGCACCGCCTGAGAGCCAGCAGACCCTTAGACGATGGGGGTGCCCTCCCCATGAATCCCCAGCTCTGTGGGACCCAGGACAAGCGGCCCAGCCTCACACCGGCAGATTCTGCTCAGATCAAAAGCAATCATGAGCACGGGGCCTCAGGGCGATGAGCAGGACATGGGACCCCAGGATTGCCACAGCGTTCACTTGGAGAAAGCAGGAGCCTGGCTAATTCCCCACTCACGCGCAGACATTTCCAGGGGCAGTCTGGCCAAGAAACTTTAGGTCCCTGCCACGAGGAGCACGGGGGAGCGCAGAGCAGCTCCCAGGAATGGCGTCTTCTGCCTTCCAGAAAGAGGGAGATTGATGGCACTTTTCAGGCCTCAATGAATTACACTCCCATGTGACTGCCTTAGCATTCTGGCAGCAGATGTACTCAGCAGTCACTGTCCTCAACAACAGCACGTTTCTCACACACCCAGATGCACACGCATTGGCCAAGTGTCTTCCCAGGAGGCACTCATGACCCAGTACCCACGGCTTGAAGTGCACGTGTGCAAATCGGCACAGCCCGTGCCTATGTTAGGCATAGCTGCGGCCAGCTCCAGCTCCTGAGACCCAGGCTGGGGCCCCAGGGCACAGAATGCCCAGTGGACCGCAGCAGCTCAGACAAGCCCCAGCCCCTCTGCCCTAACCCCTTCCCTGCAGGGAGAGTAGGCAGAGGGAGGGGCAGCCTGAGGGAGAAAACAAACTTCAGACTCATTATCCCCAGCCCCAGTCTCTGCTCTCAGCACAATTAAAGGTACTCTAATCCGGAGTGAAAAGCAAACACAGCTCTCCTCTTGTCCCCCTGCCTCCTCCCATCAGGCTCGGAGCCCTGGCTCCTGTTTTCAATACAAATATTCAATTAAACTTTCCTAGAGGGTCCAGTAATTGGGTCCCAAAGGGGAAGGTTCCCACAGAGAGAGTGAGACCCCAAGACAGTGAGACCCAAGAGGAGCGGATGTACCCGGCGACAGAGAGCAACAGGCAGACCGGGAGACTAGACAGAGAATGGGAAGCCCCAGAGGGAGGGGTCTCAGATTTGCCCAGTAATCAGGAAACCCTTTCCTAGAGCTCTATGCCCTCAAACTCCAGCTTCCTCTGAACTGCCCTGAGAGAGGAAATGAATCTTCAAGAACAGACCACGGGGCCCGGGGTGCGGTAGCTCACACCTGTAATCCGAATACTTTGGGAGGCTGAGACGGGTAGATCACCTGAGGTCAGGAGTTCGAGACCAGTCTGGGCAACATGGCGAAACTCTGTCTCTACAAAAAATTCAAAAAGTAGCCTGGTGTGGCTACTCAGGAGGCTGAGGCAGGAGAATTGCTTGATCCTAGGGGACGGAGGTTGCAGTGAGCCAAGATCACGCCACTGAACTCTAGTCTGGGTGACAGAGCAAGACTCTGTCTCAAAAATAAATAAATAAATTAATTAATTAATAAAACAGACCAAGGGCCTGCAGCAATGTGCTTGTCCCCGTCACAGCCATCTTCTTCCTCAGCAGCTCTTGTTCCACCAGCCCTGAACCCTTCCAGGGCCAACAGCCTCTCCTAGGATGTGCCACATTTAAATCAAAACACTATAGTCCAGCCCCACCACCAAATCCTTTTAAGACCCCTCCACCTTTGATCTGAATTGCTACTAGTATAATCACCCCTTTTCCTGCAGTTGCTTAAATGGAATGGCCTCAAAAGCAGAAAAATTTGTCTACTCCTGTGAATAAACTGAGACCTGGAGAGGAGGAAAATCTGGCCCAAGGTCATCCTGCAAGGTAGGGTCTGAGCATGACCAGACCCCAAGGCTTCTGGTGCCCCATAGGTTATTTTTACCTGGTTACTGTCAGTCAGGGCTGGAGAAGGGATGTCTGAGTTCCAGCCCCAGCCCCATGACTGGCCAGCTGTAACACAAGGCAAAGAAACTCCATCCTCAACAACTTCCATGGATCCATTACCTCCATCAGAAACTTTCTCCTGCAAACCCTGAGGATGCTTAAACACCTAAGACACCAGGAGTCAATAAATTAAGAACCGGTCGGCCACAATGGCTCACACCTGTAATCCCAACACTTTGGGAGGCCAAGGTGGGAGGATCACTCGGAGCCAGGAGTTTGAGACCAGCCCGGGCAACACAGGGAGACGTGGCCTCTACAAACAAACAAACAAGCAAACAAAATAGCCAGGTATACCCTGCAGTCCCAGCTGCTTGGGAGGATCACTTGAGCCCAGGAGTTTGAGGCTGCAATGAGCTATGATCTATGCCACTGCGCTCCAGCCTGGGTGACAGAATGAGACCCTGTTACCCCTCTTTGACCCTACAAAAAAAAAAAAAAGTAAGGAGACTGGATACAAGGTGATTTTTAAAACCCAGGGAGGAGGTAAGGTTAGTAATTCATGCTCCCTTCTCTTTCTTTCCCTCCTTCCCTTGGTTCCATCTTAAGAAGTCAAGTTACAAGCCAGACTGGGGGGTGGAGTGGGGGACTAAAGAAGGAGCCCAGCTGGCCCTTCTAATTAAAAACTCTAAAGCTCTCTTGACAGATTTGCCTGCCTGACAGTGTGGGATTGACTCCCTTAGCCCAGCACAGGCTGCACCTGGAGGTCTCTGCTCACGACCTCTAGACGAAGGACAAGGTTGACTGGAAAAGGAAGAGGTGAGAGGAGGGGCGGGAACGCCACCATCAGAGCAGGAGACAGACTCCTGGGCAGCTGGCTGGAGCTGGCGTGGGATCCACACCCTGGGATGGGGCCCCAGAGGGAATGGATAGGCCTGGGTGTTGGGGCCTCCACTGAAGGGAGGTAACTGAGATTGATTTCAACTGGACTTTTCCTGGATTTCCTCCTCTTGTAACCCCCACTGGTTGGATGGATGGCTGGGACCTCTTCAAAACCCAGTTTATCAGGCCTTCCCCAAAATGTTAGGTCAGCATCTCAGGACCCAGTGACCTCAAATTTCAGAAAAACTTGAGGGTTACCGTTCAGCCCAAACATGCTCATTCATGGTAACCCAAGCAGGCTGGAGGGCTCCGGCCAGGCAGGGCACAGGCTGCCCACAACCAGAGCCAACAGTCAGTGTGTGAAGTCAGCTGGGAGAGAGGGAGAGCAGTCTGGGAGATGCTCCTCATGGCAGTGAGCCCGGGAGGCAAGAGCTGAGCCAGGAGCTTCCAAGGGAGTCTGGCTTTGGGATTTATGAGTCTCTTGTTTCCATTAAAAAGGACTCTAGGCCTCAAGTGCTCTGGAGAAGATCCTTCCATGAAGCCAAGACACCAGTCGAAAGGGAAGCTGCTTCCTCGCCAGGCACCGTCCTGTCCTCTCTGAGGCCAGATTCAGGACTCACTAACTCTCTCGTTGCAGGCCAGGGCTTAGAACTTCCTTTTCTATGATTTCGGGCAAAGGATGTGCAGAAGAGAGGGGAAAGGCCATGTTTCCTTGGTCTTGAACTCAAGGAGGAGCGTCAAGTCCTTGAAAAGTATCAGTGAAGGCAGGAAGTGCCATGACTCTCATGCCATCTGACTTGAAATTGGAAGTCACTATGTGTAACCTTAATATCTTTCCAGGATCACTTTTCTCAGTTGTCCAGAAATCTCCACTGTGACCCAAATCATGCTGGCAAGTCCTCTCCTCCTAGTCCCATGCTAGAATTTGGGTACCATGTAAGTCTTTGGTTTAGACCCCATATAAATCCTGAGTTTGGCATCAGATTGTCAGACAGAAGGGAACACTGAACTCTGTGTGGTGTCCAGCACAGGCCATGTGCAGACACTGCTGCTGCTGCTGCTGATGACGATGATGACAATGGTGGTGGTGATGATAATAATTTATCTTGCATTTGTTAGAGAAGGCTTTTGGTTATGGATCCTGCTTAGGGACAGTCCCAGGATGACTGGGATCATAAGAGATGAGATGAGAGTGACCCTAATGATCCATTCCACTGGGAAATGAGCTGGGTTAGTGTAGAAAAGAAAAATCCTAGGAGGCTTGGACTAAAAGTAAAAACACTACTGAGATCGTTTATGGGAGCAGAGAAAGAGCGAGAAAGAGGGAAATGGTGACAGTGAGGGTGGGGGATTCATATGACCCCAGTCCTACTAGGGAAAGCAGCGTTCTTGCTGGAGACTGTCTTCAAAGGAATAAGAATGCCCTGGAGGTGTTTGAAATCCATCTTACAGTCAACAGGCATTAGCAACTGCAAGATATTTACAGGAAGCTTTTCCTCCATGACAGAGAAAAATACTTACAGGAAGAGGCAGGTAGATCCCCAAATTCCGTTTGTATGCGATGCCTCCCCACCTTTGCACACACCATTCCATCTGCCTAAATGCCCTCCCATCCCAGATGTACCTGTTTTTTTGCTTCCCACTTCCCTACTAAATTAGGTGGTCCTTCTCTATGCTCATAGGGTTATTGTGAGAATTAACACTTGTAAAATCCTTAGACCTGGGACACAAATATTCAATAAAGATTTTCTGTTGTTAGTGTTGTTCTACCACAGTGTCCTTTGCACACCTCCACATGAATCCCGTGGGTTGGCAATCATATATGCTTGTGTATTGCACCCCTGTCTATGAGTTCTTGGCCAGCAGGAATCATTCATTAAATGCTTTTGTATCCTTATAACCTGGGCATGGTATGTGGGATTTGGGACAGTTCAGAACCTGGAATATGCTAAGTGATCCTTAATGTTGAATGCATGTATAAATGAAAAATGACTGTCTATGCACTTTTGAGATGTGTTATGAGCAAAACATGTGCCTGCCACCAGAGGTGGTCATATTTCTCCGGACATGTGTTCCCCCACCCCTCACCCACTGGTTGAGGCACTCAGCCAACAGCCTGCGGTCCACACTCTTAGGAGGGAGTTCATTTTGCTTTTCTCCAAGGCAGCCAACATCAACAGCAAGGTAGAGATGGAAAACAGACCAGAACCAATGAAAGTTGTTCCTTCTCCATCTGAGGTTCCAAACGTTTTAAATCTGCTAATGAGACCCAGCTAGGAGTAATCAGGAAGTGTCTAAAATTAGCTGTTTTAATTTGAGCAAGAGGGAAAGGGACCAACTCAGAAGGGGGCACAGTCTCTAGTGGAGAGAGTGGGATTCTGGGAGCCTCCAGAAAAACCAGAGCAACATCTGGTGCTCCCGCACCCAAGGGAATGCCCAGGCTGGACCCCGGGTCCCTGTGGCTCCACACCTGGTCACAAATTAGAACAATGCATTGGCCACTTGTCCCAGAATCCATTGTGTGTCAAGTTAGAGAATGGAGGCCATGAGCTGCCACCTGGAAAACATTAGGTACAGTTTGGTTGCGAGAGGCCTTTCTCCTACCCAACTTACCACTTTCTAACTACATTATTTTGGCTCTCATTTCCCACCACTAAAAGTTGGGCATATAGTAGATGCTTCATTGCCTTTGTCAAACATTTTCTGAGCATTCTGGCCCACAGTGGTCCCTATAGTCTCTGAACTTCTATGAGAAAAGTGTTTTTACCATTCATTTATTAATCCATCAAACATTATTGAGCATCTATTACGTATTAGTCTGTTTTCATGCTGCTAATAAAGACATACCCAAGACTGGGCAATTTACAAAAGAAGAAGTTTTTGTTTGTTTATTTGTTTGGTTTTGGGATGGGGTCTCGCTCTGTTACCCAGGCTGGAGTGCAGTGGTGCGATCTCGGCTCACTCTAACCTCTACCTCCCCGATTCAAGCAATTCTCCTGCCTCAGCTTCCCAAGTAGGTGGGACCACAGGCACGTGCCATCATGCCCAGATAATTTTTTTGTAATTTTAGTAGAGATGGGGTTTCACCATGTTGGCCAGGCTGGTCTCAAATTCCTGACCTCAGGTGATCCACCCACCTCGGTCTCCCATAGTGCTGGGACTCCAGGTGTGAGCCACCGTGTCCGGCCCAGGAAAGAGGTTTAATGAATTTATAGTTCCACATGGCTGGGGAGGCCTCACAATCATGACAGAAGGTGAGGAGGAGCAAGTCACATCTTACGTGGATGGCGGCAGGTAAAGAGAGAGCAAGGATGTACAGGGAAAAATCCCCCTTACAAAACCATCAGATCTTGTGAGACTCGTTCACTATCATGAGAACAGCACGGGAAAGACCTACCCCCATGATTCAGTTACCTCCCACCGGGTCCCTCCCACAACATGTGGGAATTCAAGATGAGATCTGGGTGGGGACACAGCCAAACCATATCATATTATAAACTAGATACTGAGGGAGGGCTCAGGGATTCATGCAAAGAGGAAAAGCACAGAGTGCTACTTTAAGGAGCTCAGTCTTCTGGGAAGACAAACATGAAAACAAACAATTGCAGTGTCATATGATAATTGCTCTCTGGGAGGTGATGTATTGACCAGGAACAATGGGAACAGACAGAGAAAAATCAAGGAAGACTTTATTTGACACTTAGTATATATTGCCTTGTGTTACTGGCTTGCTTTCTTATTTCCCTGTGCCTACATACGCAGTCAAAGAATGTGTCTTCTAATTTCTTATATCCCAACCTGCAGAGATCCTTTCACATAGTAGGAGTCCAATAATGTTTTTCATTCGCAGTTTTGTAAGAATTTGGGGATCTCTCATTACAGCAAATCACGACTGTCTCCATTCCTTTGAGCATCTACAAAAATAAGTCAGAACTACAGAAGAAAAGAATTAGGGTGAGGGCTCCTGGATCAACCAAGGGTTACCCAGTGAGCCTGCACGATCTCCTTCTTTAAAATGCTTCAACCACAGGAAAGTTTCCTATGTGTCCAGGACAACTTAGGCCTAGTACTCCCTAAGGACAAGACGATGGATTACATGAACTTCCAAAGGTCTATTGGCTCTAAGGATTCTGTTATGTTCAGAGGCCGCCAACGAAACACAAAAGACAAGGTCTTGGGAGGAGGGAAATTTGCAAGTTAAAGGGTGGTGCCAGGGAAAGGCACCACCTTTCTTGGCCTCTACTTGGCTTCCACAGCTCTTCTCGGCTGGTCCCAGCCCTCTGGCCAGGCTCATTCCCATCATTCTCCCTGCATGCCTATCACTGCACTTGAACTTCCCACCTGGCACCTGCACATGCTCAGGACACTTTTTTCCTTCTTACGTTTTTAAAGAAATGGGGTCTTGTTCTGTTGGCCATGCTGGAGTGCAGGGGCCTGATCATGGCTCACTACAGCCTCAAGCTCCTGGACTCAAGCAATCCTCCTTAAGTATTAAATAGCTAGGACTACAAGCACATGCCACCACACTTGGTGATTTTTTAAATTTTTTGTAAAGACCAGGTCTTGCTATGTTGCCCAGGCTGGTCTCAAACTCCTGGCCTCTAGCAGTCCTTCTGCCACAGCCTCCTAAAGTGTTGGGATTACAGATGTGAGCCACCCAGCCTGGCCACCATTCTTTCTTCAAGCGAGAACTTGTGCATGTCCTTTAAGAACCGACTCAGCCCGGGCACGGTGGCTCATGCCTGTATTCCCAGCACTTTGGGAGGCAAAGATGGGCGGATCATTTGAGCCCAGGAGTTTGAGACCAGCCTGGGCAACATGGCAAAAGCCAGTCTCTATTTAAAAAAAAAAAATTAGTCAGATGTGGTGGTATATACCTAGTCCCAGCTACTCAAGAGGTTGAGGTGGGAGGATCACCTGAGCCCAGGGAGTTTGAGGCTGCAGTGAGCCGAGATTACACCACTGCACTCCAGCCTGGGTGACAGAGTAAGGACCCTGTCTCAAGAAAAAAAATAAATAAATGAACAGAAAACATACTCAAATGCCCTTTCCTCTCTAGCACACACCCTGACATTCTCCAGTAGAATTAGTCATTCAGCAACTCCAACATTTTATTTATATCTGGGTTGTGACACTTGCCATGTTGTGTTGTAAACATACTCCTTAGGACAAAAGTGATCTGGACTTAAAAGCCTGGAAAATCTTCAGGGCACACCTGAGCTCACATATTCAAATAGAAGCTGGGGCGCTTACTCGGGAGTGTTCCCATAGTGGTTATTTCCTAAAAGCCAGAGGCCCCTGGAGTCCACCTCTGGGGTTCTCCATGAATGTCCATCACTCACTATTCCCCCTTTCCTCTTTCAATACCTCCCCTTTCCCTGCCCATCATGCAATCAATTGTACCAAATCCCATAAATTGAAGTCTAAGGTACACTTCTCAACTCTGTCCACTTTTTCCTGCTTCAATTGCCGCCACCTTAGTCCCAGAGGTTCTCAACCCTGAATCCATATCCGAATCTCCCGGAGAGCTTTGAAAACCGTCCAGCGGTTTCCCTCTGCTCTTAAGTTAGAGACCACATCCTGACTGGGCGCCAAGGCCCTCATGCTCGGGTCCTCTCCAGCCTCCCCTGTGGCCTGTCTCCTGTCCTCCACCACACTGACCTTTCTGCTCCTTACATGGGTCACGCCCTTTCCTTCTTGGGGCCCTCTCAGGTGTCTCTACCTCTGCCTGAGGGTTCTTCCCTTTTCCCTGCCTAGGAAACACCTCCACCTCCTCCTGGAGGCAGTAGAGGTTAAGAACGCGAGCTCCAGAACAAGACAGCCTAGATTCAAACCCCAGCTGCAGGATGATACCTGCTGTAGAGGGATCCTGAGCATTTTAACCTCTCTAAGCCAGAATCTCTTCTTCCTGGTGTTGCTGCTTCAGAAGACCACTGCGGTCCGCAGAGCCCCCTCCAGGGGAATGGCACGATAACATATTCAGATGGGTGGCTCCCCTATTTTCTGCTACTACTCACAGCAGAGGATTGTGAGTTCTTTACCTGGGGCTTGTTACTGTGCCCAACACTTGCTAAGTGCTCCATGTACATTTTGTGCAATGAGAGGAAGTACCCTTGTCTGAGACCCCTGCCTGGAGTTCCCTCCAGCCTTCCAGTACTTGGGGTCCTGGATCCATGTCCAGCTTTCCCCCAAATGGGCAATTTACAGCTAGAGAATTGTGACTTCCTTTCTCTCTCCCCCCATAAAAAAGCAGAAAACGAGTGGGACATCAAAAGCCTCTTTAAAACCAATATTTTGATGACTTAAGAGTAAATGA
Organism: Rhinopithecus bieti; assembly: GCF_001698545.2. Taxonomy (NCBI): domain Eukaryota; kingdom Metazoa; phylum Chordata; class Mammalia; order Primates; family Cercopithecidae; genus Rhinopithecus; species Rhinopithecus bieti. The sequence continues at coordinate 784,735 of NW_016810565.1, forward strand.
ATGAGAAACATACGGCTTAAATTTTCTTTATGATGCACAAGGGCTCTTTCTGGATTCACTTTCCAAAGCTGCCAGGCTAATGATGAGAGTGGAAGTTGCTCAATTGTCACATCATCAACAGATGGCTCTCCATATTGGGAAATTTTCACGTGGCAGAGGAAGGAAACCGCCAGCTCCTCAGATCCGTCATGTGCCCATGGCTCTCCTGCCCCCTTCCATATCTCATCCGGGTTACATGGGACATTCCATTCCCAGTGGCCCCGGAGTTGTGGGCAGTTGGGATTGCCTTCCTGGGGCCAGTAGCCACGTAGCAGACAGAGCACAGGACTGAGCAAAGATCTGCAGGCCAAGAGGCTGGTCCACGATTTGCCACTGGCAAAGTCACACAACTTCCCTGGCTGGACTTCAGTTTTCTCATTGGCAAGATGGGAAAATGACCCTTGTTCTATCTCAGAGAGTTGTAACCACAAATGAGACAACATTCAATCCCACGTCCAGCACACGGCAATGGGTCAACATCAGTTGACTCTGAACGCAATACACAATACAGGAGTCCTAACGTTCTGTGAAAATGTCAATCAGCAGCTGGCTCCTTTTGCTCTTCTTGTTTGGAGAATTGAGATTACGTGGCTTGCGGGAAAAGGGAGGGATCAACCCACATGGAGAAGCAGAGTTTAGGTGACCACTCCCAGGACACCCTCATTCCCAACGCAGTGACAGGCCTCGTGTTCCCAAGATCCACTCTCACCTTCAAAGTCATTGGTGAATGGCTGTGGTTTCAGTGTCATTTTTAAAACCTTTCAAACACTGACTTGTGGTGACAGACAGAAAATACCTCAGAGTCACAGCCAGACCAAGCACACTGGCCTGAGGCATGAAACAAAGCAACTGTTATCCCAAAGGAACAGGAAGGCACAGGGCATTGCCACGGGCAGGTGGTGCCGGGTGGACACTGACCTCAACACTGCGGGTCCTCCCCATCCATTAACATTTGTTTATGGTGAAAACGAGTTCATGTGCACATCAAGCAAAGCCCAAGCAGGGTGTGGAGGTGAGGTGAGGTGAGGCGTGGGGAGAGATGACATAAGAAGACAGTAGGGCCAGGTGCGGTGGCTTACACCTGTAATTCCAGCACTCTGAGAGGCCAAGCTGGGTGGATCACCTGAGGTCAGGAGTTCGAGACCAGCCCCATCAACATGGCGAAACCCCGTCTCTACTAAAAATACAAAAAAAAAAAAAAAAAAAAAAAAAAAGCTGGGCGTGGTAGCACATGCCTGTAACCCCAACTCCTTGGGAGGCTGCGGCAGCAGCGTTGCTTGAACCCGGGAGGCAGAGGTTGCAGTAAGCCAAGATCACGCCACAACACTCCAGCCTAAGCGACAAGAGCAAAATTCTGTCTCAAAAAAAAAAAAAAAAGAAGACGAGTAGCAGGATGTTTTCTCTATTTTAAAGCATTTTACTTTGCAAACATTTTGTTAAAAGCTCAGACCTTGGCCTACACAGGGTGAAAACCATCAGTATCACCGTCTTCCACCTCCACATCTTGTCCCACTGGAAGGTCTTCGGTGGCACTAATGACCACAGAACTGTCGTCCCCTGTGATAACGATGCCTGCTTCTGGGGACCTCCTGAAGGCTCTGCCTGAGGCTGTTTCACAGTTGACTTTTTAAAAAATAAGTAGGAGTCCATTCTGAAATGGTAAAAAAGTATAGTATAGTCATTTATCATCACCAGTATTGTGTACTGTGCATAGTTGTATGTTCTGAACTTTCACACGACTGGCAGCGAAGGAGGTTTGTGTACACCAGCATCACCACAAACACGTGAGCAATGTGTTGTAACACAACGTTATGGTGGCTGCGGTGTCACTATGTGAGGGAATTTTTCATCTCCTTAGAATCTTATTCAGCCCCCGGTCGTATATGTTATCCATCGTGGACCAAAATGTTGTGCAGGGCATGATTGTTCTCAAAGCAGACAGGAGCCAGGGTGATGCAAGCACTGAAAATCATGTTGCATGGAGAAAGTGTGAAAGATCTGGCATTTTTAGCCCAAAGAAGAAAAGGCCCTCAAAATGCTATCTTTCATTTATATATTCAAATACTCATGGGATGCCGATTAAGTGTTAGGTAGCATGCTATCTGTTACCATGGCAATCAGAAAGTCTCTTCCAGGTGTTCATCCCAGGTTCCATCCTCAGGAGGCAGACCCGTCTGCCAGCTACTGGGACTGTCAGCTGCTGGTGGCTTCTAGGCACAGTCTGATGCAGGGAAAGAAAGGCCTGGCCTCCTTGCCACAATCTAGGTCAACTCCAAAGAGCCACCCCAGCTCCAGGGCCCCTTGTGGGACCAGATGAGGCCTCGGTTCCAACCACAGTGGGATTGGCTTCTCCCTCTGACCAATATACCCTCTTCCCATTTTCTTCCAGGATGCCTCCCATCAGAGTCTGGCTGGGGGGTGACAGGGGCATGCCAGCAGGCGATGGCAACCCGGTTGACAGGGCTAGGGATGGGCAGTACAAAGTTCTGTGTCCCCCCACTTCCCCCGCCGCCCCCTCAGGAAATGCACCTAACCCAGCCTTGGGGGTCAGGAGACTTCCTAGAAGAGACAAGCTGAAATGGGCTCCACCCCAGGGGAGGAGGGCGGGGAGAAATGATTTTCACCTCCAGCTTGTTCTACATGAAAGAAGAAAGACCACCCTCCACCCCTACCCCATTTACTGTGAGCCCAAGGCTGTGCTGACAAGGAGTGGCCCTGCTCCATCTCTGCTCTTCTGGCCTCGTGGATCACTGCCCAGAGCCTGCACGGACACGACCCCTAGTTCTCAGCTGCTGGACGCTGCCAGCCCATCAGAGGGACCCACGACAGGAAGAAGGGGCTGTACGTTTTCAGATTCAGTTTTCCTGCCCCCAACCCCCACCCTATCCAAAGTGAAGCTGAGCTCAGAGATTAAAAACTCATTCCCGTGCAGGAAGTGAAGACGTTGCCAGGACCTCCCAGCCGGGAAAATATGAACAAGATGCCTCGTGCCGTTGATGAACTCCCCGCTCTCAGGGCCTCGAGGGAAGGCGGGAAGATGGGCCGCTAGCCCGGGCACTCCCATGCTTGTTCTCAGCTGGGCTTCACCCTCGGAGTGTGGGAAGTCCCTGGCTGCTGTGGCATACATAGCCATAACATGCCCTGGCTCCCGTGGTCAGACACTGCCCATTCAAGAGGCAGAGAGGCATGGGAGCAACATGGAAATGGCTCTGGGTTCCAGCCCAGCTGCGTAGCCAACCGTGAGACCTGGGGTGTCTGTTCACCTTTCTGGGCCTTGGTTTTGCTACCTATGCAATGAGATTATTGGGCTTCTGGACTCCCCTGGTGTCTTCCATCTAATTCTAATTTCTGAGGAAGCAAAAGGAAAAGTTTACCAATATGATGAGAATCTTATAGCACAACAACTGAGATCTTGAATCCAAGAAGATCTTGAGATCTTCCAAAGAGAGTAAAGGGCCCACAGACATCAGTGAGAAATCTCTTCAAAACCGTTCTGGAGTTTCCCTCAGGTTCTAGGTTGAGGTGAAAACTGACGGAAAGTTTAGACTGAGCATCTCCTTCAGTCCTGCTGCCAGAGAACCTGTCCTGAAGTGTGGATAACAGATGCCCTTGATGGTGCCTGGCACTCCTTCATCAGCCCCAATCTTAGGCCAAGGTGGACAGAGGATAATTCTGCAGAGCCTAATTCTGCAGAAGATAACTGACAGCCACGAGAGCTACTAGCATCTGGGAGCATGCACTACCATCTGGGACGGACATCCTTTCTGACAGAGGGACACAGGGTTAACATGAGAGACATACCGGTTATCCATCATGTAACCATCACTACAAACACATAAGCTTTTTTTGTTTGTTTTGTGTTTGAGACAGTTTCACTCTTGTTGCCCAGGCTGGAGTGCAGTGGCGTGATCTTGGCTCACTGCAACCTCCACCTCCTGGGTTCAAGCGATTCTCCTGCCTCAGCCTCCCGAGTAGCTGGGATTACAGGCGTGTGCCACCATGCCCGGCTGACTTTGTACTTTTAGTAGAGACAGGGTTTTGCCATGTTGACCATGTTGACCAGGCTGGTCTTGAGCCCCTGACCTCAGGTGATCGGCCCCCCTCAGCCTCCCAAAGTGCTGCGATTACAGGCGTGAGCCACCACGCCCGACAAACACAGAAGTTTAAAGCAGCATGTGCTTATTATCTCGTGGGTTCTCTGAGTCAGGAATTTAGACGCAGCTTTGTTAGGGTCCTCTGGTTCAGGATTTCTCACAAGGCTGTGATCAAGTTGCTGGCCAGGAATGGAGTCTCATCTGAGGCTCAAATGGAGGAGGATTCACTTCCACAGAGAACTGACGGGGAATTCAGTTCCTCGAGGGCTGTCAGACAGCACCAGCCCTCTGTTCCTTGCCATGTGGGCCTCTCTGATGTGACCACCTGCTTCATGAAAGTGTGCAAAGCTCAAGGGCAACAGAGAGGGCCTGCTAGCAAGAGGGAAGTCACGATCTTATGTCACACAAACAGAAACGTGACAGCCCATCATCTTTGTCATATTGTATTTGTTAGACATTAGGTCACAGGTCCCACCCACACTCGAGGGGCAGGGACTACACGGGCTGTGGATACAAGGAGATGGGGACCATTTCTGCAAAAAATTAGCCAGGCATGGTGGCGCGTGCCAGTAGTCCCAGCTACTTGGGAGGCGGAGGTGGGAGGATTGCTTGAGCCCAAGAGGTAGATGCTTCCTCACAGTTAAAACCAATCTCCTAACCCATTAAATTCCTGAACAGGTATTACAAAGGCAGAAAACTCTGCCCCTTATCCTTAACAGATATAGCGTATTTAAAAATAAAAATTGTATTTTAAAAGGAGGCGGGGACGGAGAGTGCCTTACAGCTTTGTCATTGAAGCTGCCTGAGGAGGGGGAACTCAGGAGGCAAAGAACGAGGACGTCTCCGAAGGACACCTTGAATTCCGGGGAGAAGGCGGATTATGCCTGGAGTTCCCCACCTCTACCGCACTGGACAGTTCCCTACCTCAACACTACAGTGGCTGTAGGTGGGGCTGATTCCTGGCTAGGGGATGGCAGGGTGGGTCTTTCCTGGAAAAGGCATATGATGACTAGGGGAGTGAAGGGTGGGCCGATCATCCCTTCCTCAGTTTATATCATAGCCCTCAAACGGTGACCTGGTCCTTTCCCTTCTCTTGAGAACACACACGGCCAGCACACAATCACCACCACATACCCTGCCACTGGCTCTCTCTTCTGACACTATTCTCCTGGGCTGTCAGTGCGCGCAGTGTGGCCTCATCTCATCCTGAGATGCCTCTCCTCTGGTTCTCACCTCCAGGACACATACCTTTTGGATGTGAGCTGGTCTGGCTGGGACACGTGGTCCTGCGTTGCTTGCCAGAGCTGATTCTGCTCAAGCCTCAGTGGGTGGCCTTTTTCTGTCTCCTCTCTGGCAGGCAGCCTCTAAGATGACTCCCAATGGTCCCCATCTCCTCGTATCCACCGCCCGTGTAGTCCCTGCCCCTCGAGTGTGGGTGGGACCTGTGACCTAATGTCTAACAAATACAATATGACAAAGATGATGGGCTGTCATGTTTCTGTTTGTGTGACATAAGATCGTGACTTCCCTCTTGCTAGCAGGCCCTCTCTGTTGCCCTTGAGCCTGGGCAACGTGGTGAAACCCTCTCTCTACAAAAATACAGAAAATTAGCTAGATGTGGTGGCATGAACCTGTAGTCTTAGCTGCTTGGGAAACTGAGGTTGGAGGATCACCTGCGTCTGGGAGGTCAAGGCTGCAGTGAGCTGATATTGCACCGCTGCACTCCAACCTGGGCAACAGAGTGAGACCTTGTATCAAAAAAAAAAAAAAAAAAAAAAATCACTCACATAAGATTTAGAAAAATCAGAGTGACCTCAGGCCAAGGCACTACCCGGTGTGGTGAGGTTGACATTCAACCTCACACACTGGAGAGCCAGTGTGTGTGTATATGTGTATATATGTGGGTATGCATGTACAGATATCTACCTGTATAAATAACCATGTTCAGCCCCTTAAAAGCCTGTCAATATGATGTTGTGCTCCATATTCACTATTTGAAACTTAAAATACACAGGCCATGCAGAGCAGAGTTTCTTGTGTATCCCTGTTTGTTACCACCAATAAAATTGTGAAGTTTTCCAAATTACTGTTCATCATATATTTCCCTGGTAAGTGTTACCACTTGTGGATGAAGCTAATCATGTATTCACACATCATCTCTCTCCTCTTTTATGTGGCTCCTACAGCATGTCGTGAATGAAATTCACAGGTTCAGGAGCCCAATACTTTGGGAAGTTTGAAAGCCAGTGCCCCTGTGTCCTCTAGGCAACCCCTAATGTTGTGCAGGTTGTGCCTGCACAAAGGCATCAGTTGAGGGATGAATGCAGCTCAGGGCTACACTGGAGGGAAGGGACCCATTGGGAATTCACCTGGAGACACTATATTCGCTAGCTGCCGCCAGTCTCATCATGACCCAGAGGCCAGCATGGAGGTCAAGTTCAGCTAAGGCTTCGTAGTCACATACATCTTTGTGATCTTGGTTAAACGACATTTCCTATCTATGACATTGAAAGCACAAGCAACAAAAGGGAAAATAGGTAAACTGAACACCATCAAAATTTAAAACCTCTGTGCTTCCAAGAACACCATCAAGAAAGTGACAACACAACCCACAGACTGGGATGACATTTTTGCAAATCATATATCTGATAAGTGGCTTGTATATAAAGAACACTTACGATTGGACAATTAAAAGACAAATGATCCAATTTAAAAATGACCAAAGGATCTGAATAGACATTTCTCCCAAGAGGATATACAAGTGGCCAATAAGCACATGAAAAGATGCTAAACATCACTGGCAATCATGAAAAGTCAAATCAAAACCACAGTGAGATACCACTTTGCACCCACTAGGATGTCTAGAATGAAAAATATAATAACACTAACAAGTGTTGGTGAGGACATGGAGAAACTGGAACCTCAGGCACTGCTGGCAGAAATATAAAATGGTACAGCCTGTATGGAAAACAATTTAGCAGTTTCTCAAAGACCAGACACGAAGTTTCCATATGACCCAGCAATTCCACTCCTAGACATACACCTAAGAGAAATGAAAACATATCCACACAAAACTTGTACATCAATGTTCAAAGCAGCATTCTTCATAAAAGCAAAGAGTAGAAACAACTCAAGCATCCATCAACTAAAGAATGAACAAAAACAATTTGGCATATTCATTCAATAGAATATTATTATTAGAAATGAAGAGCTGGGTATGGTGACTCGCTCCTGCCAGCACTTTGGGAGGATCACTTGAGGATTGCTCACTTTGGGAGGCAGGAGAATCACTCGAGGCCAGAAGTTCAACTCCAGCTTGGGGAACATAGTGAGATTCTGTCTCTACAAAAAAAATTTTTTAAACCCAAGCAATTAGTCAGGCATAGTGGCACGCTCCTGTAAGTCCAGCTACTGGAGAGGCTGAGGCTTGAGCCCAGAAGTTCAAGGCTGCAGTGAGCTATGATCATGCCACTGCACTCCAGTCTGGGTGACAGCGCAAGACCCAGTCTGTTTGAAAAAAAAGAAAAGAGCCGGGCGCGGTGGCTGAAGCCTGTAATCTCAGCACTTTGGGAGGCCGAGACGGGCGGATCACGAGGTCAGGAGATCGAGACCATCCTGGCTAACATGGTGAAACCCCGTCTCTACTAAAAAATACAAAAAACTAGCCGGGCGAGGTGGCGGGTGCTGTAGTCCCAGCTACCTGGAAGGCTGAGGCAGGAGAATGGCGTAAACCCGGGAGGTGGAGCTTGCAGTGAGCTGAGATCCGGCCACTGCACTCCAGCCTGGGCGACAGAGCCAGACTCCGTCTCAAAAAAAAAAAAAAAAAAAAAAAAAAAAGAAAAAAAAAAAAAGAAAAAAGTGAAGTACTAATCCATGCTACAACACAGATTAACCCTAAAGACGTTATGCTAAGTGAAAGAAGTCAGACAAAGGACCACATACTGTATGGTTACATTTAGATGAAATGTCCAGAATCGGTCAGTCTTTAGGGATAAAAAGTAGATGAATGGTCTCCGAGGGCTGGAGAGAATTGGGGGGCAGGGGATTAGAGGCATTGGCTAAGGGGTGCAGGGTTTCTCCTGGGGGTGGTGAAAATATTCTAAAATTTATTGTGGTGGCGGTTGCACAATTCTGTGAATATACTAAAAACCATGGAATTGCATACTTTAAATGTGTAAATTATACGGTATTGTGAATTCTCAATAAAGTTACTTTAAAAGACAGAAA
>NW_016810565.1:794118-841375 GCF_001698545.2 Rhinopithecus bieti
GATCTCCTGACCTCGTGATCCGCCCGTCTCGGCCTCCCAAAGTGCTGGGATTACAGGCTTGAGCCACCGCACCCGGCCTAATTTTTTTTTTAAATAGGAAAGATGAGGTCTCACTACGTGGCCCAGGCTGATATCAAACTCTTGGGCTCAAGCAATCCACCTGCCTCAGCTTCCCAAGTGCTAGAATTACAGGGGTGAGCCTTACAGGTGAGAGCTTCAGTGGGTTCAAGGGCCCCAAGAATCTCCAGCCTAGAAAATACGGTTCTTCCTCTCTCTTTTTAATAACTTTTTTGAGAATCCACAGTACCATACAATTCACACATTTAAAGCATGCAATTCAATGGTTGCCTTTCCAGCCTTGAGAGATAATTTTTGCATGAATGAGGCACTGGCAAAATGAAGCTGAGGCTGCTATCACATTGCATGGGGCCGAGGACACCACAGAGCCTGGGGCCCTGTGTGTGGGCAGCTCCTGCGACCACCCTCTCCAGAAGAGTGGGTCTGAGAGGGCTGGCCCCACTGAAATGCATGCATGCGGATGCAGCAAGAGGTCGGCCGGAGGGGGAAGGGCATCCCCTTCCATTCCCAGAGCTGCTCTTCTCGCAGGTCACACGCTCAGGCCCTTCCCCAGAACCGTACTCCTTCCAGCCAAGCCCACTTTTGCAATGAAGAAGGGGCCGCCTTAGATTTTGTATCCAGGGCCCTTTTATTTTGTTCTTCTGGTATTTACTACCCATTTGACAAGTATGTCCCAAGCATTTCCTATGCACCAGGCCTGTGCTGGGCACTGGGGATGCAATAGAGAACAAGCCATCCAGATGCCTCTGCCCTGCAGGGCTGTCTTTAATCACGATATCCAAAGCTGGCTCCAGGGCTACACTTAGAATAAAATAAGGCAGTGATTTCTGGGTTCCTGCAATTTCTGGGTTTCTGGATATCTTCATGCGAACGGCCACCTTTATGTAAGCTTCATAAAGCCGATGGGAGAGTATCTGCTTGACAAGAGAACTTCCGGAGTGATATGAACCATTTTCAAATCTCAGTTCTGTTTCTTCTTGGTTGAGTCACACTTGATCTTAGCCAAAAGGCAGAGAAGTGATCTCCTTGGTTGTTATTTAACCTCCAGCTCATGTGTGAAATGTAGACAATCCCATCCACCTTGCAGAATTATCTGGAGGGTCCGATGGGTAACAGCTGTAAGACAACACAGTGTCCAGCACGTGGGGATACTCAGTAAATGGGGCAATGATCACCCCTGGGCACTGGGGTTTCGAATCCCAGCTGACGGTTCTGTTGGAGTTGGCATTACCTTGTGTTGCAAGACTGTGGTTCCTAAACTTGACTGGTTTTAAGAATCACTGTGAGAGCTTTTTAGAATTACCAATTTTCAAGCCTGAAATCAAACCAACTGAACCAGAAGCAGCAGGGATGGGCCTAGAAATGTGCATTTTTAGAGGTCTCCAAGTTTGCAATCCACAGTGTCAAGCAACTTCTCAAACCTAGCCCTACCCATTTATTTTCCAAAACTCCTGGGAGAGACAACAGAGGTGCAGCGCTCTGGAAGCCTGGCCTGCACTCCTCCCCCAGGCAGCCTCCTCTCCACTCTGGGACCAGCCCTGCCTTCTCCCAGGCTGCGGTGGGTCCCATCTGAGCACAGCGGCTGCTCATAAAGCTCCCGATGAAAGGCACGCTGGACAGGAGAGGTCAAGGTTCACACAAGCAGCTCCGCCTTCTGTTTCATTTACAAGTGGCAGTCACCTCATTAAACCCGGTCCGCCTCCACCCCTACCCCACCCTTACCCCCAGCCCACCGCATGCATCCCCGTACCCGGTCCCTCCGGCTCCGCCCTGGCCGGCACACAGAGGCTGGGGTGGAGATTGAGTGGTCCAGAGACGGGCGGGTGACCTGCTGGACACGCCCACCCATACCCCAGACTTGCCCAGTGCCTAATGTACGGAATGCACTCAACACGTTTGTTAAACTTGGTATTTATAAATGCATAAAACTGGCATTTTGTAGTTGCTGCAGCACAACTGGTACTTGGAAAGCAGTGCTGATCCCTTCAGAGTCCTGGGGAGGAGAAAAGGCAGCGACTGCTGTGCGCCCCAGGCTGACTTTTCACCTCTCCTAGCCTCTGTTTCCTCCTCTATGAAGGGGTTACCGAGGTGATTAAACGGACCAGGCCACACGAAAGAGCCTAGCTAACGACTGGAACATTGCAGCTGTGCAGTAGGTGTTCACGAACCCACAGAGGGCAAAGCAGATAGCATGTCACATGGAGTTAACTCTGCCCAGGCACAGTGGCTCACACCTGTAGTCCCAGCTACTTGGAAGGCTAAGGAGGCAGGGCAACTTGAGCCCAGGAGGTCAAGGCTGCAGTGGACCATGACTGTGCCACTGCATTCCAGCCTGGGTGACACGAGGAGACACTGTCTTAAAAAAAAAAAATTAGAAAAATTAAACAGTTAACTTCAATGATGACGACAGCATGGAGGCTGGCAGGCATGGGGGCTGGCAGATCACACAGGACCTGAGGTCCTCGGGAGGGTTTGCAGGTGGCTCGAGACAGGAGCCTGGAAGCCTGGACCTGAAGCAGGGGCTTCAGCCAGGCCCAGGGGCTGTGATGGAGCAGAGAGAAACCTCATGCCAGGCCTCGAGTGGAAGGGGCGTCTGCACATCTGAGACCTGGGGAGAAGCAGGCCTGGTGACTCAGTGCGTGTCCAGCAAGGGAAGGGAGCCGGGCGAGGCAGGGAGTGGTCAGCTGGATGCCTGCTGGACTTCCCCCAAGGAAGGCTTCCGGGTTCCGACTGAGGGATCGTGAAGTGCTGAAGTGCCTTGAGCCCAGGGGCCCATGACTGGAGCTGCCCCTACCATTTCTTTCCCATCTTCAAGCCAGTTTATGAGTGACTGAAGGGTCCTAACTTTAAAGTGTTACCTTAGGATCATTCCCCAGGGCCCCACACATACCCCGCTCCCCTGCAACAGCAGAGCCCTGCCTCGCCTCTCCTGGACTCAGCACAGCGCTGGTGCCCATCTCTGAGTGGTAGAGGGTCCTGCATTTCTATACAGCAGGGGCCTGGAGAGGCTGGAAGGGAGGTAGAGTGGACCGGTCATCAAACATTTGCAAAGCAGACTCAGTTTGTTTGTTTGAGAGAGGAGCTGGTGGAGACCATCAGAGGCTAAAGTCCACTACTGCCCCACAGAGCCCCGGCTGCAGGATGCAGAGAAAAGAGCACCATTCCTGCCTCCGTCTCTGTGAAGGGCATCCCGGGCTGGGACTGGATGAGGTGAAGGTGGCTCCTCACTTCCCTGACCAAGGCCCTGCCCGTGGTTCTGACCACCCTCTCCTCGCCTCTGCCCATCCCTCCTTGCCTTCCCACACAGGTCTTGTGGGGGCTCGGGGCACCCCCATCAGCACCCCTGCATCGTGCGGCCGCTGCTGGGCCTCCCCTAAGAGGGACTTTCCCCAGTGAAAGGAAGGCTGGAGAGAAGACGGGGCAGAAGTTGCCACCCAGAGGAGAGAAGGGAAATGAACCCTGAAGGGGAGACTGGAGAGAGAAAATAAGAGACAGAAAATGAAAGCAGGGAGGCAGGTGTGAAGGGCCAAGAGTGTGATCTTAACAGAAAGGAAGGCACTAACCAGGGAACACGTGCTGGGCCACGGAGGGATGAATTCCTACAAACACTGAGAGTCAGACAGGGCCAGAGACTGTGGCAGGGGCCACAACAGAGGCTGACAGATGATGGGCGGCCTGTCAACTTTTGGAGCCAGGCCGTCAGGAGAATTCTTGGCCTCAGTTGATGCTGGCGGCAGGACGTAGTGTGCCTTCCCTTCCATTTTTCCAACTGGAACCCTAAACACAGCTCCAAGATCTCCCCATCCTCTCTGAGGTTCCAGCTGCAGTCAGACCCCCAGGACAGGTCAGCCAGGTCGTTGGGCCTGAGAGTGGCCCCCCCAGGGCCCACCTTGGACAGGTGGGGGAGACTATGGGCTGCCGGGAACAAGGAGCCCCCAACAAGTACAAGAAGGACCCTAAGGGTCCTTGTAATCCTAGCACTTTGGGAGGCTGGGCCAGGCGGATCACGAGGTCAGGAGATCAAGACCATCCTGGCCAAAATGGTGAAACCCCATCTCCACTAAAAATACAAAAATTAGGCGTGGTGGCATGCACCTGCAGTCCCAGCTACTCGGGAGGCTGAGGCAGGAGAATTGCTTGAAGCTGGGAGGCGGAGATTGCAGTGAGCCGAGATTGTGTCACTGCATTCCAGCCTGGTGACAGAGCGAGACTCCACCTCAGGGAAAAAAAAAAAGGACCCTGAGACCCACCAGCCAAACAGACCCTCCCACACCCCTTCCAGGTCTGCACCAGACACAGCTGTGCTAAGTGGTGAGCTGAGACCCAGGGAGAGCTGAAGCCAGGGAGTTTCTGGGTGTCTTGATGTTGATAGCTTGTTTGCTGCTTAGAGACTGGTCCTTTAGTCACTGGCTGAGAGGATTATCAGGACGGGGCAGGCTCCAGGTGTGCCACAGCCCTGACCCCTCAACAGCTCTGTGCTACCTACCTCCCCTCCCTGGGCTTTCCGGCCTCCGCCCTCGTGCTCCCCTCCCCTATCGCGGTCAGGCGGCCCTCTCGACTCTGCTCCCACTCCCCTATGGGCATCAGCTACACAGCGCCAATCCACAACTCCGACCTCCCACTGTGGAAATCAGCCGCGCCCTCCAAAAAAAATCTGTGCTCAACCTCACCCTGAAGAGGAACTCAGATAGCGCCTCTATAAAATCAGTAAAGCCCCAATTCCTGAGGGGTTCAGAAGCGCCCATACTGCACCTCGTGTCCCCTCAATCTGAGAGAGAGTCAGTACAACTAAAACAGCGCCCTCTTCCACAGGAAAAATCAGTGCATCCTCCCTGTAAAACCAGGTCAGCCACGCGCACCTCCTCAGTCGCCCCTCCCCTGTGGGTCAGCGCGCCTCTCAAAAAAAACTCCATCGATGCTCCCCCCCTCCCACTGATGGGGTCAGAGCGCTCCTCTAATCGAACTGCTCCCCCTCCTGTGGGTCAGGCGCCCTCTCGTGCCTCCCTGTGGGTAGGCCGCCCTCTCGTGCTCCTCCCCTGTGGGTCCAGGCGCCCTCTCGTGCTCCCCTCCGTGGGTCAGGCGCCCTCTCGTGCCCCTCCCTGTGGGTCAGGCGCCCTCTCGTGCCAAAACACACAAAAATAAACAAACAAAAAACACTCATCCCACTCAACGCTCCACATCCTCCCACCCCCCCTCCCTGTGGGTCAGGCGCCCTCTCGTGCTCCCTCCCCTGTGGGTCAGGTGCCCTCTCGTGCTCCCTCCCCTATGGGTCAGGACCCAAGTTCCCCAGGCTTGCTACTTCTCCCGCCATGTCGCTCCCTGCCCAAGTTCCACACTGCAGTGACACACCGGACTACCTGCAGGCACACCCAGAAAGCACACCACTCCTTCCTCGGGAATGCCCCTCCCTTCTCTCCACCCGAAAGCTCTCATCACCCCATGAAGGCCCCCTCCCCACCCAGGCCGCACGGGCACTTTGCTAGTGATCTCCTGAAGCCTGGGCGCCTCTCCTGCAATCTCTCTGCAACACGTCAGGTGTTCCGGGACAGGGCTACAGCTGCATCATAGCACCCACTAGGGCCAACACACAGCCCGGGCCCCTAGGTGATGGGCGGACACATGAGATGTGCTCAGGATTATAAGCCACACCTCGCCTGACTGGTTCTCCACTTCCTTTTTGTCTTTCCACCTCGATGGCAGGTGCACTGCGTGCAGAAACTCTATCTTCTGCTTCCTTGCCCTCTCCCTAGTTTCAGACAGTGTTGTGCATGACAGACATCTGCTGACAGCAAGAGGGGTCAGAGTCTTGCTGTGTCCCAAGGGATCCACCTGAATTCTTCAAGGACCCTGTGTTCTGGGCACCAGGGACAAAGCCAGGTCCATGTGTGGCTTCTTTCTTCTCTAGGAGCTGCAAGTTGGAGAGACGCCCTGCCCTCCCGGTAGAATCCCAAACCCTGGCCTGGAGTTCATTCAGGTAGATTTCAGGACAGGCCAGAGGGAAGGGGCAGCAACAGAGAGCTGGGAATGGGGGCGCTTTTCCTCGGAAAATAATGAGGCAATTAGAGGAGGCCCAGAGCGGTTCCAGATGTGGCGGCTGACTGCTGAGATAGTGACGTGTACTTCTAACATGTCGGCACGCTGGGGACTGAGGCTGTCTGCAGCTGCTGCAGCTGTCACCTGGCCCCACTGCCCTGCTGCGGTTACCTGGCCTAATGGTTTTGGAATGAGCTGGGCTGGGGTCCACAGCCTAGAACCCTGGTCTCCAAAACTTCTTGCCAGAAAGAAACTCAACCTCAATAAGAGCCCCATCTGATGAGGGTTGTCAAGACATTCACCGTCACCTGCCTCGCCTTGAAGTTCAATCCCCTCCAGGTCAAGCTTTCAGGGGAAGCTCAGAAGGACCCTGAGTGAGCGCTGGGGACAGAACACAGTGTGGTTGGATGTGGCCCTAGGCCTGGAGTAGCCTAAAGTCCTGGTGCAGGAGACAGGACAGGCATGAAGCCCCTCTGACAGGAGGCAGCCGGTGGCTGGCACTGATCAGGTGCACACAAAGGCGTCTGTGTTCCTGTCTGGCCCCTCCCCAGTGGGCCCTGGACCCTGCCCTCTCCATCCCCTATTTCCCAGGCGTCCTGAGCTGCCTGGCCTTTTCAGCGATGACTGGGACAGGACACCAGCACTGACAGCTCTTGTCACAGCCCCCCAGGCCTCATTCATGCTGGAGAGGCGAGGACAGCTTAATTCCCAAACTCAGACACAGGACTGCCTGCCAGAGAGGGCATGGGGCTGCCACTGACCCCCACCTCGCCCTCCCCAGGAGGCGGGCACCTGGGAACAAAGTCCCTGGTGTCCCCTCTGCTCTCCTCCCTCCTTTGACCTCCCCTTCCCCTCTTTCTGCACCAAACAGCAGGCGCTGATGGCAGTTAAATTGTCCAGGGATGAGTGATGCTGGGTGCTTAGGAGGATGAGAAGGAACGAGCTTTGGACATGATAACCTCAACCCTTCCCCACTCCAGCCCCCATTTGGGGACGGGGAAAGGAATCGATGTCAGATGCAGGGGGTTCGCTTAGCCCCAGTATTCTGGGCTTCTAGCCCCCAAACCAGGAACCAAGGAGCACTGGCTTCATGACAACACCTTCAAACCAGCCCACACTCCATGTGGAACCCAACGCCCTTCAGGAGCTGTCGGACAGCCCCAGGGAGCTGCTGGCCATGCTGTGGTCTCCTGGCATCTTCCCATTCCCAGGCCAGCCACCTTGGCTGGGGGTATCTGCCATGACCTTCACTCCCTGAGCCCTTGGTCTTCACATCCATGGTGACCAATCCCAGACGGGGGTTCCCCTAGTCCCATCCAGTTTGGGGAACAACTGTGCCCCCTCCCATTTTTGAGGCCATCTCCTAAGCTAGCCTGCAGGCTCCTCACATGTGCTCCTGAGGTTTGAACAACCACTTGGGCATGACCTGCCCTCTCCCAAGTCAAAGCCACTAATTCAGCTTGGAATGCCCATCTCCACATGCAGTGGGGAGGAACTGACCCCCTTGTTCTGCTGTTCCTTTCCTAGCTCTCCCCCACACTGCAGTCAGAATAGCAGAGTTAGAGCTGTTCTTCCTTCCCATTAGGGCTCTAGAAGGCTAATGGCCCCAAAGAGCGTAACCACGTGACCCACCTCCTCTCTAGAAAAAGTGCTAGAAATCTAATTGGGCAGCAATATAGCACCGGGGGTAAGTCCGTGCATCCAGGCCTGTGTCCTTGCTTTCTACGTGCGTGCCCTCAGGCAGTTTGCCCAAACTGATTTCCTCATCTCTGAAATATCTCCTTCGTGGAAGTGCTGCGGGATTCGGTGAGCTCACGCGGCACAGCCCCAGCACCGTGCCTGGCTCGCTGCAAGTGTCCGGTATTAGCCAGCCTCTGCTGCTGTGACCACCTTCCCCAGCAGCGGCTGGTGTGTGCTATGGGCTGACTGTGTCTCCCAAATTCCTACATTGAAGACTCAACCCCAGAACCTCAGAATGTGACGGCCCTTGGAGATAAGCCTTTAAGGGGGTGACTCAGTTGAAATGGGGCCTGGATATGTGCCTTCACCCACTCTGACCAGTGTCCATGCAAGAAGAGGTGATCAGGTCACAGGCCTACACCGAGAAGCTGTGTGAGGGCACACGAAGAAGGTGGCCATCAGCAACAGAGAGGCCTCCAGAGAAACCAAGCCTGCCAACACCTGGATCTTGGACTTCCAGCTTTCAGAACCATGAGCAAATGAATTTTTGTTGTTGAAGCCACTCAGGCTGTGATATTTCGTTCTGGCAGCCCGAGCAAACTAACACAGCATGACCAGGCCCGTCCCTCCCAGCCCAGGCACCGTGCAGGAGGCCAGGCCCCAGAAAGGACGGGAAGGCCCAGGGCAGGACAGTCAAAGGCCTGATGTTCAGGTCCCTTCTGGGAGGCTTCACTTCCAAGTACGGGCTGGATTCCTAAACTGGATCCAAATATTGAGTTTCTACACTGCCCTTCTCTGAGATGCTGAATTTGTGGGTTCCAGTAAAGGATTAGGGATGTTATGTCTTCTCCTAAATAAGTAATCTCGGCATAACCAGCCTCAGGGTCCTGAAACTAGAAAGGATCTCAGAGATTGTCTTATCTAAGGACTGAGATAATCAACTTTGTCTCATCTGCCCATTTTACAGGTGAGGACAATGAGGTCTGGAAAGACGGTGACACAGCTAGCTAATGGCAGAATTAAAAAAGAACCCAGTTGCCTTGTCTTTCCATTAGGAGACCTGCCTTTCTGCTCCAAGTGCACACCCGCTCATCCCTGCTTGGGATCTGGGAGGGCTGGAGAGAGGAGAATCGGGACTTCTCTTTCGGTCTCTTAGCACCTGGTTCACTGGAGACACAGGTTAAGAGTGGGGCTCCCAAGTTAGACGGACAGGTCAAAACCTAGTTCTGCTGTATACAGATGTGACCTCGGGAAATCAATGGACCACTCTGGGCTTCAGGGCTTCATGTTCGTCATCTGTAAAATGGAAATAAAATCGAGGAAGAATAGTATACCCCTCACAAGGCTATTACTGGGAGCTTTTAAATGTAACAGGCTCCACACAGGCAACAAAGGTCGAATACAGAAATTACCATGAGTGTTGGGTTTCGGGGTTCCGTGTGGGAGTAGGGAAAGGAGGAGCGAGTCTCAGCTGTGATCACAGACCCTCTATGCCTCTTGCTTTCTTTCTCTTGTGGAATTTTCTTTCCTAGACTGGAGAAGTAGGGTGACAAGGGAAATCTGGCTTATAACTCCAGAAAATAAACCCAAAGATACTTCTGGAAAATTCTGTAACTTTAGACAGGAAAAAGGCCAGACTCCCCGGCAGGGCCAGGATGGGCTGGCAGCCTTTCAGGCATGGCTTGAAGGAGGCCCTGGTGTGAGACAGAGGCTCAGACGGCCGCACAGAGCCCAGGGCACAGTGGCTTGCTCCCTCCCTGTCCTTCTGTCGCCTTCCGTCTCCCACCCTCTCTTCTCCTCTGTCTTCTTTCCTACAAAGGTGGCACCTTCAGTGGCCGGTGAGTCTGTGGCAGCTGTGAGTGAGACCAGTCTTGGCAGCTGTCTGTTAGCAATGGAGTTGGAGCGTCCCAGTGTCCCACTGGGGGTGACGCCCACAGCCTGAGGCCCTCCCAGCATAGGGAGATCCTGATTCCAAGGGGGGGATTCTCGCCTGACCCTCAGAGTGGGCGCTGCATGCATGAAGTGATGACCACATGCCCCTTAAAGCCAACTGCAGAGAAAATGGGTGGATGGGTCTGGCCACCACAAGCTCCTCGGAACACAGGCTGGAGGTCTGGGATGAGGGGCCCAAGGCTGTCCACCTGGGCAGCAGAGAGGCCCGAGAGGACAAGAACTGGCCCCAGAGAACAGAGAGATGAAAGGGGTGATGAGGACAAGCTGGCGTCTTCCTGGAAGCCTGGATGAGAGAGGAGACAGTACCAGCCGCTCTCCCCGTGGGCCTCCCCCCTGCTTGCTCCCTGACCTCGCTGAGCACATCAAAGCGGGAACCCCTTCTCCCAGGCTGGCTCCCTGAATGGCCCAGGTCATCACTGGCTCCTTGAAGCTGCTGACGGACAGATGGTAATCGGTCCCAGCCTGCTGAAAGAGGACGCGGCTCCAGGTCAGAGCTGGGCCTTGGTGGGCTCCCTGCATGGGAGGCTGTCTTGGCTGCCCCCTTCTCAGTCCCCCTCATGGCTCCCTAGGACAGTCTGGTTAGCTTGCCTTGGGGAAAGAGAGTGCTCGGGCAGCTCTGACGCTGGGGTTCAGAGGCCCACAGGCGCAGCAGGTGACATGTGCAGAGACCTCAGGGGTCTGAGGACCCCTCAGTCCATGTCAGACAGGCCGTGGGAGCAGCGGAGGATCTTGCAGGGAGGGCAGAGGTGAGGCCTGCCCTGGGGAAGTTCATTACCCAAGAACAGCAGAGGATGAACGGAACAGCCAGGCCGGCACTCACACACTTACGTGTCAAAAACATGTCACTGTAGCAGACGCGCCCAAGTTGCCACTCTTACTTTCCCTCCACTATTTAGTAAATAATGCAGGGAAATCATCCATTTGCCCGATTTTACTTAGTCAAAATTGTACACAACTATCAATCAGTGTATCTGATCAACAGAGATAGCAACTTTTTACTACATTAAACCAAAATTAAATCAGCAAAGAGCTAAGAATGCTTGACGTTTAGCTAGAATGAACTCACGTGGTAGGGAAATGCCTGTTTCTATTAGGCTTTTGGGTAGTTGAGGACAGCTTGACTATATTTTCTACATTTTTGTAATGAACATGTAACCAACACTCTTATCACTGAGCGTGGAGGAATCAAATTCTATTTGAACTTCACTCAAAAAGCCCAAACCATGACCTCCTACTACTCCACCCCCCATGAGAGAACAGAAAATCTAGTGTCAAACTAGCTAAAAAAGTAGGGGGCCGAGATTTACAACGCTGGAGTAGCCACGGTGAGGGTTACCGGGGGTTAGAGAAAGACAGTAAGGCTCTTGTGCAGGATACTTCACACTTGATTAAATCCTGTTCCCACTTTCTGGAGTAGCTTAGCCTGGAGAGGGATAAAAGCTGGAGTACTGCTGCCCTCTGGTGGCAACATCAGAAAATGCATTTTACTTCATTCATACTAATACAATAAAACAACTACATTTTACCCTATGAAATTGTCTATATTTGACCCAGTGTAACCATCAAAAATGACAACTTACAAAAAAATTCCACTTGGGAAAGAACAGCCTTCAACAAATGGTGCTGGGACGGCTGGCTAACCAGTCAACATTGGACACCATCCTTACACCACACACAGAAATGATTTAGGATTACAGCCCTAAATCTAGAAAACTCTTAGAAAAAAACCCAGAAGGAAATCGCCAAGACTTTGTATTAGGTGATGGTTTCTTAGATACGACACCAAAAGCACAAGCAACAAAAGGAAAAATAAATTGGCTGATATCAAAATGGAAAACTTTCCTATTACAAATGATATAATCAAGAACGTGAAAAAACAACACAAATGGGAAAAATATTTGCAGACAACACCTCTACTAAGACAGTGGCATCCAGGCCGGGCGCGGCGGCTCACGCCTGTAATCCCAGCACTTTGGGAGGCCAAAACAGGTGGATCACTCGAGGTCAGGAGTTTGAGACCAGCCTGGCCAACGTGGCGAAACCCCATCTCTACTAAAAATACAAAAATTGGCTGAACATGGTGGTGCATGCCTGTAAACCCAGCTACTGGGGAGGCTGGGGCAGGAGAATCGCTTGAACTCAGGAGGCGGTGGTTGCAGTGAGCCGAGATTACGCCGTTGCACTCTAGTCCAGGCAACAAGAGTGAAACTCTGTCTCAAACAAACAAACAAACAGACAAAACCAAAAAAAAGAGAGTGGAATCCAGGATACATAAAGAACTCCTACAAATTAATAATAAAAGCAAATAACTGAATTTTAAAATGGGCAAAAGATTTGCATAGATATTTCTTTAAGTTGTATAGTCAATAAACACACGAAAAGATGCTCAGTATCATTAGCTACTAGTGAAATGCCAATCAAAACCACAGTGAGAAACCACTTCACGTCCACTAGGATGGCTATAATCAGAAAGACAGGTAACAACAAGTGCTGGTGAGAAACTGGACCCCTCGTACATTGCTGCTGGGAATGTAAAATGGTGCAAGCCCTTTTGAAAACAGTCTGGCAGCTCTAGAAACAGAGTTGCCATATGACCCAGCAATTCCACTCCTAGGTAGGTACCCAAGATAAGTTAAAACACACATCCACATAAAAGCATATACATGAATGTTCAAAGCAGCATGATTCACAATTGTCAAAAAGTGGAAACAGCCAACAACTGATGAAAGGATAAACAAAATTTGGTATATCAATATAATGAAATATTACTCAGCAATATAAAGAAGTAAAATATTGGCCGGGTGCTGTGGCTCATACCTGTAATCCCAGAACTTCGGGAGGCCGAGGTGGGTGGATCACTTGAGGCCAGGAATTCAAGACCAGCCTGGTGAATATGGCAAAATCCTGTCTATACTAAAAACACAAAAATTACCCTGGCGTGATGGCACATGCCTGTAATCCCAGCTACTTCTGAAGCTGAGACATGAGAATCACTTGAACCCAGGAGGCGGAGGTTGCAATAAACCAAGATTGCACCACTACACTCCCAGCCTGGGCCACAGAGTGAGACTCTGTCTCAAAACCAAAACAACCAAAAAAAGAAGTGAAATAGTGACATATGTTACAACGTGAAGGAACCTTGGACATATGACACTGAAAGAAGCCAGTGGTAAAGGAGCACATATTGTATCATTCTGTTTATACAAAACATCTAAAATAGGCAAATCTATAGGGAAATAATCTTTCTATTTCCGGAAAACAGATTAGCAGTTGTCTACGGCTGGGAGTGGGAACGGGGAGTGAGAGCTTAGTGCAAGCCACTGCCACATGTTGCACAGAAGTCCGTGTCGGCCTCCTCGCTGGTCTCCACACTCCTATATGTTTCCAGACAAAGTACTCTGCAGCCCTCTGCTGAAGATCTTATGGAGTGAGCTGGGAGTAGGCAAACAGCCCAATAGGTGTGGAGGGTGGTTAGTCCTCGAGAAGTCATATGAACAATGTGTGGGTTTGGGGTGCACAGATACATCTAGGAGGTAGGAGCATGTGTGTGGACAGATTGATGGTGGTGAGAAGGCAGGGGCCAGCTGAGCTTTTAGGGTGTATCTGACTGAGTACAGGTCACCATGGCCGTGTCCTCACAGCATGTGAAAATACCTGGGAAAGGCTGGGCACATTGGCTCACGCCTGTAATCCCAGCATTTTGGGAGGCCAAGGCAGGCGGATCATCTGAGGTCAGGAGTTTGAGACTAGCCTGGCTAACATGGTGAAACGCCGTCTCTACTAAAAATACAAAAAATTAGCCAGGTGTGGTGGCAGGCACGTGTAATCCCAGCTACTCGGGAGGCTAAAGCAGGAGAATTGCTTGAACCTGGGGCAGGCAGAGGTTGCAGTGAGCCGAGATCCCACCATCGCACTTCAGCCTGGGGACAAGAGCGAGACTTCATCTCAAAAAAAAAAAAAAAAGAAAAAAAGAAAATACCTGGGAAAGAAGAACTTCACCCATCTGCATAATCAAAATCCCTTTCCCCCTGCGAAGATGGCAGCAGATGGCAGTGTGCCACAGCAGGTGCCGGAAGGGGAGTGAATACAAATATCTGAAGGCTTCTTGCCTGAAAGGACCCTAAGGCCACAGCCAACAGGGGCATCTATGCAGACAGCCACCAAGGCTGCTCACTCGCTGGGGGACAGCAAGGTCAAGGGATCCCCAAGGGAGGACATCAAGAGATGACTAAGGGAGTGGGGGATGGAGAGGAAAACTCAGAGTTCTATAATAATTTGCCTTGCTTTTGTCCTTGTTTCCTGGGAGAGAGAACCTAAATCCTCAGAATTTCCCAAGTGATGGTAACATCTTTGTTATTCATGATGGGCCCTAAGAGTTTATGCTAATGTGAGGACTCACATGGGGCCTTAGATTCAGGACAGGGGCTGGCCATGCAAAAAGACCGACCATGTGATTAGAGGGTTGGCACTTTGAGCCCAGCAGAACTGAGTTCAACAATGTAGCCAATAGTTCAACCATGACAACATAATGAAACCCCAATAAAAACTCTGGACACCAAGGCTTAGGTGACATTCCTAGTTGGTGATGCACATCCATGTGTTGGGAGGGTGACATGGTAGGCAGAGGACATGGTAGCTTCATGCTGGAGACTCTCCCAGACCTTGCCCGTGCATCTCTTCTTTTAGCTGGTCCTGATTTGTATCATTTTATTGCTACAGTAAAACCACAAGAGTAAGCATAGCTAGCCCTTTGCAGAGTTCTGGGAGTCCTTCTAGTGAATGATCAAACCTGAGGGGTTTGTGAACAGTCTTGAATTCGTAGCTAGTTGGTCAGAAGTACAGGTGGCTAGGAAACCCCAGAGCTTGCAGCTGGTGTCTGAAGTGAGGCAAGTCCTGTGGAATGTGCCATTAACTTGTGACATCTGGCCTAACACTGGGCAGCTGGTGTTCAAATTACATTGCCCTGAGCCAGCAGACTTTGCACCCCACTGGGAGAAAGCTGTCTGCATCCCCATGGCATGCTTTGCACAAGCACTAGCAGGAGGCCATGTTTTTGTATATCCTACCAGGCACTCTGGCTAAAAGCAGTCCAGAGAGCCAAGGACAGCAGACTTAGAAAACATGGTGGGAGGCTGCTCCATTTGCCTGTCCTGGTTAAAACAGGTACTCCCTCCCACAGTGCTCCATCCCCAGGAACCTGGGGATGGTCTCAACAGTCTGTTCTGAGTTTGGTTTCTGGTGGGAACTAGCAGGTTGTCTATGATCCTATTTCTAACCCACTATACCTTTCCACCTTCCAGACCTATCCCATCACAGCTGAAGGGTGGGGACGGTGACATTGGTGCTCAGGAGGTATTAAAGAGGGAAGTGCATTTTAAAAGAAGGGTTTTAGAGGGAACTGGCAAAGAATTAGTGGCTAATTGGATTTGGAGGCTGGTGCAAGGGAGGAGTCAAGGGTGAGTCCCAGGTCTCTGGTGATGCCATCTAAACTAAGGCAGGTAAGAGAACAGGAGGAACAGGACTGGAGAGGGAACTCCCAAGGGGAGATGACCACAGGCAGATGGATGTAAGATGAGGAGCTCAAGGGGGAGATCAAGGTCAGAGACAGACTTGCGGGTCAGCAGCACACAGGTAGAGGATTCCCAAGCTGGCCCAGCTCTCCCTCTAGGAGACGGACAGGATGCCAAGATGGAGCTCTGGGGGGCACCATGATGGGGCCCTTCAAGAAGCCTGGAAGGAGGTCAGATAAGGAGATGCAGGAGTAGTTCATGGAATCAAAGTGAGTGAAGAGCTCAGAGTGGGCGATTTGGTTATCAAATGCAAAGACGTGTGATACGAGGATTGAGAAAGTGCTCTGTGGGCTTAGGTTGGGTGTGCCTAGCACGGAAAAAAAGTGACTACCCAAGAGCTGCCTCCTGGAGTAGTAGAGCCAGAGCTGCCACCAGAAGGGGCATTGGGAGAGCCGGCCTCCCCCCTCTCCTGAGCACAAGCACCTCCCGGAGTTCACAGCAAACACAATTCCCACGTGGGCAAGGAGCTGCTACTTTTCATGGCAAGCCTTTAGTTCTTGATTTTTCATCTTGATTTTTTCTTATTCTCTTCTCAACCAGAGTCATTTGAGCAGAATAGTTCTTGATTTTTTAAATCACATGCCTATTGAACTTTGATAAAAACAGAAATTTAAGAAGCCCATTTTCTTATACTAATTACTGTATATGACTTAATACTAAATCATATATTTTAGCTGGCTCTAATCAGTATTTCAAAACAGATGAAGTTCATTTTAGGCACATTCCAACCTCCTTTGCTGTGTAACCCATTTCTCAGGTCACACTAACATGTGGTAAAATTCCTCTTACATTATTGTCAGTGATTAAAGATAGCCACTGGGCCGGGCAAGGTGGCTCATGCCTGTAATCCCAGCACTTTGGGAGGCCAAGGCAGGTGGATCACTTGAGGTTGGGAGTTTGAGACCAGCCTGACCAACATGGAGAAATCCCGTCTCTACTAAAAATACAAAAATTAGCTGGGCATGGTGGCACATGCCTGTAATCCCAGCTACTTGGGAGGCTGAGGCAGGAGAATCGCTTGGGAGGCGGAGGTTGTGGTGAGTGGAGATTATGCCACTGCACTCCAGCCTGGGCAACAAGAGTGAAACTCCATCTCAAAAAAAAAAAAAAAAAAGATAGCCATTGTACCTAGGAAGACCTGCGCTTGGGCAGTCCAGATCCCACTAAGAATCCGAGAAATGTTAATCCTTTCTTTAGGCCTAAGAAAATACAGGAAAGGAAGAATTTCATCATCCTTCACCCTTGCCTGCCCAACCACAGCAGCAGTGCTGGATGCTACATGGTTTCTGCAAGCTGCTCCCCATCTTCCCAGCTGCACCTGCAGCCCTGGTCTGTGTCCAGACCGTGGCATGCGGGCTACTGCCTGGTCCCTTTGTGGTACCTCCCTGGGTACCTGGGATTTCATCAAACACCCACAAGACCAGGGGTCTCTTCATCTGTCTCCCTGAATTAAAGTCAAAGATCAACATTTTCTTAAGGGTCACATTCCCGTCCCTTTATCTGGAGAAGCATCGTTTACTAGAAATATAAGCAGCCACACTAGAGCCTGCGGGCTGAATGTGGCCTGCCATCTGTTTTTGCATGACCTGTGAGTTAAGAATGGGCTTTACCTTGTTAAATAGTTGGAGGAAAATATCAAAATAATAATTAGTGTTAGGGACTGAATTGTGTCCACTTCCCTTCCCCGCTCAAAATTCATATATTGAAGCCCTAACCCCTAATGGATCCGCATTTGGCAAGGTTTAGAAACCAGCGGGTGCCCCACCCCTACCCAACTCCCATTTCAGAGAGTTGGGTCCCACCTCTGTGGCCAGTGTCCTGGGCTACATGGCCCGACCTGATGAGCAGATTCCCACACCTTGTCCTCCCTGCACGTCCAGGGCGGCGTCTGTTCCCAGACCATAGCACCCTGGGACCCCCAACATGGGATCTGACTCCAGATAAATCTGTCACACTTTTTTTTTTTTTTAATATGTATTGAGACAGAGTCTCTCTCTCTCTCTCTGACACCCAGGCTGAAGAGCAGTGGCACCAGCATGGCTCAATGCAGCCTCGACCTCCTGGGCTCAAGTGATTCTCCTGTCTCAGCCTCCCCAGTAACTGGGACTACAGGTGTGCCATCATGCCTGGCTAATTTTTGCACTTTTTTGTAGAGACAACAGTTTCACTAAGTTGTCTAGGCTGATCTCAGAACTCCTGGGCTCAAGCGATCCTCCCGCCTTGGCCTCCCAAAGTGCTGGGATTACAGGCATGAGCCACCACGCCCAGCCTACCATACTTCTTAACACAGGTCCCTCTCAAGCTCAGATGGTAACTAATTACAAGCAGATGACATGACCTAATATTTGAAGTTTCTCATGATGTGCTTAAATGTTCTATTAATTTTTAAAAGGCCATTCCGTATTTACAAATAAAAGTTATTTCAAACACAAACACATTAAAAAAATCATACTTTTATGGCTGACGAATCAGCATTTCAGTTGACTCTGCCTACCTACAATCACATTCCCTGCACCCTTAAAGTTGCAGATCAACCAGGTTGTCTGAGGTTGTTGTCCTGGTCCTTAAGCACCCCCATGAGTCAGTCGACACTAAAGAAGACAGTCCTTTTGTGGGGCATGGAACCGCTGCCATCGGCTTCAGAGAGGTCTGGGAAGGTGCAGCAGGGCAGACATCTGCCCCAGTCTCCAATGTGGTGACCCTGTATCCCAGGGAAGCTTAGGAATTCTCAAAAAGTCAACTGTCACTAGCTTGGTAGCTCCCAGTTCAGCAACCAACACAAAACCCAGCACTAAAGCGCTAAAAACTCACGCAGAACAACAAAGCAGCATTTGTGACAAAGCCGGGCAGAAACAATGACACAGCTGGTTCTCCGGCCAGCTCCAACGTGCCCGCTTGGGGACCGACAGTCCTGCCTCACACTTACTTGTCAGTAAACCACACAGCTAACCGAATTTTCCCAGCTAATGCGCTCCCTGAGATGAGTGAATGTCCCCAGGTACCCGCAGCCTAGTAAATATTCAGTTTGCCAAATTAAAGTCTAGATCGACATCCTAGAGGAGACCATATTTATATATGAGAATATAAATCGTCGGCCACTTCTCCAAATGTATCCTGACTAGCTCCTTCTTTTCTCCATTTTCCAGTTCTAACTTTTATTTCTATCATGTGTTCTTCTAAGATTGCTCTCCTTGTTTTGAGACAGGGTCTCACTCTGTCACGAGGCTGGAGTACAGTGGCACAATCATGGCTCACTACAGTCTCAACCTCCTGGGCTCAGGTGATCCTCCTGGCTCAGCCTCCTGAGTAGCTGGGACCACAGGTGTGCATGTGCCAACACACCCAGCTAATTTTTGTGTTTTTTTGTAGCAACAGGGTTTCACCATGTTGCCCAGGCTGGTCTCAAACTCCTGGGCTGAGGTGATCTGCTCGCCTCGGCCTCTCCGGCCTCTCAGAGTGCTGGGATTATAGATGTGAATCACCGTGCCCAGCCTGTTCTCCATTCTTGTGGGTATTCCTGTTCATCTGTTTCCCTGAATTAATGTCAATTATCAGTATTTCCTAAGTGTCACATTCTTGTTCCTTTTTCTTGACTAGCATGATTTACTAGAAATAGAAACAACAGCAAAAATATTTAGGTCTTATATAAACAAATATAGTCATCTCGTCTGTGCTTTCAAAGTTAAATTTATTATGCACAGTAATGGGTACCATGGAGTCAGGGAAGGGGCTAGAAAGTGGCATCATCTATACACAGGGAACACATAAAGACTGTCGCGGGGTGTATCTCCCTAACTGTGCTGTCACTCCAACTTTCTTTGTTAGAAAGAAAAAGTAGTGTGAGGTGTATTCGTTTGCAAGAAACAAGGTGGGAGCTAGATGGACCAACTGAGCAGGGAGGCCAAGGTCATTTCCATCTATCCCTAGTGATGTTCAGTATAGCCCTCTCCTTCCTGAGACCCAAGAACAGAAGATATGCTTCCACAATAGAGATTTTTTTTTTAATGGCAGCACTCTCCTAACTACACATTCATGGACCAACCAAAGCCATCTCCAAGTCTAGAAAGGATACATACTACACGCAGCTAAAATGCCGACCACTGATGCAGAATTTTCAAGATGGCACCTTTCCCCAAACTTCTATACCATTCATTAAACATAGACTGCAAACTGCTAGCCTGCAGAGCAAATTCAGCCTGCAAGTATTATTTGCTTTGCTGCCTAAGCGTCTTTAAAAATTCGATTTAGTTGGCAATACCCTGGGAGGTTTCACACAAATATCTAGGTTTCCAGCTTCTCTGAAGAAATAAATGATAAAATCCATTCCCACATGGCAACAACCAGCTGGAGCTAACAACTGTGAGACAGCATGCCGCTCCCCGCTACTGCCTTACATCCAGCCAGCTTCATGTATGTATGTTATCTGCCTGCCATTCACATCTGCTCTCCTTGCTCAGCAAATGTCCCACCTCAACCTCACACTCAATACCCTTGTACAGTTTCCATAATCAGAGTGCAGGGGGCCACCCAC
Source organism: Rhinopithecus bieti (assembly GCF_001698545.2). Taxonomy (NCBI): domain Eukaryota; kingdom Metazoa; phylum Chordata; class Mammalia; order Primates; family Cercopithecidae; genus Rhinopithecus; species Rhinopithecus bieti. Next base: position 813,964 of record NW_016810565.1, read on the forward strand.
ACTATAGCTGGGCAATCCCTGGATGCCATATTTGTTAACCATTATGTTCTTTCCAATCACAGGAACCTTCCTAAGAGCTCAAGAGCTTCACTGCTGGATAAAACCAGTTCCTGATCCTGGATTCTGTCCTTTAGTTTTCCTTTTCCAGTCACTGCCCCAGTCTGCCTGGCCCTGGGCTCTGTTCCACATTGGCAATGAGAGCCCATGGCAGGAAGACTTCCAGCAGGCTTTTCCACAGTGTAGCCAAACTATCAGTAAACAGACTTTGTTCTCCATTAAAAGCCCTGGAGCAGATGAGTTGCTTCACCTTATCCCACCTGGCTCTTATGGAATCTGTTCCAAGTGAGAAGTTAGCAGAGTCCTGTAAACAAAGAACAGTTCAGGGGCCAACCTGCACTCCCAGGTACCAGGATGCTCCCACGGTCTTCACTGTGCTCCCAGACACTCGGCTTCATTGTTCTCATTTTGATTCTGATTTGGCATTTCTAAACCCAGGCGGCGCAGGGAACGTACAAAGAAGTGAGGAAGTTTGCAGACCAAGTTGAGATCCTCTTTCCTGGACCCCAGGGCAGGCAGGATCAGCTGCTGGGCATGCAGGTGAAGGGGGATGTAGCGGGCCTTCGACTGTTCCAGCCCCAGCTTCTTCAGGGTGCCCACGGACAGCTTCTATACAAAGAAAGGACAGACCCTTGAGACCAAGGCCAACAGTCGACCCTTGACGAACATGCAAAGTCAGGGGACTTCCACTTACAGGGAACCAACGCTAACCCCTTGGAAGACACAGTCATGGAGAGCCTGCTTCAGGGGCATGTCTAAGAAGGGCTCTGAACCCAGGTGAGGGAAAAATGACCACACCAAAGACATTCTTTTGGCCAGTGCTTTTGGCCTACCAAGAAAATGGGCTGTGGTATAAGGATGAAAAGGCTTTCCCTGCGGTTCTTTAGCAGTAGCATGAAAACCTGCTCCCAGTCTTCAGAAACACCCCTCCCCTTGTCCACAGCCTCCCAACAAAATCAGACTAAACAAATGTAACAGTAAGCTTTTCACTAATAGATCCTGCAGTTCCACGAGGACAGTAACTAACTGCTTCTAAATTTCTCTAAAAGCAAGATAACGAGCTTGGTACCATGTCTGAAGACAATAAATAGGCTTTGTTGTAACTCATTTCAGAGATTTAAGAAAAGGAACGCCTAAGTTTTCTCCCGTATCTGTTGCATATTGGGTCAAATTAGTATTACCTGGGGGGCCAACCTATTCCAGTCTGAGTACTTGTGATCACCAAGTATTGGACAATCCAATCCAAAAGACAAGTGAACTCGAAGCTGATGTTTTATTCCTTAAAAGAGAAAGAGAAAGAAAACTTGTGAGGAGCTACAGAAACAATACCAGTATTGGCATCTGCTTCAAATCATATTAAATCAAAGTGCAGTAAACTGGCCAAGTCCCAACTATAATAAAGTAAAAAGAATAATATAGCAAACTATAAGCTATGTAGCACCAGCTAGCTTAGTAAGTAAACGCTGTAAATACCCTAAGTACCCCTGTCCACCACAATTCCCTCTTTCCACCACAGATAACCATTATTGCGAACTTGCCGTCTACCATTACCCTAACTTTTCAGTAATTTTACTACATGATGGTAAGTAGTATTGATTTGCACATTATTTGAATTGTGGTAAAATATACATAAAATTTCCTGGTTTAACCACTGGCATTATACTAAATGCCAAGTCAGTGGCATTAGCTGTATTCACACTGTTTTTGCGACTGTCACCACCACAATCTCTAGAACTTTCTCATCTTCCCAAACTGAAACTCTGGACCCATTAAACAACAATTACCCATTCATCTCCCCTTCTTTACCCTAACCTAAGATTTTGGCAACCACCATCTACTTTCTGTCTCTATACATCTGACTCTTCTAGGTACCTCACATGAGTGGAATCATACGGTATTGGCCCTTTTGTGCCCGGCTTATTTCACTTAGCACAATGTTTTCAAGGTGCATCCATGTTGTAGCATGTGTCCGAATGTCCCTTCAATTCTTTGGAAGCTGAAAATAACATCCTATTTTCTGTATATGCTACATTTTGTTTCTCCATTCATCCCCCAATGGTCACTGGGATTATCTTCACCTTTTATGACTGTGAATAACACTGCTATGAATATGTGTGCTAATATTTGATGATTTTGGGTATATACCCAGAAGTGGAACTGCTGGATCTTATGATAATTCTATGTTTAATCATTTTGAGGAACCACTCTGCACAGTTTTAATAGAGGCATTCAAACTGTTTGTATTCTTTTGCTAGTCACAACCATCCCTATGGGAGTCTCCCTAGCCTCAGATCAGCACCAGAAGCACATTCTCACATAAGTCAGCCACAGCACTAGCTGCTCGGAACGAGGCCCCGGACAAAACCTGGTGGCACAGGGTTGTGTGATCCCACTGCGGAAGAGTGACACTCTCACCAGTGATGGGCTGGAGTTCCACGAGGGCGGAGGAGAGAGTGCTGCTGAGCACCTGGTACCGAGTTACAGCAACTTGTGCACTCCGGCTATGCCGTACTTTCACCATTTTCCCATTGTCCATGCGGTAGCTCGGGGACAATGTCATCTGAAGCCAAAGAAATCAAGATATGATTCTCAAGGAAGAGCAGCAACCCCTGCCTCAGGGAGGCTGCCTGCCCACCTTGTGGTGCTGCTGCTGGCCTTGCGCCTCCTTCTCCACAATGGGGATGTCCACGACTCCTGCTGAGGGCATGGGGACACGCACAGTGATGGCCCTGGGGGTGACACAGATCACTGCTTTAGCCAACCAAGCCAGATAAGACCTCCTAGATTTGGCCACTTAGAGGATTTCACGCTGGACCTTCTGCACTAACACGTGATTTCTTATGATTGAAGGGTCATGCAAGATTCTCTTGGTGTAATGCTTAGCCTGAGAGCTGATAGATTTCACAAGCTTATCTTTTTTACTACTAAAGTCATACATGATAATTGTAGAATATTTGGGGTAAAAAAAGAAAAAAATTATATTAATAACATGGTCTTCCCAGCCTTCAAAAATGGATATGTACAGTTAAAATTATGATAATATAATTTTGTATTGTTTTTCTTTTTCAAATAATAAAAGATTGTAGATTCTGACTGCATGCTAAATGAACAAATGAATAAATAATTGGATGAATGAACCTAAGAAAAAATTCAGAGAACTGTTCCTGGCTCATTTGCCACATAGGTAAAACAGGAGGGAACTGTACCCAAAGAAGTCACAGGGGCCAGGTGCAGTGCCTCACACATGTAATCCCAATACTTTGGGAGGCCAAGGTGGGTGGATCACTTGAGGTCAGGAGTTCAAGACCAGCCTGGCTAACATGGTGAAATCCAATCTCTACTAAAAATACAAAAAAAAAAAAAAAAAAAAAAAAAAAAAAATCAGCGAGGCCTGGTGGCATGCACCTGTAATCCCAGCTATCCAGGAGGCTGAGGCACAAGAATCGCTTGAATCCAGGAGGTGGAGGTTGCAGTGAGCCGAGATCATGCCACTGCACTCCAGCCTGGGTGACAGATCAAGACTCCGTCTCAAAAAAAAAAAAAAACAAGAAGTCGTAGGAACCACAACCACAACTCAATAACTCATTCCAAATCACTTCTGTTGGTGCTCTCCCTCTCATGACCTCACAGACAGGTAGAAGACTGTTTAATCTGTCTGTATATTTATGCCTCTTTCAGGTTAATGATGGGAGATTCTCTCTGGGTACCTGGTGGTCTGTTGTATAATCACTAACCAAGGGGTCAAAATCCCACTCAGACACACGGTTTCACAACATAGACACTCCATTTCAGTTTGAGCTACTATCTGGTACATTTTATCGTATTTTATAGACTTTATAGATCTTCTGTGACAAGATTGCCCTTCCTAATGATACGACACTACAACTCAAGAATGTTCAATCAGCAAGACCCAATTGATTGATTTCAATTCCTCCATGAACCCGATACCGAGAATGGTTACCAATTTTGAACCTTAATGGACATTTTTCACAAATAACATAACATGTATTTTATAGTCTTAACATTTTGATAGCTTGAATAGATAAAATGTCTCTATTTTTTATTTTTTAACTTTTCCTATGAACTAGGTACTGTGTTAAATATTTCACATGACTCAGTCTTATTTAACCATCTCATAAATCCTATTATTTCCATTTGTCATATGAAGAAAACAAAGCTTATGGAAGTTTAATAACTTGCCCAAGGCCTCACAGCTGGTAAATGACACAGATGAGAGTTGAACACAGATCTTTTTGAGGTCTTAGCTAGTGTCCTAAATTCCTCCATTCTCCATAATCTTATTATAGTTGTTCTTAAATTTGATTGTATATCAAATTTTAAAATACAGATGCCAATGCCCACAACCATCAGACTTATGAATGAGAACCTCATGGGTAAGTCTCAATCATACAGAATTTTAAAGGGCTTCTCAGATCAACGTATCTGCAAAATCTGTAATCTAAAAAGGACTAACATTCAAAATATAAAATGAATACTTACAAACCAAATAGAAAATAATAACCTAGGCCAGACACATTGGCTCATGCCTGTGAGCTGTAAGTGCTGTAATCCCAGCACTTTGGTGGGCGGATCACTTTAGGTCAGGGGTTCAAGACCAGCCTGGCCAACATGCTGAAACCCCATCACTACTAAAAATACAAAAATTAGCTGGGCATGGTGGCATGCACCTGTAATTCCAGCTACCTGGGAGGCTGAAACATGAGAACTGCTTGAACCAGTGAGGAGGTTGCAGTGAGCCGACATTGTGCCATTGCCCTCCAGCCTAGGCAACAGAGCAAGACTCCATCTCAAAGAAAAAAAAAAAAGGCCAGGCATGGTCTTAAAATACATAAATAAATAAAACAATAAATGACCCAATAGAAAATAGGTAAAAGAAATAAACAGTCTGTTTCCAAAAAGGGAAACTCAAATAGCCAACAAACATGTAAAAAACATTGAAATTGATAGCCAACATCACTGTTATACAAGGAAATAGAAAATGTCTTTTTTTTTTTTTTAACTTATCACAGTGGCAAACCCTTTAAAAATGCTTTGGCTGATAAGGGGAGATGGGTACTCACCACTGCTGGTGGGAATGTAAACTGATAAAACCTTGGTGGAGAGCAATGTGAGTACTATTAAAAGTTAAATATACACACCATTCAGCCCAGTGATTCAATTTTAGAAATTTACCCTAAAATACATTCACATATTCTTTGCAATGGGCTCTAAAAAATGAGAAATTACCTAAATATTCATCAGTAGTATTTCACAGAGCAATTAAAAAGGAGACAGCTCTAACTGTACAACACAAAATGCTCTAAGATATATGATCCAAGTGAAAACTGCAGGATACAAAATTGTGTGTAAAACACAGTACCATACAGTAATATGCTTACATATGCTCGATAACTCTGGAAGTTTACACAAGATACCAGTCACAGCGATTGCCCCTGGGGAAGGGAACTGCACAGATGGGGAACAGAGGGTTTCTTTTTTGTTCATGTATCTTTTTCCTATGAAAGACACTGAGGTAAACCTCTATGTGCTAACACAGAATGATCCCCAAGACATAGAGTTGGGCAGGGGAAAAACTATAATGTAAATTGTACAATGTGATATATATAGATATATATATCTACGTACATACGTATCTACACACACACATACTGTATATACTAGACATGTACGTAAATGCATTGAGTAAGAACTAGAGGAATAAAAACCAAACTGATTACATGGGTTGTTACCTCAAGGGAAAAGACTAGAATGGCAGAGTGGGTGGATTCTCCAGGAGTTTTTCACATTATCTTTGTTGTCTGACTATTTTTATCACAGGAATAACATCATATATTACTTATATAATTAATTTTTATTTCTTTAGAGACAGGGTCTCACTCTGTCATCCAGGATGGAGGGCAGTGGTGTGATCATAGCTCATTGTAACCTCAAACTCCTAGGCTCAAGTGATCCTCCCACCTTGGCCTCCCAAGTAGCTGGGACTACAGCTATGTGCCACTATACCGGGCTACCTTTTTACTTTTTACAGAGAAAAGGTGTTGCTATGTTGCCCAGGCTGTTCTCCAACTCTTGGCCTAAAGTGATCCTCCCACCTCTGCCTCTCAAAGTGCTGTGATTACAGGCATGAGCCACTATGTACAGCCTATGCTTGTATAATTAATTTTTGATAATTTTGATGTATACCAGAATTAAGAACCACTGTTCTATCAGACTTAATATTCTAAGCACCAAAGCTGTTTCACATACTTTTTATAATCTCGCAGGTCCTAGTGTAGTGCCTTCTATTAATTGGAGTTTCTGCTTTTAATGGATAAATAGGTGAAAGAAATGCCTCCATTTATACCACCTCTACTGCCATCAGCAGGCCTCATACCAGTACTTCTTCACCACCTGACGGGTTCTAAACAACTCTTGGACTTGATGTGCCATGTCCTTGTCCCAAGCCAACACCATTACGCCTGTGGTTTCCTTGTCCAGCCGGTGGCACAGATGCAAGGGCTCTGCCTTGTGGCCATGAAGTATCTTTGCCAGGATAGGTAGTACATCACTGATGCAGAGCTGGACCCCAGGGCCACCTAAGAAGGAAAAAGCCAAAGATTTGAGTGGCCAGGAAAAGATCTCACCAAAGAACTCTTCTTGGGAGAAAAGCCTTTAATGGATAAATTGTCAATATTTTCTAGAGCATTACTACTGAAGTGTGGTCCAGAGACTAGCAACAATGGCATGTCTAGGGAGCGTATTAAAATGAATTTCAGGCTCCCAACCTAGACCACTCAGTCAGAATCTGCATTTTACAAGCTGTCCAAATGATTCAGAAGCATAATAAAGTTTGAGAAGCACCATTCTAGAGCATGCGGCTTTCCTCTCAGACATGCTTTGCAAAACCATGAGGCCTTCAAGAAGCATTAAATAAGAGTGATTAGGAGGATAGGCTTCGGGGTCAGACATTCCTGGGGTTCTAGTCTACTCTTCTTACTAGCCGTTTTTCTGACCTTGGACACATTACTTCTCTTTCCAACTCTGCGTTCTCGTTATAAAATGTAAATATCTGGAAAACAACTTCATTGGGGAATGGGAAGGCAAAAAACTGTTGTGAAAATAAAGAGAGAAAAAAATTATACAAACACTTGGCAATGTCTGATTTAGTTCCTTGTCTTTATGAACAACTATCTCCACATCTCCCAGAAAAGCATTACCTTCTTCTAGCTAAAATGGGCTTCTTCCCTCTGCAAAATTCTTTTGCAAATGCATTTTTTAAATCAATCTTTCCTGATTCACCTCAGCTGTCCCTGACAACTACATGCAGCATTTGTTGAAAGACATTTGAGCGTCCACTAAATTCCAGTCACTCTGGGGTTGTATGTTACATATACTCCCACATACACACCAACACACACACAACCTTTTTTCTTATGTATCATTTTCTCATTCCCAGTTTTGATGGAAGATAACCTTTAGTCTAGAACCGCACAGCCTTTGTATATCTCTACAGCGATCCCTGTGGTCTGCACACAGCGTATTCCACGAATTGCTGCTTACTGTCAGATATTTAGAAATGGAGGACTGTCTTATTTATTTATTTCTGTGTCCTCGGTGGTTCCTTATATTGGACAGTAGTCTACAAAGGTTTAATTAAGTTGAATGCAAGGCTTTAGAGTGCACCACAAGTAACGTCTCAGTTTTCCTCGGTTGTAGCAGAAAGCAGCCGCAGGTTCCTCTCCCATTCCCGCGTGGTCCTTACCATGCACAGGGAGACCGTAGGGCTTATTGATGACCACAAGGTTATTGTCCTGGTGGAGAATTCCTCGGGTCAGTGCCTTAGCAAGCACGTTGGGGTGGACTCGCTGCAGCTGCCGTGTGAACCGCACTATTTCTTGCACTCTCCGCTGAACAGGGTTTGTGGACACCTAGGGAGAAAGAAGGAGCTGTGGGGAATGCCTGGTGCGGAAGCGGTGGAGAAGACCTTACACAAAGCTCTGGGTGAGAATCTGAGTGGGAATGACTATCTTTGCATCAGACCCGCGCCTTCCTCGAGTAATCTGAGAGCAGGGGTACCAGGGTTACCAGTTTGTCTAACCTGCGTACCCACGCAGTGGGTAAGACCAAGCCTGACAGTAGCCAAAGACCCAGCTCACGGGAAAACACCGTACCCTTACTGACCCCTCCCCTCCACCTTCTCCCCATTCTCCCACCTGGCGTCAGGGCTATTGACTCACAAGCTTTCAATCAGAGGACCCTCCTACCTACTCCCCGTCCGAGAAACCAATGAGCGCACTGTCTCTTGGGAGTTGTGGTCCCTTCAGACTCACCGGCTTCTTGTTTGTGTCTTGTTCCCGTTTCTGGGCTCGGAGCCTCTCCGCTAATCTCTGGGCATTTACGGACGTAGACGCAGCGGCAGCGGAACAAAATGGCTTTGAGACGGGACTGAAGAGACTCCCCAAACGCTGGCCGTTTCCCCGGATCCAGAGGCCCAACGCCCTCCACCTGGGCGCCGCCATCTTGCCAGGAAGGGCGGGGCGAGCCAAGACCACGTGGAGAAGGGCAGCCAGAGTGAGGCGGGAGTGGGTGGACCCTGCAGGTCACGTGTGCGGGGTGGGGCCTGGGCGAGTCACGGGGGGAAGGTGTGCGCTCAGTGCGGCTGCGCCGGCCGGTAGCTGCAGCTGGAGCAGTGGCGTTTGGAGGAGACTCGGTGAGTGTGTAGGGAAGCAGGGCTGGGGCTGGGAAATGCCGGTGCCTCAACGCTTTAACGTTTTCCGCGTCCTCGGGATTTCCGTTCAAGAAGAACACTGGTCCGAGAAACGTTTCTCCTTTTGGTACACAATCCCACTGAAAAACTCCTCCCCGCCCCGCGCCCCTTAGAGGCGATGTCCCATAAACACTCGCCCCAGAGCCCTCCTAGGCACCTACGCCGTCCCTCTTAGCCACCGAATCTCCGGTGATCCGCCAGTCCCCTGCGGGACTCGTCGGATACCCTCTTGATTGGATGCCCCGATCTCTGTAGCCTCTCCACCCGTCATCTTCCAATTCCCATCCTCTTTGTTTCACGTTGTAACCTGTCCCCCTCTCCTAAGGATAACGGCCCCTTCCCTTATCCAGGGCCCCCAGCCCCTACTTCCTACTTAGGAAGCACTATGAGTGGTTTTTCTGCCCTTCCTCAAGAATTCATTGCTTGGGCTCTCCTCCCTACCCTCGCTACTCCTAAAGAAAAAGCTGAAAGTACGGAGCACAGACCTTCACTTTTCCTGTTTCCTTTGTTTTTCCTCTCCTCCACAGTTTGCAACCGCACCAAACCCCCTCTCACGAGATGCGATGTTGGAATTCCCTTGCTCGAACTGCAAGTGACTCCCTCTGATTTCACTCAGGGGTGGCTGGGAAGATAAACATCTGCTTGGGATGGTAGTGTTAAAAGTAACTTAGGATGTACCTGCCATTTGTTAAGAGGAAAACTTATGCTGAGTTCAGAAAGAATGTCCTGAAAACGAATGAATCTGTGACGATAGAGGGAACAATTTTTGAAGACTGCTTGGAATGAAGGCTGCCGGAGGAGTTATTAGAGAATAGTTGAATTAGATTTGGGTTCTACACCTCCTAAGGGGTTTGGCAGAAGGGAGCTGTACCAACAAGAAACAAAGTTGATCGGGTGGAGCTAATCATAGAAGACTCAAGTTGAAGAGTTTGAACGAGAGGTAGTGGGGAGTTTTTGAAGCGTCTTGAGTAGGGCAGAAGACTCCTTGAAAGTGGAATTCTGGGCCGGGCGCGGTGGCTCAAGCCTGTAATCCCAGCACTTTGGGAGGCCGAGATGGGCGGATCACGAGGTCAGGAGATCGAGACCATCCTGGCTAACACGGTGAAACCCCGTCTCTACTAAAATACAAAAAACTAGCCGGGCGTGGTGGCGGGCGCCTGTAGTCCCAGCTACTCGGGAGGCTGAGGCAGGAGAATGGCGGGAACCCGGGAGATGGAGCTTGCAGTGAGCCGAGATTGCGCCACTGCACTCCAGCCTGGGCAACAGAGCGAGACTCCGTCTCAAAAAAAAAAAAGAAAGTGAAATTCTGGAAATGAATCTGGCAGTTGAATGCAGGACAGATGGGAAAGGAAAGGGTTTGATAGTAGGAAAACTAGTTACAACCTCGGTGGTCAGTGATGAGGTCTGGTCTTTTCCCCTACACTGTAACTGTCCTTTGAGCTTGAATTGATTATGAGTTACGCAGGTAAAGACGTACTCTTGGCAGCTGCTGTTGATCTGTGAGTCCCTGGAAGACTTTTTTTTTTTTTTTTTTTTTCCTCTCGTCTGGCACATAGTAAACTCACAATATCTATTAGATGGCTGAAGTGCATCATACATGTATGCTAGGTGTGTCTGAACATTTTGAATTGTCTTATTTCTGTCACTGGCCTGAAGAATGAACGTAGAGGCAGATGTATTTGTAAAGTTGGAAAGAAGCAAGCCTTGTGTACGTTTCTGTTATAAGGCAGGTGTAAATGCCAATTCAGATATAAATGCGAAGAATTCCAAGGGAGATTGAGAAACAACATCCATTTCTCCTGTTCCCCCACTGCCCTGCACATTTACCAGTAGGACAGAGATCTATAAAAGTTGAGAAATTCCACCCTAAAAGAATTATTACCTTCCATGCTCCAGTCCTAGGTTCTAATTTCACTAAACAGATGAACATCATATATTACTTAGATACTTGAAGCTCCCTTTTCCAAGGACCCTGAAATTTTGACATTGGGAATTAAATTCATATCATTACATTAATTTAAAACTTGTTTTGGGTACAGGACTTTTATAGTTTTGTGTCCGGGATGGGAGAACCTGTTTCTACCCTAACTTTATGGCATTCGAGAAACCACACCTGTTCTTGCAGAATTGGCCTTCTGTGGCAGGAAACAAAACGAAGAACCAACTCAAATGTCATTGCTAGTGACACAGAGCTTATGCTCTAGGGTTTCAGGTTAACTCAAAGCACACAGTGACGAAGAATAAAAGTATTTGTTCCTTATTTCTGGAGCAGGAACTTTTAGGTTTGTCTTGTTGAAACTTTGTAGAGAAATTTAAAGAATCAAAGTTTTTGTTTGGTATGACAGTACAGCTTTAGCCAGTATGGGTACATAAGTTACGACATCCTTGATGTTTCTCCCGTGAGTCTAGGCACTTGGTGATTTAAAGTAGAGTTGTTCTCAGTATAAAGAATTTATGCAAATGTCATGTCTTTTTTTTTTTTTTTCAATTTTCAAAGAGCAATAATCGCCCCTCAGATAAACCTCACTGGCTGCGATACTGCCACTGCCAAACACTCTTTTGTTTCTGGTTTTTGTTTTTATTTTTTATAATCTCTATATTGCCTCCTCCCTCTTCCTCATTCAACTGGTCCCTTTTAGGCAGTTCACTTTTCCATTTCTGCGTCAATGTCACAGTTCATTTGTTGGGAACTCCTCTTGTCTAAACTATTTTCTTAAAACAAGGAAGGAAATTCTATTAGTGATTTCTTCATTCTTGCAGAGTACAGCTCTATTCAAACATGACTTATTTACATTGATTTTGATATATCATAATATGTGCCCCCAAAATAACTATATGAAGAACTTGATAGTTTCTTTTTAAAGATAGTTCCTAGTCTATTCAGGAACGAAAAGGCTGCATTAGTATTTCGTAAGTATAAAGAAGGACTGACTAATAAAGGAACTTGCGTTTATCATAAATTTAAGGTTAATCAGTGGCATGAAGTTTAAGTTACACCTCCTCAAACTGATTTGCTAGTTGCAGATTAACCAGTGATTCCATTTCCCTGAAAAGCAGGAAGTACTTGGACATTGTTTTATGGTTTTAATAGAGATTAAAAGACGCAATTAGCAGGAACTCTCGGGAGGTGCCCTGGAAAGTGCAATCACTGGGAGCCAGGAGATGTGGGACTAGTCCCAGTTCAGCCACTGTGAACTTGAACAAATAATTTGGGCTTCAGTTTTTTTGTCATTTAAAAGATCTTTGCAACTCTGTTTCTAATCTATGAAGATTTTCCACTGATACGTAAGTACTTCCTTTTCAGCCCAAATCAGTGGGATTTATTTCAGATTTATCTTGAATACGTTTAGCATTGATACTAAGAAACCGAATTCTGCTCTTGTCCCCAGAATTTAACTTTTCGCCACTGAGCTAATGTTTATATTTGGAGGTTACTTCATTGAGTGGTGTTGGAATATACTTGAAGCTTTCCAGCCGGGCGCGGTGGCTCACGCCTGTAATCCTAGCACTTTGGGAGGCTGAGGTGGGCGGATCACGAGGTCAGGAGATCAAGACCATCCTGGCTAACACAGTGAAACCCCGTCTCTACTAAAAATACAAATAGACAGGGATGGTGGCGGGCGCCTGTAGTCCCAGCTACTTGGGAGGCTGAGGCAGGAGAATGGCGTGAACCCGGGAGGCAGAGGTTGCAGTGAGCGGAGATGGTGCTACTGCATCATTCCAGCCTGGGTGAAAGTTGAGACTCCGTCTCAAAAAAAAAAAAAGATTTCCTCAATGGGGGCGGGGTGCGCGGCTCACACCTTAATCCCAGCACTGTGGGAGGCCTAGTGGGGAGGATCTTTTGGGCCTAGGAGTTTGAGATCTCCTGGGCAACATAGCAAGACCTCGTCTCTACAGAAAATCACAAAATTAGCTGGGCATGGTGACGCACCTGTGGTCCTAACTACCCTTGAGGCTAAGGTGGGAGGATCACTTGAGCCCAGGTAGTCAAGGCTGCAGCTTCAGTGAACCGTGATTGCAGTACTACACTCCAGCCTGGGTGACAGAGACAGACCCGTCTCAAAGAAAGAGAAAAAGTAATTTGTGTAATATGGTTTAAAAGTCAAATAGTAATAAAAGATTTATATTTAAAAAACAGTTTCTCAGGCTGGGTGCACCTGTAATCCCAGCACTTTGGGAGGCTGAGGTTGGTGGATTGCCTGAGGTCAGGAGTTGGAGACCAGCCTGGCCAACATGGTGAAACCCAATCTCTACTAAAAGTACTAAAATTAGCTGAGCGTGGTAGCGTGTGCCTGTAATCCCAGCTACTTGGGAGGCTGAGGTAGGAGAATCGCTTGAACTGAAGAGATGGAGTGAGCCGAGGTTGTACCATTGCACTCCAGCCTGGGTGACAGAGCGAGACTCCGTCACCAAAAAAAAAACCCAACAAAACAAAAACTGTTCCTCTGCCCTCCCTTCCTCATAGTCCCATTCTTTAGAGGCAACTACTCAGTTGTTTTCCTCTTTTCCTCTGTCTTTACAGTAAGTTGTCATCATCATCAGTATTCTTGAAACACCATATAACAAAACCAGTTTTACCATATGGTTTCTATGGCGTTTTCTGGTCACAAAACATACCCAACTTCTAAATAAAGACCAAAACATTTCTAATATGAAACACTGAAACAAGTAAGATTTTCACCCACTTTTTGGTGAGTCAGTGAGTTACTGCAATCATAGTGGTGGTGGGTTAAATCGAGGAATAAATGTGTGCAAAGTGAAAATTGTCAGAAGCATTTCCTACCACCATACTCAGTTCCAAAACAATCAATCACCAATAGGGCAGGCCCACTGAGAGCTTTTGTGCCACATCGGTTATTGTTGTGCATTTGAATGATTACCATAAACTTTGCAGATTTTTGTTTGCTGATAATTTGTATTCATTCATGTATTTTCCAGCTCAGGCTCACAGGTGACTGGAGCCTAAACGGGCAGCTTAGGGCACAAGGCAGGAGCCAGCCCTGGACAGGATGCCATCTATCCCATAGGGTGCGCGTGTACACACACACAAACACAGGGACCATGTAGACACACCAGTTAACCTAATAGGCACATCTTCGAGATGTGGGAGGAAAGCAGAATACCTGGAGAAAACACACACAGACGTGGGGAGAATGTGCCAGCTCCACACAGATGGGTGACCTCAGCCAGGAATCACTTACTTTCTCATCAATGTTATAAAAAAACGATGTTGAACAAGATGCCTTTTTTTGAGAGTCTGCTGTATCTTCTTGTTGCTAAATAGTTGGTTGGTTATTCTTTCTTGGTTTTCCCCTCATGTTTGGCCTGTTGATTTCTTGTAGCAATAGATTAGTATTTAGCTCTTGCATCCCACCACTTTCCTTTTTTTCCATGCCCTCTATCCCCTAATACAGTTCTATTGTAATTTTTTGCTAAAACAGGTAGCTTTTATGTACTTACACCTCTGTCAAATACTGTTCACTGTTGAGCTAGATGATCTGTGACAGTGTGTTCCTCCTGGTGTGTAGGTTGGCCTTCACCTGTGTGTTTCATGTACCTACTGTTAATTTTTTCCCAAACGCTCCAATGTATTTGTCACATTCTTGTCAGTAACATTTTCTGTGAGCTCAAATGTATCACCTTTTTATTGGAGCTCTGCCTCCTCCTCCTCCTCCTCTTTCTCTTCCTTCTCCTCCTTCTCCTCCTTCCCCTCCTCCTCCTCCTCCTCCTCCCTTTACTGTTGCTCTCAAGAACTGCCCTGGGGTCCTCCTGGACCTGCCCTTTCCTGTGCAGGAACCGTGTCTTCCTCTTTCTGGGCTTATGTCTTTATTTTTTAAAAGCACATACTTCAGTTATTTCTAAGAAGTATTTGAATGACTTTGTTTAGCCCACACACTTGTTTGATAGTTTGGCAGTTACATAATTCTAGATTGGAAATAAGGTTCTCTCAGAGTGTTGAAGGCATCTGTAATTGCTCTAGAGACATGGTGATTCAAATCCTTCTTATGCAACCTTATTTTGTTTGTTTTCTCCCCTTCTGGAAGCTTTGAGGGTATTCTCTGTCTCTGGTGGTCTGCAGTTTCGTGATGTGTATTAACACCAGGATGTGGGTCTTTACTCAGCTGTTGTGCTGGCCTCTCACAGACGGATTTGGTTCTGGAAATTCATGTTCTCTAGTTTCGGGATGTTTTCTTATACTATTTTTGTGATTTTTCGCTCAATCTTTAATTTTTCTTTGATACCTTTTTGTAATATCCATTCTTGTTATGTGGACATGATGGGCTCAGAGGGCCCATTGTAGTGTTTTAGTTTTCTTCCTCTCTGCACGGGCTCCATTTCCTCCAGGTGATGTGGGCCTTTGCACCTGTGCCTCTTTCTGGCTGTGTCTTCCCTCAGATATCCAGTGACTTGCTCCCACACCTCACTTCGGATGAATCCACAAGTCTTTGCTTAAATGTCACCTCAGTGAGGAGAGCACTGGATTGAGAGGTTCAGACCCCCATCTCACTTCCCTTCTTTGTTTCTCTCCAGAAGCATTTCCGACCATCTAGCGTCCCACGTATTTATTTACTTCTCTCCCTCACCACTAAAATAAACATTCTATGAGGGCAGGGATTTTGTTTTTTTTGTTTGCCTCTATAATTCCAGCCTCTGAAACAGTGCCTGGTGATGAATAGATGCTTAATAATTTAAGGAATAAATGACTTATTTTATTGTGGGATTTCTTGGAATGTCGAATGATTCTGACTGTTCATTTTTGTTTTTTGTTATTTTAAGTTCCCAGCATGGGTCTTGTTGGGTGGTGGGCATCACTGGAGGGTGACTGGTATACATGGGTTTTGTGTATATGTTTGTACAGATGTATATGTTTGCTAATGTTTCTTTAACTGACAGTACATTGGTTGCTGGGACAAGGATGGGGGCTTGGATAACCTTTTAGTGTGCATCTGTTGACATAATCTGTGTTTTCAGTTCTTCATTGATGCTGCTGATGTATTTCACTCCAGACCCATTTCAGATTTCAGTTCATTTTTCTCTAAACCTCTGGATTTGGAGGTGGAGAAAACAGATGAAAATAGATAGTGCTCTGGCTTAGCAGGGGGTGAGGAAGATACTGCACATTAGTTAAATAGACTTTATGCCAATCCACATTTTCAGGTCTGCATTTAAAGCTTGCTTTCCATCTCCAAAAATTCATTGAAAACTTGAATGCCTCTCTCCTGCACCTCACGTTCTTGGTTTTATACCTTGAAAAAAGAAAAACTGCTCTGTTGTCATTTTAATAGGGTCCTTGGGAAAAGATTAAGAGGTGAACGCTTAAGGACGGAAGTTATGTTTTATATTCTTAGTGCCATGGAATGCAGCACAGTAATATCACGTAAGGAAAAGCACGAATTTCTTGTTTTCCTTGTTTATTTTTGGAAGCTTATCCTTCAGCTCTTATTTATCTTTTTTTTTTGGAGGAAGGGTCTTTCTCTGATGCCCAGACTGGAGTGGGCGTGATCATGACTCACTGCAGCCTCGACCTCCTGGGTTCAAGCGATCATCCCACCTCAGCCTCCCAAGTAGCTGGGACCATAGGCATGTGCCACCACACCTGGCTAATTTTTTATTTTTGTAGAGACAAGTTCTCCCTATTGTTTATATGCCTTAAGAGTCACATTGACAGTGCGTAAGAAACACTCTCTTTTTAGCTCTCCTGCTAAGGAGCAGGTTTGAGTGCTGTTGCCAGAACTTAGTACTTCACTGCAGTTTTACAGATTCCGCGAGAGTCTTGTCCATGGGGCTGGGAAGTGTCTACCCTCTGCTGACTCTTCTAGGTTCCTGCTCTTCCCCAGTGCCTCCCTACCCCCAGCCACTAGAAATAGACTGCTTCTTTCTTTATTCTACTGCGGAAAACATGCACTACTGTACTTATTAAAATTAACTAAAAAAAAAACTCACGCAGCTTGAGTTTTTTTAAAGTTAATTTTAATAAGACATTGAAGGAAGAATTTTGTTTCAAAGGAGGGGCTTATATGTACGAAGATTTATGGCGTAAAAGCAGGGGCAAACTAATGAATGACGTTTTTAGAATTGATATGAACATGAACCCAGGATGCTCAGACTTACTCCGAGAGTTCCTCTTAAAAACTGCTTTTCTCCCCATAAACCCTAATGTCAGCAGTGGTTAGCTCCACATTGGAGGAAGGGGGCTTCATTTTGCTCTTTCTGCGTATTTCCTGCAGTGATCTGTTACTTTCAAGTCTGGGAGAAAGATGCTCTCTTTATCCTGAATGAAGTGTCCATCTGCCTCCTTTGAGCCCAGGCTGCCCAGCTTTCTGGTTGCTCTCTGAGAGTCCTCCTTGGTCTTCCACTGACCACGTTCACTTCCTTATGAAAGTATGTTTTTAGTCTCCCTAGCCTGTCTTTCTGTTTTCCTGTCTCCTCTTTTTTTGTTTTTTTTATACCCTTCAATTCTTTTCACTGGGCCATTTTTTTTTTTTTTTTTTTTTTTTTTTTTTTTTTTGAGATAGAGTCTTGCTCTGTCGCCCAGGCTGGAATGCAGTGACGTGATCTCGGCTCACTGCCGTCTCTGCCTCCCAGGTTCAAGCAATTCTCCTGCCTCAGCCTCCTGAGTAGCTGGGACTACAGGCACATGCCACCATGTCCAGCTAATTTTTGTATTTTTAGTAGAGACGGAGTTTTACCATGTTGGCCAGGATGGTCTCGATCTCCTGACCTCAGGATCCACCTGCCTCGGCCTCCCAAAGTGTTGGGATTACAGGCGGTGAGCCACCATGCCCGGCTTACTTTTTTTTTTTAAGACTGATGCTTGGCTGGGCTTGGTTTTTTTTTTTTTTTTAAGAGTTTTCAGATTCTT
This sequence comes from Rhinopithecus bieti, assembly GCF_001698545.2. Lineage (NCBI taxonomy): Eukaryota > Metazoa > Chordata > Mammalia > Primates > Cercopithecidae > Rhinopithecus > Rhinopithecus bieti. Next base: position 831,651 of record NW_016810565.1, read on the forward strand.
ATTTCAGATCTAAACAGTGCTTTTCAGCTCTCAGTTCATCTTCAGATCAAAGAGAATAGTAGACCGGGCGCAGTGGCTCACACCTGTAATCCCACCACTTTGAGAGGCCAAGGCAGGTGCATCATTTGAGGCCAGGAGTTTGAGACCAGCCTGGCCAACATAGTGAAACCCCGTCTCTACTAAAAATACAAAAATCAGCCAGACATGGTGGCGTGGGCCTGTAATCTCAGCTACTTGGGAGCCTGAGGCAGGAGAATAGCTTGAACCCGGGAGGCAGAGGCTACAGTGAGCTGAGATCAAGCCACTGCACTCCAGCCTGGGTGACAGTGTAAGACTCCGTCTCAAAAAAAAAATAATAATAATAATAATAATTTTCAGTTAATTTTATTGGGAAAAAAAGAATATCCTAAAAGAATATCATGCTAGTTTAAGGTTACAGATTTACTTTCTTCCCTGGATTCCCTTTGATTCATATTCTCTCGTTTGGAAATGATCCAATATGTTATTCTGAAGTATATGACAGTTTTTTCAAAATCAGTAAATACATATGTTGGTGCTTAAAACAGAAGGAAATAATGGACTGTAAGTATTATCACATAGCTTATTTCTACTATTCAGAGATCTGATTAACTTAGGATAAGGAGCAGATTGTTGAATTGTTTTTTGGCTTCTAAGTTGGAAGTACAATCTGAAAGTACCTCTCAGTGTTGAAGGGCTGCCTGACTGAAACTTAAGTGGGTATCTCCTGGGCCTGAAGCACCACCAAGATCTGAACTGAAGGTAGCGTTTTGGGAGTCCTTAGCATTTAGTTGGTATTTTAAGGTCTAGGGGTGAATAGAGTGGAAAGGGAAGGGAGTATGTAAAGCGAATAGACCAGAGAGCCCTGTGGATCCTCAACATTTAGGAAACAGGGAAGACCTCCCTCTAGAGGGGAGGGAGGGAAACCAGGAAAAGGCGAGATGGACTTCAGCGTCGGGTGTTTCAGGAGGCAGAGGAGGATGAATACGAACAATTTCATTGAATTTTGCCAGAAGGGTGTTTATCTCCCATAAACCTTTCCTTGATTTTCCTCAAGCACAAGTGCTTATCTCCTTGGTACCTCATCCAGGCATGTTAAACTTGGCACAAACATGTTGTAAAGATTTGTTTATAGTTTGTTTCTCCAAAGGTGTAGACTTGTTAAGGGTGGGGCCCATGGCTTGTTCAGTTTTGTGAGATGCTATTGTTTTGTGTCTTAACATCATGGACACTGACTCCATGTCTAATGTGTAATAGTCGTGTGACTTTTAACAAGCTGCTTACCATCTGTGTGCTTCTGTTTCGTTATCTATTCCATTTATGATATGAGATGACAATAGCTTCTACTTCACAGAAGAGCGAATATGTGTGAAGTAGAGAAAACGGTGCCTGGCTTAGTGTCAGCGCCATGTAGTGTTTGGTGGAGGAGAACTGGAGGCGATGCTTGATGTTTAACAGATATTTGAACGTGAAAACGTAGCAACCTGTGGCGAATTCAGTTCCTAGCATTTTAAAATTCTACAAGCATATACAGAATGTAATCGTGACCAGGCCATAGGAGAACTACAAATGGAAGTGGACTGGGAGGAAAGTGCATGCAGCTTTGTTTTATGAAGCAAGTCTATAGACTTTTGGCAGAAGTACTATGTGATCCTAATTTCTTGTTGTTAGGAAGGAAAAATCTAAAAGATGAAGAAGACTCCTCTAGAGCAGGTGAGAATCTTTATGTGTAGGGATGAACAGCTTTAAACAGGTGAGTGGTGGATGTCAGCATGGAAGGTATTTGTTTGGATGAGAGAAAATACTATAACCTTCCCATTCATCCTAATTTTTGCAGCTCAGAAAATTAGAAATATCAATTGATCCCTTGGACTTTAGTGAATGGTAGATACACACTCAATTGATCAGCAAATATTTGAACATTTTCTGTACCATATACACACTTTATAACAGGAACTATGCTATGGGATGGGGATAAGTTGATAAATAAATTAGACACTGTACTCGCCCTAGAAGGGCTTTTATTCTTGTGGGAGAGGCCAATAACTGCAAGTACTGAGAGATACAAACTAGGAACTGAAGTATAAATGAAGAACTTGGGGTAAAGGGAGTGGAAAACCAGGCTACAGATGGTAACATTTAAATTGAGATGCCAAGGAGGAGGGTGTGGGGAGGCCCTTGCAGAATATTGCTCTGAGGAAAGTCAGTAGCCAGGAACTTGAGGTGGGGCAGGGGACGGGGGTGGGGGTGATGTTCAAGCAGTTGAGAGAGGCCTGTGCACCTCAAGAGCCCAGCGAGTGAGGGAGGGGGCTGGATGGATGTTGTGTGGATGGCGGACACTGGATCATGCCACGATGAGGAGTATAATGTTATTAAACACAGTGAGAAGCCATAGAATGATTTTAAAACATGACTTAACCCAATTTGTGTTTTGAAATCTCTTTTGCTGGGGCCGGGCACAGTGGCTCACACCTGTAATCCCAGCACTTTGGGAGGCCGAGGCGGGCGGATCACGAGGTCAGGAGATGGAGACCATCCTGGCTCACACAGTGAAACCCCGTCTCTACTAAAAATACAAAAAATTAGCCGGGCGTGGTGGCGGGCGCCTGTAGTCCCAGCTGCTTGGGAGGCTGAGGCAGAAGAATGGCGTCAATCTGGGAGGTGGAGCTTGCGGTGAGCTGAGATCGCGCCACTGCACTCCAGCCTGGGCCACAGAGCAAGACTCCGTCTCAAAAACAAAACAAAGAAAAATCTCTTTTGCTGCTACATAAGCTTTTCTTTTTTCTCTATTTGTATTTTAGATAGATTTAATATGTAAAATAAGAGAAACTGCTTTCTTAGCTCGAAATACTGATGCCCTTGAATCATTTGCCAGAAATAGTTCTTCCCCTAAGAATCAACCCTTAAAAATCAGTTTACAATGTAGACATCAGAGACTTGAGTTATAAAGTTATTTATATATAAAATGTTCCGGTGCCAAACAATAGTCTTGGAACCTTAAGTTGAAGTTTTCTTCTGCCGTCTAGGATCAGATTACATTCACTGCTAGTACCACTGGCGTATCTAAAACATGATAGTCTGAATATTGATTTATTTGTGTATACAGTTTTCCCGTTTGTTCCATTTAAAAACTAAATGGCTTTTTATGGTCCTTATTAAAAGCAGTTACAGGGTGTTCTTTCGTTTGAGTTAGTTTGTGAAATAAATATCTGAATGCCTGCTGTGTGCCAGGCACTGTTCTGCACTCTTGGACTACATCCATAAACTAAACAGGCAAAGGATCCCTGTCTTTGGGGGACTTACATTCCAGTGGAGGAGGCAGATAACAATAAATATAATTAGGGCCAGGTCCAGTGACTCTCGCCTCTAATCCCAGCACTTTGGGAGACTTGAGGCCGGCAGATTGCTTGAGCCCAGGTGTTTGAGACCAGCCTGAGCAACATGACAAAACCCCGTCTCTACAAAATACAAGGAAATCAGCTGGGTATGGTGGCATGCACCTATAGCACTGGGAGACTAAGATGGGAGGATTGCTTGAGCCCCGTGGAGGTCAAGGCTACAGTGAGCCATGATCACGCTACCATGTTCCAGCCTGGGTGACAGAGCGAGACCCTGTCTCAAAAAAAAAAAAAATTTGTAGAGTCATACTACTAATAAATAATTGGTATATTAGAGGGTGCTGTGTACTATGAAATAAAAAGTAGAACAGCTAACATGGTAGGGGATATAATTTTAAATAGGATGGTTAGAATAGCATCATTGAGAAAGGTACAATCTGAGTAAAGGCATGGAAACCTGTGCAGATACATGGAGAAAGAACATTCCAGGCAGAAGGAACAATCTATACAAAGGAAAACCCCAAGGTTGGGTGTACCAGCCTGTTTGAGGAACAGTGAAGAGGCCAGTGGGGCTGGAGGGAGGGAATGTGAGAATATCTTGGCTTTCTAGGAATATGTTTCTCCTCAGTCAATTTCAAAAAGCTCATAAGCCAAAACAAATGAATAATTAGGCAGAGAACTCCCATCCCATGAATGTTCTGCAGATGGTAACCTATAAACACCCAGACTCATGTCTTAACTCAAATTAGGTAATTCCAAAATAATGCAAACATTCCTTAAATTCAGTTCACAGGGCAGCTGAGCAAACAAGATCTCTTTTATGTGAATAAGAAACTGAAGACTTTTGCCAGTGCACTTGGCATCTTAAGAGAGGCAGCGATTGCGGGCTTAGGGAGAACTGCCTTTTAAGAGCAGCTTTTCTCAGGTCCCTTCTTTCTTTCAAGCTCAGTAGCACCAAATCCTTTTCAATTTTTATTTAGCAATCCACATTTTCTGTTCTTTGACGCAGTGAAATTTTCCATTTGTTCCCTAAGTTTCCAATCTTAAATTTGGCACACTACTTTCATAAGGTCATAATCAATGCCCACTATAGTAGAATATTGCCCAAGTTGTGTGTACATCACGTGTATTCTGTGGGTGTAGATCATCAGCACTGTCTTTGTTTCAGAGGCACAATACTTTTTATAAAGAGCCACACCCAGTTTCTCCTGTGAGATCGCTAGAGCTGTTCCAGTAATACTTGCCCACAGCTAATCCTTTCCCATGTTGTTTCTGAATTTTATTTTTGATAAGTAGAGTATCCTTTTGTAGTTTCTTAAGCTTCAGATTGATTCCTTTCCCAATTTGTCATGGTTGGTCAGTTTGAATCCTCTTCTGTAAGTTGCTGTTCATTGTTTCCAGCTTAGTTTTCCATGAGGCTGGAGTGAGGTAAGATTACTAAAGACATGTAATCCCAGCACTTTGAGAGGCCAAGGCGGGCAGATCATTTGAGGTCAGGAGTTCAAGACCATCCTGGCCAGCATGGTGAAACCTGTCTCTACTAAAAATACAAAAATTAGCTGGGAGTGGTGGTGGGCACCTATAATCCTAGCTATTTGGGAGGCTGAGGCAGGAGAATTGCTTGAACCCAGGAGACAGAGGTTGCAGTGAGCTGAGATTGCACCACTGCACTCCAGCCTGGGTGACAGAGTGAGACTCTGTCTCAAAAAAAAAAAAAAAGAATACTACTAAAGAAAATGTTCAGAAGCATGGATCTTTGACTTTCTGAGGCAAAAAATAGTCCACATTCTTCTCATAGCCAAAAAGGAACATGGTACAAGTTCATATCACTGTGAATGAGAAAGGCCTTTGAGAAATTTAACAGGCCTTTTCTCTCCTTCCCCCAGGCAGGGCTGCGTATAGATCACCCCCAAATCTACTAGTCTGCTCTTTTTCTTTAAAAGGAAATGCAACTACCTCTTTTGGCCTCCAGTTCTGTTGCCATTTTAAATAGGAAGGTCAAGAACCTAGCATTGGCCAGGTGCAGTGGCTCACACCTGTAACTGTAGCACTTTGGGAGGGCTGAGGCAGGCGGATCACTTGAGCTTGGGAGTTCAAGACCAATCTGGGCAACATGGTGAAACCCTGTATCTAAAAAAAATTAGCCAGGCACGGTGGTGTGTGCCTGTAGTCCCAGCTGCCTGAGAGACTGAGGTGGGAGGATCACCAAGCCTGGTGGTCGAGGCTGCAGTGAGCCATGATCGTGCCTGGGCAACCGTGAGACCCTGTCCAAAAAAACAAAACAAAACACCTAGCATTTAGTAGACTTAAATTGATTAACTGTTGAATGATAAATTAAAAGAGAGAAATTGAATGCTCTCAAACAAAACAAGCTTCTTGTTCTTGTTTTTTGTTGTTTTTTTTTTTTTTTTTTTGGAAACTGAGTCTTGCTCTGTCACCCAGGCTGGAGGGCAGTGGCGTGATCTCATCTCACTGCAGTCTCCGCCTCGCGGATTCAAGCGATTCTCCTGCCTCAGCCTCCTGAAGAGCTGGGACTACAGGCGCCCATCACCATGCACAGCTAATTTTTGTATTGTTAGTAGAGATGGGGTTTCGCCATGTTGGCCAGGCTGGTCTTGAACTCCTGACCTCAGAGGATCCACCTGCCTTGGCCTCCCAAAGTGCTGGGTGTCGTGAGCCACCGTGTGCAGCCACAAGCTTATTCTTAAATCCCTCTTTAGTTCGTACTCTGATAACTGGGTTTTATATATAACTAAACCTATGATGGGTGTTTATTCAATTATTTTTAATCCTTTCTGTCTGTCTAAAATATTGTACACTTGAATGTAAACTCGAACGTAATTGTGTAATGATGAATAAAGTGAACTTGAGTGATTTTTTTTGTACCTCTTCATGTTGTAACACATTTGTTTTCCTTTTAATTCTAAGAATAACTGTAACACAGATCTACTTCATATCTTTCTTATCCTCCCGTTCTTGGTTTTGCTATGGGTGGGTTTTGGATTCCATGCTCGCAATGTAGAGACCTCCAAGATACTTCACCTGGTGTAGCCAAGTGAATTCACTTAATCACTATAGACAGACAGTTACGCTTAAGGGTTTTTAATGGTAAATATTTTAAATTTTCAAAATCTGTTATTTATTTATTTTTGAGATGGGTTCTCACTTTGTCATCAGGCTGGAGTGCAGCGGCGTGATCACGGTTCACTGCAGCCTTGACATCCCAGGCTCCAGTGATCCTCCCAACTCAGCCCTCCCACGTAGCTGACACTACAGGCATGCACTACCACACATGGCTAATTTTTGTATTTTTGGTACACATGGGGTTTCGCCATGTTGCTCAGGCTGGTCTTGAACTTCTCAGCTCAAGCATTCTACCTGCCTGAGCCTCCCAAAGTGCTGGGATTATAGGCGTGAGCCACTGCGCCCAGGCAAAAACCTCTTTTTTAATTTTTAGCTCTGTTTAAGTTGGAAATCCTCAAGGAAGTGAAAAGGGGTGAAAATTAAGTGGAATATATTTACTAAGCATTTATTTATTTATTTATTTATTTATTTATTTATTTATTTATTTTTTGAGACAGGGTCTCGCTTTGTCACCTAGGCTGGAGTGCAGTGGCACGATCTCAGATCACTACAATCTCTGCCTCCTGCGTTCAAGCAGTTCTCCTGCCTCAGCCTCCCTCCCAAGTAGCTGGGATTATAGGTGTATGCTACCACACCGGGCTAATTTTTATATTTTGTGTGGAGATGGGGTTTTGCCATGTTGGCCAGGCTGGTCTCAAACTCCTGAGCTCAAGTGATCCTCCTGCCTCGACCTCCCACAGTGCTGGGGATTACAGGCATGAGCCACCAGGCCTGACCCATTTTAATTTTTATAACAGAAAAGTCTTCCCTTTATTAAGAGTTGTCAATTTTTTGTTTGTTTGTTTGTTTTTGTTTTGAGACAGTCTCATTCTGTTGCCCAGGCTGGAGTGCAGTGGCATGATCTTGGCTCACTGCAACCTCCGCCTCCCGGGTTCAAGCAATTCTCCGCCTCAACCTCCTGAGTAGCTGGGATTACAGGTGCCCACCACCACATCCGGCTAATTTTTTGTGTTTTTAGTAGAGATGGGGTTTCACCATCCTGGCCAGGCTGGTCTTGAACTCCTGACCTCTTGATCCACCTGCCTTGACCTCCCAAAGTGCTGGGATTACAGGCATGAGCCCCCTGTGCCCAGCCTCAAATTTTAACTCATAGAGAATATCCTTTATAATGATGGCATCTTCTGGAATGCCCCAGACTTGGAAGACTGCATTTGTACACAGTATATTGTGTTTACTCTGTTGACATAAAAGTAAGCTACTGAGGGTTATTTCCCGTGGGTAACCCATGTTATTTTCGTAGTAGAAATTCAATTGTTAAGGACTCACTAGAGTCCTTAAAGAGTTATCTTGCCCTTAAAGAGTTTCCCAGTTTTTTTTTTTTTTTTTTTTTTTTTTTGAGACGGAGTCTCGCTGTCACCCAGGCTGGAGTACAGTGGCCGGATCTCAGCTCACTGCAAGCTCCGCCTCCCGGGTTCACGCCATTCTCCTGCCTCAGCCTCCCGAGTAGCTGGGACTACAGGCGCCGGCCATCACGCCCGGCTAGTTTTGTATTTTTTAGTAGAGACGGGGTTTCACCGTGTTAGCCAGGATGGTCTCGATCTCCTGACCTCGTGATCCGCCCGTCTCGGCCTCCCAAAGTGCTGGGATTACAGGCTTGAGCCACCGCGCCCGGCCCTCAGTTTCATTTTTAATGAATAACCTATGCCATTTTTGATGGCATTGTTTGTATGATCATACTACTTGATTTATGGGAAATATCTGATATTTTTAAAGTCTCCTTCCTTAGCAACATGTGTCATTATTCTCAGGATATACCTTCTCAGAAGCTGCACAGGAGGAAAAGCAGTGACAAAGAAAGAAGTTGTCATTCTTTGCACGGTAAAAATCATCACCTCCAGCCACCAACTTCTAATTCAAATTAGGTTTTAATTTGTTCATTATTTCTTCTTGAAACGCTTTTGTTCCCTATACATAGGCATTACTTTGGCTTTATAATAGAAAATAACAAGCAACATCTGAGCTGTTTTGTTTGTTTGTTTGAGACAGTGTCTCACTCTGCCGCCCATGCTGGAGTGCAGTGGCGCGATCTCGGCTACCTGCAGCCTCTGCCTCCTGGGTTCAAGCGTTTCTTCTGCCTCAGCCTCTTGAGTAGCTGGGATTACAGGCACCCGTCACCCCACCCGGCTAATTTTTGTATTTTTAGTAGAGACGGGGTTTCATCATCTTGGCCAGGCCGGTTTCGAATTCCTGACCTCAAGATCCACACACCTCAGCCTCCAAAAGTGCTGGGATTACAGGCGTGAGCCACCGTGCCTTAGGGTTGTTCTTCTCAATCCTTGAGGTCTTTCAGAAACCTTACCTCTGGTGAGGTCTTTCTCCTTACATTGTTCAGATAGGGGGTCATTGTTTGCTGGTAAAATGGCAAGAATGAGTGGCATCAGTCTGGCATTTCCTCAGTGACTCTGTTAAGGCACATGTTCAGGAAATGAGTGTGATACAGATCTTATCTGTATCTACCTTCTACAGAAGGTAGAAGGTCTCAGCCATGCTAAGGGATAAAAGTAAGAGCCAATCAAGTTCACAATAGATAGTGGAAATATTTCAAGTCTGGGATCCACAGAGGAATCAGATCTTGGCACAGCTAGACATTATTCCTGTCTCTCTGTGTGCTGAGATGGAGGAAACAGTGAGTTTGCTTTATCCACTGATGGGAAAGGCTGCAGTCTACATGTGGAACTGAATTTCATCAACTACCCAAGCAGAGTCTTTAGGATTTTATTTAATTTGTTCACTACTGACAAGCTTGTTGTTGAGAACTCTTTAGTAGTACTTTACACCGGGTATCTTTCCCTTCCTCCCAATTCTGATAGTTGATAAAAACCCGGATGTGTTGGAATTAGTCCAAAAGCCACAATTAGAAAGGTTTGGTTTCTTCTCAAGTCAGAGGATGACTCTTTTCCCTTAAGAAATGAAGTTAACCCTTTGCTATGTTTATGCTAGAGAAATAAACCATTCTTTATTCCAGTCACCCCTTTGCTATGTTTATGCTAGAGAAATAAACCATTCTTTATTCCAGTCACTTTTATTTTTTAAAAAGCAGTGGAGGAAGCTTTCTGATCCTTTTTTCAGCAAGAAACGTACCACTTTCTCAAGCTGGTAATTGTATATCTTTTATTTCCCGGCAAAATACGTTTTTTTTATTTTATTTTTTTATTTTTTTATTATTTTTTGTCTAAGTGGTAATTTTATTATGTGAAAAGAACAACAACAAAATCCTAGTGGCTA
>NW_016810565.1:843241-846691 GCF_001698545.2 Rhinopithecus bieti
TTGTCTGTTACTGGTGTATAAGAATGCTTGTGATTTTTGCACATTAATTTTGTATCCTGAGACTTTGCTGAAGTTGCTTATCAGCTTAACGGACAGACTGCCTGCTCAAGTGGGTCCCTGACCCCTGAGTAGCCTAACTGGGAGACATCCCCCACTAGGGGCAGTCTGACACCCCACACCTCACAGGGTGGAGTACACCCCTGAGAGGAAGCTTCCAAAGTAAGAATCAGACAGGTACACTCGCAAAAATACTTTTTAAAACATTAGAATTTCTCTCTACATTTGATTTATTTCATCTGCTAATATACCCAAGTGTATTACTCTGAGCTCCTTCTGGCATGTCACTTGTTTGAGTTGAGGACTATGCACTGGACATACAGGAGAAACATAGCTCAGAACGAGGAAGGCGGGCTGGGAGACCTCACTCTGATTCTCAAGTGAAGGGAATCCCAGAGCTTGCTATCTTTTTAGCACCAAGATGCCATGAAAACGAGAGCTGCTGGGATTCTTTGATGTGTTCGAGTCCACAGGTCCTCTGCTGTGTGCAAACTGAATTTCATTTGGATAACCAGTTCCTTTTCTCTCGTCCCTTTACTATGTTTCTTCTGGATTTTTTCTAGAACACTAGCCTGTTTCCCTTTTTCATCCCCCAGAGATAGAAGCATTATGTTTCCTGCCAAGCTGACAGGTTTGAGAGCACAAGTGTTCTGTCTCCTATGAAGACTTCAGCCTTAACATTTCCATTCATGAGGTTGCTGTTACTTTTCTCGGCGTTTACCAAGTATCTGACTTTTATTGTGCTGTACTCTATTGGCTTTGAAGGATTTCTCAGTGGCTTAGCAGTGATTGAGGTAATGAAGACACTGCCACAGGTAATTGACTTTTGTTTTCTTGTGACAGAAAAACATTTTCCACTTTTGCTCTACATAGCAAGTCCCACAAAAATGAAAACTCAAACCGTGATCACATAAAAAAAATTAAAGTGTGAACTAGCTGATGCATATTGGGAAAGTTAGCTTTGAAACTCTTTAGCAAGAACTGCATATTGTTTAGGGTACATGCTAAAACTGACTTTTTTTCCTGAAAACACTACTCTAGAAGGAATAAAATATGGTTTATGCTTATATGCCGCTGGGGTATACATGTGAGATTGTGTCATGTGAGGCATGCTTTAGGCTAAAGAAAAGATGTTTCTCTGTTAGAAAACAGGATGAGTATATGATTGGATATGATGTAGGCATACTGAGCTACGTCTCATTCAGTACCTAAATAAGAAGACCCTAAACATTCTCGGTCAGAAGCGATTGGCTATATTTCATTTTTTAAAGTAATAATAGATGGAATGGACCTTCAGAAAAGTTGACTGTGTAAAGAAATAAGTCAGAAAGCTTAGTATTCAGGTCTAGATGTCATGAATTGACCATCTGGCAGAACTAGAATCCAGCAAAAACGATCTTACGTAATTTCCAGGAGAAAATGGTAGGACAGATCTAGGCTCTGGTGGATAAGTGGTGGTGAAAAGTGTATAACAAATAGTGCTTGTTATTGGAGAGAGTAGTTTTCCCAGCTTCCGAATGTAGTTGACTGCCAGGATTGCATCAATGGAGTGCCTAGTTAACAAGCAACTATTAAGGGTTACTTGGGATTGTTTCAGGTAAATCTACTTTCTAGAATGCAGGCACTTTCTTTGTTCATAGTTTTGGACTTTAAGTTTTTTTTTTTTTTTTTTTTTTTTTAAGGCTGAAAAGTTAATACAGGTTAATTATTCCTTATCTGAAATGCTTGTGACCAGAAAGAAGTGTTTTGGATTTCTGGCTTTTTTGGGGAATATTTGCATTATACTTAACGGTTGAGCATCCCTAATCCAAAAAATCTGAAATCTGAAATGTTCCAATGAGCATTTCCTGTTTAGCAATGGTGTAGTTAAGAACTTGGACTTGGGGCCGGGCGCGGTGGCTCAAGCCTGTAATTCCAGCACTTTGGGAGGCCGAGACAGGCGGATCACGAGGTCAGGAGATCGAGACCATCCTGGCTAACACGGTGAAACCCCGTCTCTACTAAAAAATACAAAAAACTAGCCAGGCGAGGTGGCGGGTGCCTGTAGTCCCAGCTACTTGGGAGGTTGAGGCAGGAGAATGGCGTAAACCCGGGAGGCGGAGCTTGCAGCGAGTTGAGATCCGGCCACTGCACTCCAGCCTGGGCGACAGAGCGAGACTCTGTCTCAAAAAAAAAAAAAAAAAAAAACCTGGACTTGGGAGGCAGAGTTGCCATGGTTTGAATACTGGTACTACCACGTACCCGATCTTTCTGTGTCTCAGTTTTCTCGTCTGTAAAATAAGGTAACAATAGTGCCTCATAATGTTATGCAGATTAGTGAGTTAATGTTTATAAATAGTCCATGGCATGTAGTTAAGAGCTTGTAAACTGGTTTAGTAACTGAATTGAGCATTAAATTCTGAAGATATCCATCTTCAAAACTTAATAAGCATTATTCCCTCTACATTTTACTTCCATCTCTCTCAATATAGTGTTTTACTTGGATGTAATCTGTTTAGATGATGGGTTTGTAGAACCATAGTTAAGAAAAGAACTTAAGCACCTAAGTTTTTTCCTTGTGTACTTAAATATATATATGTATTATATATATGTATTATATATATATATATGTATATCCCCAAACAGATGGGTTGTCATGTGTGTGGAAGAAGTAAACACATTCTATCCCTAGTTCACCATTCTAGAGCGTTGACTTTTAGAGTCGGAAGTGATTCACATGAATTAAAACTTCAAAAAAATATTTTAAGGACAGTTAAAACCTGGCTATTGGTATAAGCAAACTGGGAAGTCGTTAGACTGTAATAAGTTATTACACTTAAGGAAAGATGGCTTAATGGTATACCTCATGTGCATCCTATATTAAACAAAATTGTTGCATTGTAGAAAAATTAAGTTTGCTTCTTATTTAGGTGTTTCCTATTTGAAGGAAGATTCTGAAGATTCTGGAGAATCTCATTCTGTAATTTTGGAGTAGAGCCTAGAAACAAACTTTTTTTTTTAATTAATTAACTTTATTTTCAAGAACATACATACTTTTAACAAACATCCCAGCTGGGCGTGGTGGCTCACGCCTGTAATCCCAGCACTTTGGGAGGCTGAGGCGGGCACATCACCCGAGGTCAGGAGTTCAAGACCAGCCTGATCAAGATGGAGAAACCCTGTCTCTACAAAAAATACTAAATTAGCCGGGCATAGTGGCACATGCCTGTAATCCCAGCTACTTGGGAGGCTGAGGCAGGAGAATCGCTTGAAGGGAGCAACTGCCGGGAGGCAGAGGTTGCAGTGAGCCGAGATTGAGCCACTGCTCTCCAGACTGGGCAACAAGAGCGAAACTCCATCTCAAAAAAAAAAAAAAAAAAGAAAGAAAAGAAAAAACCCACATGGTTGAGTTAA
>NW_016810565.1:846833-884161 GCF_001698545.2 Rhinopithecus bieti
GGCCGGGCGCGGTGGCTCAAGCCTGTAATCCCAGCACTTTGGGAGGCCGAGACAGGCGGATCACGAGGTCAGGAGATCGAGACCATCCTGGCTAACACGGTGAAACCCCGTCTCTACTAAAAAATACAAAAAACTAGCCAGGCGAGGTGGCGGGTGCCTGTAGTCCCAGCTACTTGGGAGGTTGAGGCAGGAGAATGGCGTAAACCCGGGAGGCGGAGCTTGCAGCGAGTTGAGATCCGGCCACTGCACTCCAGCCTGGGCGACAGAGCGAGACTCTGTCTCAAAAAAAAAAAAAAAAAAAAACCTGGACTTGGGAGGCAGAGTTGCCATGGTTTGAATACTGGTACTACCACGTACCCGATCTTTCTGTGTCTCAGTTTTCTCGTCTGTAAAATAAGGTAACAATAGTGCCTCATAATGTTATGCAGATTAGTGAGTTAATGTTTATAAATAGTCCATGGCATGTAGTTAAGAGCTTGTAAACTGGTTTAGTAACTGAATTGAGCATTAAATTCTGAAGATATCCATCTTCAAAACTTAATAAGCATTATTCCCTCTACATTTTACTTCCATCTCTCTCAATATAGTGTTTTTACTTGGATGTAATCTGTTTAGATGATGGGTTTGTAGAACCATAGTTAAGAAAAGAACTTAAGCACCTAAGTTTTTTCCTTGTGTACTTAAATATATATATGTATTATATATATGTATTATATATATATATATGTATATCCCCAAACAGATGGGTTGTCATGTGTGTGGAAGAAGTAAACACATTCTATCCCTAGTTCACCATTCTAGAGCGTTGACTTTTAGAGTCGGAAGTGATTCACATGAATTAAAACTTCAAAAAAATATTTTAAGGACAGTTAAAACCTGGCTATTGGTATAAGCAAACTGGGAAGTCGTTAGACTGTAATAAGTTATTACACTTAAGGAAAGATGGCTTAATGGTATACCTCATGTGCATCCTATATTAAACAAAATTGTTGCATTGTAGAAAATTAAGTTTGCTTCTTATTTAGGTGTTTCCTATTTGAAGGAAGATTCTGAAGATTCTGGAGAATCTCATTCTGTAATTTTGGAGTAGAGCCTAGAAACAAACTTTTTTTTTTAATTAATTAACTTTATTTTCAAGAACATACATACTTTTAACAAACATCCCAGCTGGGCGTGGTGGCTCACGCCTGTAATCCCAGCACTTTGGGAGGCTGAGGCGGGCACATCACCCGAGGTCAGGAGTTCAAGACCAGCCTGATCAAGATGGAGAAACCCTGTCTCTACAAAAAATACTAAATTAGCCGGGCATAGTGGCACATGCCTGTAATCCCAGCTACTTGGGAGGCTGAGGCAGGAGAATCGCTTGAAGGGAGCAACTGCCGGGAGGCAGAGGTTGCAGTGAGCCGAGATTGAGCCACTGCTCTCCAGACTGGGCAACAAGAGCGAAACTCCATCTCAAAAAAAAAAAAAAAAAAAGAAAGAAAAGAAAAAACCCACATGGTTGAGTTAAGACGGGATTTACTGAGATTAGTGACTCATCTGTCTTCTCCTGAGCTCCAGCTTTCTCATCAACAGAATCAAAAGATTTGACTAGAAACATGATCTACTTCCTAACTCACTACTATGATTTTATTGTTTCTATTTTCCTTATGATTATGATATTAAAGAAGAATTCCACTATGTGTGATGGACTGTGGGGTGAGGAAGTGAGCCTTCTGTTTACCACAAAAAATTAATTGAGAAACTTAATGTTTTAATAAAGAAAAAGGCTTTATTGGGCCGAGTGCAGTGGCTCATGCCTGTAACCCCAACATTTTGGGAGGCCAAGGCTGGAAGATTACTTGAACTCCGGAGTTAGAGACCAGCTGGGCAACATGGCAAAACTCCTTCTCTACAAACAATACAAAATTTCACCAGATGTGGTAGCACGTGCCTGTAGTCCCAGGTACTGGAGAGGCTGAGGTAGGTTGATGATGGCTTGAGCCCAGGAAGCCGAGACTGCAGTGAGCCAAGATGGCACCACTGTACTGGAGCCTGGACAACAGGGCAAGATGCAGTCTCAAAAAAAGAAAAGAAAAGGACTTTCCAATAAAACCGTAAACTTCCAGTAATTATTAGTAATTCAGTTCTAAGTAATTAGTTCTATATGTTGGCAATGGCATGTACTAAAACACCCCAAACGGTGGTAGTATGTATTGTCTTCTATATTGTGTGTGTATTTAAAATCTGCTATTTTTAAATTCACAGCCTTTAGATTTAACTAGTTTGCTAAAGTTTGAGCAGTTAGAACTTTATAGTATTCATTCTAATCCGTGGTAATTACTTACTTTTGCCAGTTATTCCAGCACCCGAACATAATTGGCCATTTTTCATGCATCTGCTTGATAATACCTTTACCAGTTATCACAGTGGCTTGATTTAAAGTCCACTTCATGTTCAGTTAGAGAGACATGTCCCACTGGCTACGAGGTCACCATTGTCCAACAACAGAGAATGTCATTCAGCAAATTAGTATTGATTGTCCTATTCTTGACTCAGTAATTTCTTCAGCTGAGAGTAAATGGATAATTGGGGGCTATTAATACACTTATCTATGGGTGGTTTTTATCCCGAGTCTTCCGCAAACCCAACTTGTGGGAGAATAACTGGTTTTTCTTAAGTTCTACAAAGTGAGGGCCAGTAATTGACATGAGTTGACACTGTTTTTGGTGGGAACTTGGGGGCAGGCCTTCAGAAACAGAAGCAAGATGGTAGTATGGAACACCAAATAGTCTTTTAGACTAATTTAATTTAGTTCCTTGTTTGGAATGTTCATTAATTAACAAATTTCTGTTAAGTAGGGGGTACCTCCAAAGCACCTTTAAGGGTATACAGCTTTTTAAAACTGTTTAATGTATGTGCTATTTTGAATGGTATATTTTACAGATCTAATTGTGGTCCATGGTGTTTAATCTATTTTAGAAACTGGATGGCTTCTACAGGGAGCCAGGCCTCTGATATAGACGAGATTTTTGGATTCTTCAGTGATGGCGCACCCCCCACCAAAAAGCCCAGGTAAACAAGAAAGGGAATCAGAGAGCAGAGTAAATTACCATTAGTGGGAGAGAAAGAAAAGTAGCCAACTTACACCTTTTATGTCAGTTGTTTTCATAATCAGTATTGACCTTCATACTAAAATTAAATTATTTTATTTTGGATTTAATTTTATTTTTTATCAAGGCAATACAGGTACATAGTTTTTAAAATCAGTATTTCAGAGTCCACCCTTCTTCAGAGATAATTACTTTCAACTTTATCTGTTTCTTCTAATGTTGACATCCATGTTTTAAAATACTGTATATATTGCTGCTTTTTAGTTTTTCAGTTTTATTGATTTCCGAGTATGGAATATAAGGACTGCTTTGCCCTCATGACTCCTCCCCCTGTATTGCCACTCCACACACTCTCCCCATGTTCTTGTATGTTTATATCACAGCGTTTGGTTCAATCCACTTTTAATATTTACATTTATTATGACTGTATAAATAGTATTCGTAGCTGAGCCTAACGCGTGACGATTGTATTTCCTTTCTCGCCCATTTTTTTCGCTTATGTCGTTAAAGACTGTCTTTTTTGTTTGTTTGCTTTCAGTGTATTCTCACATGCTCTGACGGAAGAATACATCTCCTAGCTATACTGAAACACACCAATAACTTGCTAGTTCGTGTCATGGATTCTTCCCTCTGGACGCTAGGCCGCTTGGGACACTTGTTTCCCAGGCCTCTGTTGCATTGCTGATACTTGCTATTTCCCTTTCCCATCGTCCTGATAATTTCCTTTACATCTCTCCTGTATTGATTCTCTGTTTGCTGAATCTCATGTCTTCTTTTTTGGTGCACTCTTTCATTTTCCTGAAGCGTATCCCTGCATAGCCTCCTAAGGAAGGACCCATAGGAGAAAACTTTTTGGACGTATTTGAAAATGTCTTTATCATACACTTACATTCATTGGATGGTTTGACTGAGTATAAAATCTTTGGTATCTCTCATGCATTCTCTGCTAACATCTAAGTATTCCTGCCAAAATAGCCACTCTGTTCTGATTCCTAATCCTTTGTATTATATGACCTCTTTCCCTGTTTTGTTTTTTGTTTTTGTTGTTGTTCATTAGAAGCTTATAAGGATCATTCTTTTATTCTCAGTAACCTGAAATTTCACGGTGATGTGTCTTCTCATATGAATCTGGACACGGGGCAGCTCTTTAAAGCTGGCAACTAGTACCTTCACTTTGGAGAAGTTGACTTGTATTACTTTTTTGATACTTTCCATTACAATGTTTTATCTATTCCGTATTTTTTTTAAACTCTTGTTATTCAGATATTGGACTTCTTGTATTAAGTCTCTAATTTTCTTACATGTTTCTTGATTTTTTTCCCCCCATTTCGTGTTTTAAAATTTTGCTTTCTCGGAGGTTCTCCGTTTTATCTTGTGGATTTAAACATTTCTGTTGCTATATTTTAATTTGTGAAGTCTTTCTGTTTGTTCATTTTCATAGCACTCTGTTTATGTTTCACGGATGCATTTTTTTTTTTGAGATGGAGTGTCACTCTGTTGCCCAGGCTGGAGTGCGATGGTGCGGTCTCAGCTCACTGCACCTTCTGCCTCCCAGGTTCAAGCAATTCTCCTGCCTCAGCCTCCTGAGTAGCTGGGATTACAAACGTGCACTACCACACCCAACTAATTTTTATTTTATTTATTTTTTTAATAAAGACAGGGTTTCACCATGTTGGCCAGGCTGATCTTGAACACCTGACCTTAAGTGATCCACCTGCCTCGGCCTCCCAAAGTGCTGGGATGACAGGCATGAGCCACCCCACCTGGACAATTTTTTAAAAATCTATGTGAGGATGTCATTGTTTCCTTTTAAAATTTTTTTTCTCCTTCCCGTACTATCTCTTGTGTCCTTCAAATTTCTCTCTACCTGCTAGTTTGTTGGGTATAACTGTTGTGTCGGGGGCTTTCCTCAAATGTGAGGTGACCCTTGTTTGTCTGCCCATTTTTAAGAGAAAACACTAAAAAGCCAATGGAAGAGGCCGGGCGTGGTGGCTCACGCCTGTAATCCCACCACTTTAGAAGGCCAAGGCGGGCAGATCACTTGAGGTCAGGAGTTTGAGACATCCTGGCTAACCTGGTGAAACCCCGTCTCTGCTAAAAATACAAAAATTAGCTGGGCATGGTGGTGCGTGTCTGTAATCCCAGCTACTCAGGTTGCTGAGGCAAAAGAATCACTTGAACCCGGGAGGCGGAGGTTGCAGTGAGCCGAGATCGTGAGATTCCATCTCAAAAAAGAAAAAAAAGCCAATTGGAGAATCTGCGTGTACGTAAGGAGCTTGGTCCCAGACTCTACGTAGAGTTAAGGAATTCCCACCTGTCAGAATCTGCAGGTTTTTCATCTCATACTGGCCACTTTCCTGAAAGAGGAATCCTCCTCATTTCCCCCCTGGATGGGGGATAGGGGTACAGGTACAGGGTTGATTCCTAGAGTCTGAAAAGCTGTCTCTGGGGAAAGAGAGTTGGGGGAAATCTTATGTTTTATACACAGACTTTTACTTAATCCCCACCTTCAGCTGCGTGCAATGTTCTCAGATGTAGTCCTCTGGTCAACCTCTGCAGGAGGGAAACCCCTAGTCTGCTTAAAGTCACAACTCTTAAAGGCTTGTAACCGAATTCTCCTGTTTTAGCCCCACCAGTCCCTCTACCTTTGGGAATGTGAACATTCCCAAAATTCTACCAAGGGAATCAGCCTTTGCATTACAACTTGTAAAATTCTGTTGCCCTTTGACCTCTGTTGTCTGCTGTCATCTTTACCTAGCCTAGTTTTTAGGTATGTATACCTGCTGCTAAAAAAAAAAAAAAAGTAACTGTTATTTAGTGGTTTACAAAGAACTGGTAATAAAACACAATTGTTACATGTTTTGTTTTAACTGGAAGTCTTTTTTTTTTTTTTTGAGACAGGGTCTCGTTCTGTCACCCAGGCTGGAGTGCAGTGGCACAAACACAGCCCACTATAACCTCCACCTCCTGAGCTCAAGTGATCCCCCCGTGAACTTAGCCTCCTGCTTAATGGGGACTACAGACGTGCCTAATTTTCTTTTTCTTTTCTTCTTTTTTTTTTTTTGGTAGAGATGGGGTCCCACTAAGTTGCCTAGGCTGATCTCGAACTCCTGGACTGAAGCTCAGCCTCCTAAAGTGCTGAGATTAAAAGTGTGAACCACTACGCTTAGCCGAATTGAAAATCTTGATTAGGAAGAATTATAGTCCGAATCTATATGTTATATATTTAAAAAAATACAGTACAACAGTATAAAATGAAAAGTAAAAAGTCCTTTTTCTTCCCATCCACAATTTAACCACTATTTATAGATCTTGTGAATCCTAGAAATTTTCTATGTGGATATTTGTGTATGTGGATTTGTGTATGCTTCACTATCTTGATTGCTCTGAACTGAAACTCATTTTTCATCATTTGCTTCTAGCATCTATTATTAATGTCTTTTCTGGTAGACTAACCTTTCAATATCAGGGAATCCATTTTGTTCCTGGATACATCACTAGTGACTCCTGTGCTGTCTGGTACATACAGGTTTTTCTTTCCTGCCTCAGCCTCCCGAGTAGCTGGGACTACAGGTGTGCGCCACCAGACCCAGCTAATTTTTGTATTTTTAGTAGACACGGAGGTTCACCATGTTGGCCAGGCTGGTCTTGAACTCCTGACCTCAAGTAATCCACCCACCTCGGCCCCCCAAAATGCTGGGATTACAGGCGCGAGCCACTGCACCCAGCCTCAGTTTTTCATATTTGTTGAATGACTAAATGCAGAAGCTCAGGATAGGGAAAGCAATTTTAGAGGCTGTGTCCCCAAAACTAGGCTTCCCAAGGCTTGAAAGTGCTATTCCTTTCTTGGGTTATGCCAAAATGCTGATCCTCTCCATTTTATTATTTAGACAGAAAGGTTGGGGAGAATCCGTTTTCGGGGGAGGGGAACATGCCATCAGCAAAAATTAAAGTGAAGGAACATATTTCAAGCGGGGATAGTCTCCAGAATGAAAGAGGGGAACAAAAACAAAAGCTAGCACCCATGCTGTCTCACATATGGGCCTCAGAACAGAGAAGTCTGTCTCTGCTTATCATGGTAAGAAAGGAATGTTTTTCACTTGTTGTCATGTCCCTTGAATAGTTAATGTCTTTAGTTAGATATGTAGGGCTCCTGTGTTTTTAGAATTCTATTGGCCACTTGCTTTTTCTTTTTTCTTTTTTTTTGCCTGAGGTTAATGTTTACAAAATTCGGAGTTAAATTTTTTATTGCCTTTCTTTCCCCTTGTGTTTTACATTTCTCAATAATAGGAACTTAATTTGTCCTGGGGTTCTTTTCTCTTTTCTAGAGTACAAATCAAACGTCTTCTTTTGAAATTGAATATTGGTTTAAAATATAATTTGGTTGGCAGAACTCAGCTGAGCTGTAATCTCTTTGGATCTTTTCCTAATATTAGTGGAATTTCTTAGGTTGAGAGGACTAAGAAGGAGAAAACTGATTTTAAGATTGGTTTTGGGATTCCTGAAATAGGTTTATGACTGGTTTTTCAGCAAGCACTGACATAATATTCTGGTTGTTTTCTTTAAACTGCTTTGGAAAAGTGTCAAAAACCGCCATTGATCTTCTTTGCAACTATAAAAGTTAGCTAAAAACTAGAACCTTAGTCAGACAGTCTTTCTGTGGGCCTCATATCTATGGGATATTCCAGTCCTCTCATTTGTTTTGCTTTTATAGGAAGCTGCTTCCAAGCTTAAAAACTAAGAAGCCTCGAGAACTTGTGCTAGTGATTGGAACAGGCATTAGTGCTGCAGTTGCGCCTCAGGTTCCAGCCCTCAAATCCTGGAAGGGGTTAATTCAGGCCTTACTGGATGCTGCCATTGATTTTGATCTTTTAGAAGATGAGGAGAGCAAAAAGTTTCAGAAATGTCTCCATGAAGACAAGAACCTTGTCCATGTTGCCCATGACCTTATCCAGAAGCTCTCTCCTGTGAGTACCTTCATTTGTGCCACAGTATTTGGAATTTCCTAAAATTTGACTATCATAACTAGCATGATTTGGCTGTTACAACTAGCATGCCAAGTGCAGCAGGGATATTCATTTACAGCTTGTAAGTTTCCATAACACTGGGCTCTTCTGCACAGTGTCTATTTATGGACCCTATTCAGGGTAATTATCTTAACCCGATTTCACTGTGTGTCTCTGAGAGAGAAATGATGTTGAGGACTTTATATGTGCAAATGACCGCTGTGTTTTGAATTTATTTTTTTCTGCATCACTACTATAAAAGCTGTGTTCTGTGGCATCCATGCCTTGTATGGAATCCCACAAAGATTGGAGATAATTTTGTCATTTTATAGATGAAACAAAACCAGTTTTAATGTTCTTTTAGAGGTAATAACTCAAAATATTTATAAGGAATTGCACCTTATTTTACCAAACTGAGTTGGATAAAAGGACTCTCTGTCTTGCTTTGTCTGAATTTTTTTTTTTTTTTTTTTTTTTTTTTACAGAGTCTACCTCTGTCACCCAGGCTGAAGTTCAGTGGTTCGATCTCGGCTCACTGCAGCATCTGCCTTCTGGGTTCAAGCGATTCTCCTGTCTCAGCCTCCTGAGTAGCTGGGATTACAGGCATGTGCCACCATGCCCAGCTAATTTTTGTATTTTTAGTAGAGACAGGGTTTTGCCATGTTGGTCAGGCTGGTCTCGAACCCCTGACCTCAAGTGATCTGCCTGCCTCAGCCTCACAAAGTGCTGGGATTATAGGCATGAGCCACTGCGCCCAGCCTGTTTTAAAAATTTCTTAAAAATCAGGCTTCTAGGGCCAGGCATGGTGCGGTGGCAGGTGCCTGTAATCCCAGCTGCTCAGGAGGCTGAGGCAGGAGAATGGCTTGAACCCAGGAGGTGGAGGGTGCACTGATTTGAGATCGCACTACTGCTGTCCAGCCTGGGCGATAGAGGAAGACTCCATCTCAAAAAAAAAAAAAAAAAAAGGAATTAATGGGGTTTTAAAGCGTTCATGGAATCTCCACCTCATACCGTTTACAAAAATTAAAAACGGATCAAAGACCTAAATATGATATCTAAAACTGTAAAACTCTTAGAAGATAATACAGATATAAAATTTCATGACTGAATCTGGCAGTGGTTTTTTGGACATGACACCAAAAACACAAAAAACCAAAGTAAAAAAAATATATACATAAACTGGACTTCTCCAAAGTTTAAAAACTGTTAGGCTGAAAGGACACTGTCAAGAAAGTGAGCTGGGGATGGTGGCTCATGCCTATAATCCCCAGAACAAGGCAGGAGAACTGCTTGAGGCCATGAGTTCAAGACCAGCCTGGACAACATAGTGAGACCCTGTCTCTACTAAAAGAAAAAAAAAAGTGAAAAGACAACTCCCAGAATGAGAAAATGTTAGGAAATCACATATCTGTTAGGGGTGTAATATCCAGAATCTATAAAAAACTATTGTAACTTAATAAAGGCTAATAATTCAATTTTAAAATAACAATGTAGTTGAATAGACATTTCTCCAAAGAAGATACACAAATGGCCAATAAGTGTACACGAAAAGATGTTCAGCATCATTAGTCATTAGGAAAATACAAATCAAAACCACAACAAGGTGCCATTTCACACCTGCTGGGATGACTAGAATCAAGAAGACATTAATGAGTGTTATTAAAGATGTGGAGAAATTGGAACCCTTGTGGGAAAGTAACGTGATGTAGTTGCTTTGGAAAACAGATTGACAGTTCCTCAAAAAGTTAAACAGTGATTCTGTGACCCAGCAGTTGCACTCATAAGTATATACCCAAGCGAATGGAAAGCATATTCATGCAACAACTGTACAGTCATGTTCATAGCAACATTATTCATAGCAGCCAAAATAGTGGAAACAACTCAGATGTCTAGCTCATGAATGGATAAACAAAACGTCCGTCCATGCAATGTTAATTGGCCATAAAAAGGAATGAAGTACTGGTCCATACAACAACATGGATGAACCTTGAAAACATTAAGTAAAAGAAGCCAGACACAAAAGGACATATATTGTATGATTCCATTTGTATAAAAGGTCCAGAACAGGTAAATCCATAGAACAGAAATTAGATTATTGCTTGACAGGGCTAGAGGAAATTCTTTCCAAACTACTCTAAAAAATAGAGTAGGAGGGAGTACTTCCAACTCATTGTATGAGGCCAGTATTATCCTGATAACAAAACCAAATAAAAGACATCAGAAGAAATGAAAATGACTAAACACTGTGGTTCACGCCTGTAAGCCCAACACTTTGGAAGGATGAGGCATAAGCATCACTTGAGCCCTGGAGTTCAAGACTCCACTGAGCTATAATCGTGCTACTGCACTCCAGTCTTGGTGACAGAGCAAGACCCTGTCTGCCTCTTAAAAAAAAAAAAAGAAAGAAAACTACATACCAACCAGGATCTCTTAGGAACATGGACACAAAAATCCTCAACAAAAAACAAAATACAACCAAACTGAATGCAGTACCCATGAGGAAGTCAGAGTCTTCTGGGGAATGAAAGGTTGGTTTAACATCTGCATATCAGGCCAGGCGCGGTGGCTCACACCTGTAATCCTAGCACTTTGGGAGGCCGAGGTGGGCGGATCACTTGAGGTTAGGAGTTCAGGAGCAGCCTGACCAACATGGCAAAACCCTGTCTCTACTAAAAATATAAAAATTAGCTGGGCATGGTGGTACATGACTGTAATCCCAGCTATCCAGGAGGCTGAAGCAGGAGAATTGCTGGAACCCAGGAGGCAGGAGCTGCAGTGAGCCAAGATCACACCACTGCACTCCAGCCTGGACGACAGAGCAAGACTCGGTCTCAAAAAAAAAAAAAAACTGCACATCAATATAATATATCATGTCAATAGAATAAAAGACAAAACCACATGGTTTTCTCAGTAGATGCAGAAAAAACATGTTAGCAAAATGTAACACTCTTTCATGATTAAAAAAAAAAAAAACACTCTACAAATGAAGGAATAATAGCAAACAATAGAAGGAAACTACCTCAACGTGGTAAAGACCATATGTGAAAAACTCACAGATAGCATATTTAATGGTGAAAGACTAGATTTTTTCCACTAAGATCAGCAACAAGACGAGGCTGTTTTCCCACTCCACTCCTGTCCAACGTAGTGCTGGATGTTCTAGACCGGGCAATTAAACAAGAAAAATAAATCAAAGGAATCCAAATCGGAAAGGAAGAAGTAAACTGCCTCTGTTTGCAGACGACATGGTCTTGTCTATAGAGAATCCTAGGTTATCCTCTATTAGAACTAACGAGTTCAGCAAGGTTGGAGAGTCCAGGATCAATATATTAAAAAATAATATTGTTACACACTTGCAGTGAACAATACTAAAATGAAATATTAAAAATTCTTCCACTTAACATCAGAAACAATAAAATAGGAATAAATTTAACAGAAGAAGTGCAGAAGTCCGGGTACAGTGGCTCAGGCCTGTAGTCCCAGACTTTGGGAGGCCGAGGCGGGTAGATCACCTGAAGTCAGGAGTTTGAGACCAGCCTGGCCAACATGGTGAAACCCCATCTGTACTAAAAATACAAAAATTAGCTGAGCATGGTGGCGGGCGCCTATAATCCCAGCTACTCGGGAGGCGGAGGCAGGAGAATCACTTGAACCTCGGAGGCGGAGGTTGCAGTGAGCTGAGATCTCACCCCTGTACTCCAGCCTGGGCAACAAGAGTGAAACTCCATCTCAATAAATAAATAAGTGCAGAACTTACGCTTTGAAAACTACGAAACATTGAAAGAAATGAAAGAAGATCTAAATAAATGGAAAGACATGCCATGTTCATAAATCAGAAGACTTAATATTATTAAGATAGAATACTCTGCAAATTGGTCTACAGATTAAGCACAATCCCTATTAGGATCCCAGCTGCTGATTTGGTAGAAATTGACAAACTGATTTAAAATTCATATGGAGCCAGGCACCATAGCATGCACCTGTAGTCCCAGCTACTTGGGAGGCTGAGGCAGGAGGACTGCTGGAGGGCTTGAGCCCAGGAGTTCTGGGCTTTCAGGAGCAGGGGACCACTGGGTTGCCTAAGGAGGGGTGAACCAACACAGATTGGAAATGGAGCAGGTCAAAACTAGGCTGATCAGTAGTGGGACTGTGTCTTTGAATAGCCACTGCACTCTAGCCTGGGCAACATAGTAAGACCCTGTCTCTAAAAAAAAAAAAAAATTAAAACTTCATATGGAATTATAAGGGACCTAGAGTAGCCAAGACAGTCTTGAAAAATAACGAAGTAGGGAGACTCAAATTTTTTTTATTTCAAAGCTTACTACAAAGCCATGTAATTAAGGCAGCATGGCAAAGGATTCTTAGATCAGACACTGAAAGCACAAGCAACAGAAGAAAAGTAGATAGCCGGGCGCGGTGGCTCAAGCCTGTAATCCCAGCACTTTGGGAGGCCGAGACGGGCGGATCACGAGGTCAGGAGATCGAGACCATCCTGGCTAACACGGTGAAACCCCGTCTCTACTAAAAAAATACAAAAAACTAGCCGGACGTGGTGGCAGGCGCCTGTAGTCCCAGCTACTCAGGAGGCTGAGGCAGGAGAATGGCGTGAACCCGGGAGGCGGAGCTTGCAGTGAGCTGAGATCCGGCCACTGCACTCCAGCCTGGGCGGCAGAGCGAGACTCCGTCTCAAAAAAAAAAAAAAAAAAAAAAAAAAAAAGAAGAATAAATTGGACATGATGAGAATTTGAAACATAAGTGCTGTAATGGTTGTCATCAAGAAAGTGAAAAGAGAGCCAGGCACAGTGGCTTGCTCCTGTAATCCCAACTACTTGGGAGGCTAAGGTAGGAGGATCATTTGATCCCAGGAGTTCGAGGCTGCAGTCAGCTATGATGTCATTGTACCTCAGCCTGGGCAACACAGTGATACCTCCGTCTCTAAAAAAGAAAAAAAAAGAAAAGAGAACCCACAGAATGGAGGAAAATATTTGTAGATCATATTTGACAAAAAAACCTAGTATCCAGAATATATAAAGATCTATTACAACTTAATAATAAAACTGATATATTTAGGGGAAATTTGAACACTAATATTAAGGAAGTAATATTTTTTAGGTGAGATAGGAGTATTGCAGTTTTGTTTTGTTTTGTATGTACTCTTCTAACTTTTGTGTGTGTTTGGAAATGTCCATATTAGAAAAAAATCAAATCTATCAGTATCAACTCAGCAGTACTATGACAGGGTTAACAGGCCCATCTACTGAGCCAGTTTAACGTATACCAGGAAAGTGACGTTACAGATTCACTGCAAAGAGCTTGGGTTTTATAATCAGACTCTGTCACTTACATGCACTGGAACCCTGCACAAATCCCTTGTCAACATCTGTTTTTGCACCCGTGAAACCGGGATATTACTTCCTTGTGTCGCTTTGTGAAGAATAGGTGAGATAATGTATATAAAATGTCTGGCACATAGTTGATGCACCAGAAATGTTAACAACCCTGTGGGAGAAAACAGGGTTTTTTGTGTGGTTTTTCTTTTTTCTTTTTTTTAAATAGAGATGGAGTCTCCCTGTGTTGTCCAGGCTAGTGTTGAACTTCTGGGCTCAAGTGATCTTTCTGTTTCAGCTTCCCAAAAACTGAGATTACAGGCTTGAGCTACCATGCCAATTTTTTGTTTCTTGTTTTTACTAAGTTTCAGGGTAGAAGGAAATGAAGGTCACTGTTTTAGATGAATGGGAAAAGGTCCTTAGAAGTTGTGTGGGAGTTTGGCATTTCCTTTTGACTACTGAGCCTCCCTGTTGATGTTTTCATTCCTTTGTCTTTGCTTATAAAGGCCACTGGTGGGAAGTTTAGTTCTAGGGTCATCTGCTTTAAGAGAAAAAAACTTTCCAGCTATGCAACAAAGCAGGACCCCCTACCGCTACAAAAATTTTAAAATTAGCCTAGTGTGGTGGTGCACGCCTGTGGCCCCACCTACACAGGAGGTTGAGGCAAGAGGATCACTTGAGACCAGAAGTTTGAGAACAGCTTGGGAAACATAGTGAGACCCCATCTGTACAAAATAAAAAGTAGTAGGCATGGTGGTGTGCGCCTGTAGTCCTAGCCACTTGGGAGACTGAGGCAGGTGGAGGCTGCAGTGAGCCATGTTCTTGCCACTGTACTCCAGTTCAGTGACAGAGCGAGACCTTGTCTCAAAAGAGACAAACTTCTGTTTTGCGTCTGAGGAAATCAGTGCAGTTACAAAAGCATATTTCCTTCCTATGTTGATATGTAGGATTTAATAACTTAAATAGGACTAAAAGATATTTAACTAAAATGAGTGACTTGGATTTTTTTCCCCCCAGGTTTTAACCTTTTGTATT
This sequence comes from Rhinopithecus bieti, assembly GCF_001698545.2. Lineage (NCBI taxonomy): Eukaryota > Metazoa > Chordata > Mammalia > Primates > Cercopithecidae > Rhinopithecus > Rhinopithecus bieti. The sequence goes on from NW_016810565.1 coordinate 861,294, forward strand.
CTTTTCTCAGAAGCAAGAAAATATGTTCCATACCCATGATTACGTGATTGTATACCCAGGCCTTTTTATCTGTGTGTGTAATAATAAAACTGGTGTTAAAATATAGTATGTATTTGACGGGCGCAGTGGCTCACGCCTGTAATCCTAACACTTTGGGAGGCCGGGTGGGTGGATCACGAGGTCAGAAGTTCAAGACCAACCTAGCCAACATGGTGAAACCTGTCTCTACTAAAAACACAAAAAGTTAGCCAGGCGTGGTGGCAGGCACCTGTAGTCCCAGCTACTCGGGAATCTGAGGCAGGGGAATTGCTTGAACCCAGGAGGCGGAGGTTGCAGTGAGCCAAGACCACGCCACTGCACTCCAGCCTGGGCGACAGAGGGAGACTCCATCTCAAAAAAAAAAAAAATATATATATATATGTATATACACACACACACACACACACACACACACACACATATATGTGTATTTCTATATATAATGTATTGATAATGTGTGTCTGTGAGTCAGAGTACAAAAGTTATAAAACACAGGGTTCTTATTAAGAAAACCAAGGAAGTGACTGTATTCTTTAAATTTAATATTGTTTTTTTGAATAGGTATTGTTTATACACATTGCAGAAGTCAAAACACTATTAAAAAGGTGTCATATATTGAGACATCTTACTCCCATGCAGGTCTTTATCTTTCTCTTCTCCCAAAACCCACCTTTTATAGGTCACTATTACAAGTCTTTCTGTATACCCTTCCAGTGTTTCTTTTTGGAAATACAAGCAAGGAGGACTATATTTATTCTTATCTTACGACCTCCATCCCCTAGCTCAAAAGATGGCATTCTAGACATACTATTCTGCCGTTTTACCTCACAGTATAGCTTGAGGATCTTTCCATCTCATTCTCCTGTATATGGGTACTTGGCCATACTAGTCTGTTATATATGGATACTTGGCTTGTTTCCAGTCTTCTGCTATTACAAATAATGATGCAGTCGGCCAGGCATGGTGGCCCACGCCTGTAATGCCAGCACTTTGGGAGGCCGAGGCAGGTGGATCACGAGATCAGGAGATCAAGACCATCCTGGTGGCCGGGCGCGGTGGCTCAAGCCTGTAATCCCAGCACTTTGGGAGGCCGAGATGGGCGGATCACGAGGTCAGGAGATCGAGACCATCCTGGCTAACACAGTGAAACCCCATCTCTACTAAAAAAATACAAAAAAACTAGCCGGGCGATGTGGCGGGCGCCTGTAGTCCCAGTTACTCGGGAGGCTGAGGCAGGAGAATGGCGTGAACCCGGGAGGCGGAGCTTGCAGTGAGCCAAGATCGCGCCACTGTACTCTAGCCTGGGCGACAGAGTGAAGACTCCATCTCAAAAAAAAAAAAAAAAAAAAAAAAAAAAAAAAAAAGGGACCATCCCTGGCTAACACGGTGTGAAACCCCATCTCTTACTAAAAATACAAAAAATTAGCCAGGCGTGGTGGCACGCACCTGTAGTCCGAGCTACTTGGGAGGAAGAAGCAGGAGAATCACTTGAACTGGAGAGGCAGTGGTTGCAGTGAGCCGAAATTGCGCCATTGCACTCCAGGCTGGGCAACAGAGCGAGACTCCACCTCAAAAAAAAAGTAAAAAAAAAAAAGATATAGTGATAACCTCCTACATGTCATTTCATTTGTTTGAAATTGTATTTGTAGGATACATGCGACTGCTAGATCATAGGGCAAATGGATTTGTGATTTGGGTGGACATGAAAAGAGTGTCATATTTTTTATAACAAATCTGAAGAAGTATCTGGCCTTCAATAGTAGTTGACTCTTTTTTTTTTGAGACAGAGTTTTGCTCTTGTTGCTCAGGCTGGAGTGCAATAGTGCGATCTCAGCTCACCGCAACCTCTGCCTCTCAGATTCAAGCGATTCTCCTGCCTCAGCCTCCCAAGTAGCTGGGACTACAGGCACCCGCCACCACGGCCAGCTAATTTTTGTATTTTTAGTAGAGACGGGGTTTTACCATGTTGGCCAGGATGGTCTCGATCTCTTGACCTTGTGATCCGCCTGCCTTGGCCTCCCAGAGTACCGGGATTACAGGCATGAGCTACCACGCCCGGCCCAGACACACTTTTATAACTGACACGCCTAGGATAAAAAATCCACTGCTGCAATAATGACATTAATCAATTCATGGAGGCACGGCCCTCGTGACCTAATCACGTCTTACTAGGCCTCGGCTCCCAACACAGTTCCATTGGGGTTAAGTTTCTAACACATGAACTTCAGGGGACCAGTTCAAACCCTAGCAAATGGCATTTCACAGACAGGTTAGAGATCAGATATTTATTACATCACATTACATAGTTACTTTCCCATTTTGAATTCCCTCTGTCCCAAGGGCCACTTTTTCTTTTTAGTTGTAAAGCCAGCTTCCCACCTGAAGTTGGTGTTATAGTTCCTCATTAGTACTCAGGGATATTTACATGTATTCAAAATGAATCTGAAAAGCACTTATTTAAGTAAACCATATGTTAAGAAATAGGAGGTCTGGAAAAGTGGCTCATACCCATAATCCCAACACTTTGGGAGACTGAGGTAGGAGGACCACTTGAGACCCCAGGAATTCAAGATCCGCCTGGGCAACATAGCCAGATCTCACATCTGCAAAACAAGACGTGGAGATTCTGTTTAGAACTGATTGGTGTTTGATGTTTTTAACAGTTGCAAAATGCAAACTTTTAATTTTAAAAAAAATGTATTAAATTGTTTATGTTAACCTTTTGTATACTGGATATTCTTCAGCATAAACCTATGAACTGCTGAATTATGGCATGTAGAACTTAAGTGGTTTTTCCTAAATTCATAAACAGCTGTACAAACACCTAGGATTAGAAAAGAAGATGCTGAGGCTGGGCGCAGTGGCTCACACCTGTAATCACAGCACTTTGGAAGGCTGAGGTGGGTGGATCACGAGGTCAGGAGTTCAAGACCAACCTGGCCAAGATGGTGAAACCGCGTCTCTACTAAAAATACAAAAATTAGCCGGGCGCAGTGGCAGGCGCCTGTAATCCCAGCTACTTGGGAGGCTGAGGCAGGAGAATTGCTTGAACCCGGGGGCGCAGAGCTTGCAGTGAGCCGAGATCATGCCACTGCACTCCAGCCTGGGCGACAGAACGAGACTCTGTCTCAAAAAAAAAAAAAAAAAGGAGATGCCAAACCACACCTGGGCTGTGTTTCAGTGGCGCTTCCCTAAATCAGGAAAGATGAACAGAAAGTGTTGCCTTCTTACCCGGCACCTAATGAGAGGGTAGTTGTTGCTCTGCTTTCTACCCCAGCTTCCCTTTAATACCGACAGTAAATCCCTTGGCCATGTTTATTTTCTTCATTCTATAAAAATGCCTATTTTAGGAAGGTTACGCTTGTTTGCATAAGTATAGTAGCACTTGCTATGTGCTAAGCATGGTGCTAAGCACTTGGCATGTATCATCTCATCTTATTATGTTCTTATGAGATAGATAATATTTTATCTCTGTTTTGAATCCAAAATATTCTTCAAAAATTTGTTACTGCTGTAACTAAAACAACTGACCTACCAAAGCACCTTGGACTAATTTTCTTTTTTCAAATCCCTCCTCAGCGTACCAGTAATGTTCGATCCACATTTTTCAAGGACTGTTTATATGAAGTATTTGATGACTTGGAGTCAAAGATGGAAGATTCTGGAAAACAGTTACTTCAGTCAGTTCTCCACCTGATGGAAAATGGAGCCCTCGTATTAACTACAAATTTTGATAATCTCCTGGAACTGTATGCAGCAGATCAGGGGAAACAGCTTGAATCCCTTGACCTTACTGATGAGAAAAAGGTAAAAAGTAAAGCATTGGTCCTTTCTTCAGGCTAGTGGATTGTATCTTCATCAGAAAAGCTGTTTTCTGGTTGGCATATTGGTATTTATGTAGAGCTAGAAAGGAAAATTTTTTTCCCTGGTTGGATTTTTTGTTTTCTTTCTTTTCTTTTTAAAGATGAAATCAATATGCAGTAAAATGCATACAACTTAAAAAGTGTTCAGTTCTATGACTTTTGACAATTTCACCCAGTTTTAAAGCAAGATTAGAGGAAGTCATTTGAACTGTAAGATCTCTTTAGCACTCGACAATATTGAGTGGTGTAATATTGATAATACTGGTTCTATTTTCGTATACTTTTTTTTATGGCATCTATTGGAAATGTATGAAAACTACTTTATACTGATTGGAAGAACAACTTCCAGGCCAAGCAATGGCTGAATTGAGGTTAATGTTTAGTGGAAACCTCAGCAGACTTTGTTTTAGCATAGTCTATACTGTACCTACCATAATTATTGAACTATAGATGTTGATCCGTGTCAGCTAATGAGAGGAGTTCTTAAAGTCTCATTTGTCCTACTCTGTGATTTTTGTAATTTTTTTCTACACTTTGTTTTCCTCAGGAATCTGCCTTTATGTCCAATTTAGAGCCCAGCAAAGTACAGCTGAATAGAAAAGTGATTTGCCCACTGGCATTCAGTACTACAGTATTGCCCCTGCCAGAGTGGTAGCTGTAATACCGCTCTTGTGGTTTTGCTGACCTTGATGGCAGGACTTAAAGGGAACTGAATTTAGAGAAAAGTTGCCCCATGAAGACTAGTTCTCTCTGACCCAAGTGTCTTCCGCTTACTCCCTCATATTCTGTATGGTCAGCTCCTTCTTCATTTGTAACTCTCAACCTAGGGATCCCCTCCTGAGAGACCTTCTCTGACCATCCTGTTTAAATTGGATACTTATTTTTTGATCCAGTCTCTTGTCCATTTCCTTTGTAGCACTTACTGTAACTTGCAGCGTTTTGGTGTTTTGTTTTGTTTCATTTTGTTTTTTGAGATAGTTTCGCTCTTGTTGTCCCAGGTTCAAGCGATTCTCCTGCCTCACCCTCCCGAGTAGCTGGGATTACAGGCATGTGCCATCACTCCCGGCTAATTTTATATTTTTGGTAGAGATGGGGTTTCTCCATGTTGGTCAGGCTGGTCTCAAACTCCCGACCTCAGGTGATCTGCTGATCTCAGCCTCCCAAAGTACTGGGATTACAAGCATGTGCCTGGCTTTTTTTTCTTTTGAAATGGAATTTTGCTCTTGTCGCCCAGGCTGGAGTGCAATGGCGTGATCTCAGCTCACTGCAACCTCCTCCTCCCAGGTTCAAGCGATTCTCCTGCCTCAGCCTCCCGAATAGCTGGGATTACAGGCATCTGCCACCACGCCTGGCTAATTTTTGTATTTTCAGTAGAGACAGGGTTTCACCATGTTGGCCAGGCTGGTCTCGAACTCCTGACCTCAGGTGATCTGCCCACCTTAGCCTCCCAAAATGCTGGGATTATAGGTGTGAGCCACCATGCCCAGCACAGTTTTTATCTTGGCTGCTTATCTGTTTTCTGACTGTTTACCCCATAGGAATAGTAACTTCACTTGGACAGGTATCATGTTAGTCTTTCTTACCCTCATAGCTCAGATAAAACCCTCATGTCTCAAATATGACAGAGTTAGGTGCTTGGTAAATATTTTTTTGATTAATAAATGATTAGGCTGGGCACAGCGGCTCAGGCCTATAACCCCAGCACTTTGGGAAGCTGAGGTGGGAGGGTCACCTGAGCCTAGTTCGAGACGAGCCTAGGCAACATAGCAAGACCCTATCTCTACAAAAAATTTAAAAATTAGCTGGGCATGGTGGTGTTTGCCTGTGGTTCCAGTTGCTTGGGAGGCTGAAGCAGGAGGATCAATTGAGCTGAGGAGGTCGAGGCTACAGTGAGTTGTGATCGCACTATTGCACTCCAGCCTGGGTGATAGCATAAAATCATGTCTCAAAAATAAATAAATAGGCTGGGCACAGTGGCTCATGCCTGTAATCCCAGCACTTTGGGCAGCCGAGGTGGGTGAATCACTTGAGGTCAGGAATTTGAGATCAGGCTGTCCAACATGGTGAAACCCTGTCTCTACTAAAGATACAATAACTAGCTGGGAATGGTGGTGCACGCCTGTAATCCCAGTTACTCGGGAGGCTGAGGCAGGAGAATCGCTTGAACCCAGGAGGCAGAGGTTGCAGTGAGCCAAGATTGCGCCACCGCACTCCAGCCTGGGCGACAGACCGAGACTCTGTCTAAAAATAAACATGATTGAAATTTTAAAACTAGCAGCTCAAGTAGCTTCTATGCTGTTTGTGATAAAATTTCCAAAGATTATGACCAAGCATGTGCATGGATATCAGAAGCATAAGGACCTTTTAAAAGCTGAGGATATCTATCACATTTGATGTTTGCCTGCTCATTTCATCCTTGGGCCTCAAGATTTGCATTGTATTTTCAGCCCACATTAGGGGCAGTGTTGCAGTCTAATGGTTAAAGACATTGACTGGTAGTCAGAACGGGGCCTAGTAACATCCAAATTCTAAATCTCTGTGCCTCTTGACTACTTGCCTGATTCATAGCCTGTTTCTCCAAAAGGTGATAAGAATAAATGTATGCTGTCTCCAGTCCTTGGGAAAATTGAGCCATGGAATCAGGTGGCTATTGCATTCACTGTTGTCTAAATGATTGTTCTTCTCTGGCAGCCTTTTAGGTTCCTCAGAGGTGACTGAAGTGATTTTTCTATCACTTATCTATTGCTGTACAAGTAATGGCCCTGAAACTTTGTGGCTTATAACAACAAATACCTTGTCTGCCCATGATAAAGTACATGAACAATTTGAACTGGGCTCAGTGACTCAGCTGGGCATTTGTTCTGCTGATTTTTGCAGCCTCTTGACATACCTGCAGACATCTGCTGGCCGCACCACGGCTGAGTGATAAGGGGACCATAATTCCATGTCTGTCAATGCAAGCAGTTGGCCAGGCCATATATGTCCTGGCAGGCTAGCCCAGCTTCTTCAGTTTCTTCACATGACAGCTGGATTCCAAAAGTAACACAAGAGAAGTAAGACTTCTTGTGCCAACACTTACCAAGCTTCTGCCTGTGTGGGTTTGCTAGTATCCCACTGGCTAAAAGCAAGCCATGTGGTTAGCCTGGAGTCACTCTGAAGAGGAGCCACACAAGGGCCTGGATGCAGAGGCTTGATTTCTTGGGGCGATCACTGAAGCAGTTGTCCATAGTTCTCATGCATGTCACCAGTACAAAGGGTCCCTGTTGTTTCTGCAAATTATAACAAATTGTAATATTTGATGGCTACTTTCAAAGAGAAATCACCAAATTTGCTGCCATCATTCTTGACAGTCATTCCTGAAGTGGAAACTTAGACCACATCAGGTTTTGCATTCATGTCCTATATCATGAAGCTAGAGAGTTCATGTCAGAAGTCTAGTCCTCCAAACAGTGTCTTGCCCGTTGTGACCTTTAAACAGGTGCCCAGCCCTGCCAAGCTGGTTGGGCTATGTGTGTGTCGTGCAGGTCCTAGAGTGGGCTCAGGAGAAGCGGAAGCTGAGCGTGTTGCATATTCATGGAGTCTACACCAACCCTAGTGGCATTGTCCTTCATCCAGCTGGATATCAGAATGTGCTCAGGAACACTGAAGTCATGGTGAGTGGGGCCGATCTTGCTGGTCTCAGGAACTCCTTCCTGGGAAATCTCTCTAAATATGCCATAGGTCTTAAAGGGAAACATCTTCTTTTCATTAAGTGAAAACGGAAGGTCAGGGGCTAGGAGCAGTGGCCCGTGCCTATAATCCCAACACTTTGGGAGGTCAAGGGGAGAGGATCGCCTGAGGCCAGGAGTTCGAGACCAGCCTGGGCAAGATAGTGAGACTCTGTCTTTACAAAAATAAAATTAGCTAGGCATCATGGTACATGCTGTCCCAACTACTTGGGAGGCTGAGGCAAGAAGATCACTTGAGACTAGGAATATAAGGCTGTAGTGAACTGTATCTAGAGCTGCTGCACTCCAGCTTGGGTGACAGAGCAGGACCCTATCTCTGAAAAAAGAAAGAAACTGGAAAGTCAGACATTCTTCCTGTGCTTTTTAACTTGTCAGTGTGCATGCTGTTGTAGGAGATGTAGAACTTTTCTTAAGGTATCAAACCCTATGATCCTTGTTAGTACTTAATTGACAGCCAGCAGATGGCATGCCATCATTGGCATCATCTTCACATACAGAGGATACATTGGCACCCTTTAGCATCGTTTGGTTTATTAATAGCCCTCTCTATGTCAGAAATAATTGAGGCAGCTTCTTACAAACCAACCACTACTAGAGAATACATTCTAAGAGACTTTGTATAAATGGCAATGGGCTTATATTGAATTAACCACACTTATTCACACTTACTCTTTGTGGAAAGCTTATTGATCTTCTGTGATGCACATTTTCAACTTGTTCAGATAAACATGTTCAAACCAGAAGTATTCACTGTCCCCCAGCTCTAAGAATCTTGTTTGCTATTTTCAGGGCTGTGTCACATAGGATATAGCATCTTTAAACAATAAGGCAAAAGACCAAGAAAATGTATTGTCTGAAGCACAAGGGACTTTTTTTTTTTTTACCCATTCTTTCCCAGCATCTGCCATAACTGCATCCATCTCTGACAGTGAGTGATCCCTTAGGCAGAGTCATTTCTGTGTTTTTTTGTGTGTATAAATACACACACACACATACTGATGTTCTAAGTATCAAGCACCTTTCCTTGAGCAAATCTGATGATGGAATTATCTTCTCCGGTGACTCACAGTTCAGTTTGTAAGACAAAAGAAGGCAAATATGGTCCAGAAATGGAAGGATTAAGATATATGAAGACCTCTTTACCTAATGACCTCTGGGCACAGAAATCTTAAAAAGTACGCCTGTAATCCCAGCACTTTGGGAGGCCAAGGCGGGCAGATCACTTGAGGTCAGGAGTTCAAGACCAGCCTGGCCAACATGATAAAACCCTGTTTCTACTAAAAATAGAAAAATTAGCTGGGTGTGGTGGTGGGTGCCTGTAATCCCAGCTACTTGGGAGTCTGAGGCAGGAGAATCGCTTGAACCTGGGAGGCAGAGGAGGTTGCAGTGAGCCAAGACCATGCCACTGCACTCCAGCCTAGGTAGGAAAGCAAGACTGTATCTCAGAAATGAAATAAAAATTAAAAAAGTAAACTAGTGGCTGGGTGCAGTGGCTCACACCTGTAGTCCCAGCACTTTGGGAGGCCAAGGCGGGTGGATCACTCGAGGTCAGGAGTTCCAGACCAGCCTGACCAACATGGCAAAACCCCATCTCTACTAAACATACAAAAATTAACTGGGTGCGGTGGTGCACACCTGTAATATACTCAGGAGGCTGAGGCACGAGAATCACTTGAACTGGAGAGGTGGAGGTTGCAGTAAGCCGAGATCGCACCACTACACTGTAGCCTAGGTGACAGTGAGACTCCGTCTCAAAAAATATATAAAATGTAAAAAATAAATAAACTACTGGGCCAGTACACTGACACCAGCTCTATGAAACCCTTATTAGAGAGCCAACAGAAGAATGCCAGGTAAAGATAAAATTTTAGACCAATCATCCAGTTACAGCAATAAGCGAGAGATCCCACTCCTTGATGGGACATACCAACCCATGTAAGTCTTGGTTAATTGGTCATCATAATCTGCTCAATGTAGCATGACCTTCTTGGTTCATACCTGCCTTGAGTGTATTCTCACAATGTCAATATGTTTTATCTTTTCCTTCAAGAGAGAGATTCAGAAACTTTACGAAAACAAGTCATTTCTCTTCCTGGGCTGTGGCTGGACTGTGGATGACACCACTTTCCAGGCCCTTTTCCTGGAGGCTGTCAAGCATAAATCTGACCTAGAACATTTCATGCTGGTTCGGAGAGGAGACGTAGATGAGTTCAAAAAGCTTCGAGAAAACATGCTGGACAAGGGGATTAAAGTCATCTCCTATGGAAATGACTTTGCCGATCTTCCAGAATATTTCAAGCGACTGACATGTGAGATCTCCACAAGGGGTAGATCAGGTAAGATGCATTTTGAAGCTGAGGGGAATCAGAGAACAACAGCTCTTCAGCCGTTGGTGTATTTGTGATGGACAAAATAGTTGCCAAGATGAGGAATGTAATGACTGACCAAATTGTAAAGGAGGCCACAGTCTTCAGGTTAGACTAAAGTGCCATTTGGATTATGGGAAAACAGACAAAAAGGAATGCTCGAGTCATTCAATATAGACATAGGAAGATTGAAGAAAATAGATGTTCAGCCTCACTAGTTATCAATGAGATGCAGTTTGAATTTAGATTACAAAATAGAGAAGAAAGATCACTCTGTTTTGGCTAAGGCTGTGGAAAATAAATTTATTCATGGAGTATTTGTGGAAAGGTAAAGTTAGTACAACCTTCATAACCATAAATTTAGAGGATATAATAAACATTTTCAAATCTTTGACCCGGAAATCCCATCAAAACAATTTGTCCTAGAAGAAATTTCTCATAGAATATAATTGGATTATTGCACAATCACGATTGTACAAAGATGCATGTGTAGGAATGTAATCTCCATTGAATGTAGTGGCAAAAAATTGGAAGGAACGTAAAATTAGTAGAGAGATTCTACAGATATCCCAGTATTTATTTAACTGATGAAATGAAGCCATAAAAGGGAAAATGTTTTCATTGCCATAAAAAAAAGAGACATATGGGTAAAGGAAGAAAAAGCAGGTTGTAAACACCACAGTCACCTACATTCATATAGAATTGTAGTTTTTTTTTTTTTTTGGGGCATATAGAAATATGTCTGGAATGTTTTCTAAATTAAGTGGCTGTCTTTATGTAGTATGATTTAAAGTGTTGATTTTTTTGGTTTCTGTGTTGGCATTTTCTATGATGATTATGTATTATCTTTACAAACAGAAAACTTACTTTTAGAAATGCTATTTGGAAACGGATAATGGTGGTATTCAAGTCAGAGGATAGAAGTATCATTCACTTGATATTTTACCTCCACATTCTAACATTAAAGAGCAAAATGGTGATTAAAGATTCAGCTGATTAGTGGCTGCAGGCAAATTCCCAATAACCGCACAAAACACAGACATTTTTGGTATCAGCTAAACTGAAGAATGCTTTTTCAAAACCTCACATTGCCAGGCTCCAGAGTATGGCTAGTTTTACTCATCCATCTAATTCTGAAATAACTTTGCTGTTGTACACAAAATATTTCCTGAAAACTTACGTGTTTTCATTGTCAACCTGAATGCATCTTAGGAGGGCAAAAGTACAGGTAATTTGGCCTGTAATCCCAACACTTTGGGAGGCCCAGGTGGGAGGATCACTTGAGGCCAGGAGTTGAAGATGAGTGTGAGCAACATAGTGAGACCCTGTCTCTGCAAAAAATTAGCCAGGTGTGGTGGCACACACCTGTAATCCAATTGCTTGGGAGGCTGAGGCAGGAGGATCACTTGAGCCCAGGAGTTGGAGTCTGCAGTGAGCTATGATTGTATCACTGCACTAGTCTGAGCAATAAAGCAAGACCCTGTTTTTAAAATAAATAACATACAGGTAATTTAATAAACATAAAGCAGTTTTCCTAAATCAAATCATCCCCAGATTTCTTAACTGAATCAGATGGCTTCAAGTAGAATTCTCCTGTCATGAAAAATTATACAGCTTCTTCCATGGCTATGCGTTGATGGAACCAGACTTTTAAAAGCCATCACCACGTGAACAAGTCTCATTTGTGAAAACGATTTACTATTCTTTGTTGGAAATGAGTTTTTCTGGCGTCCTGCAGTGTTCTAGACTCTTCTGCTGTTGTTTGCCCACACTTGAGACTTTGAGTAGGCTTTTCTGTTGCATATATTCTGTTTTCATTAGCAAGAGATACATATCCAAGTTCTACATATTTCTTTTGATCTGTATGCTGAGGAAAGATGATAAAATTTAAAACAGCAAAATCTCTCTGGATAACTTTCTGTTGCACTAAATCTTAGCAAAAAAAAAAAAAAAAAAAAATGTATGTCGTTAGACTGTTGCATGACATAACAAAGAATCATTAAGGTTCCTTAGTGCACTAAGATTGCTCTAAGGAACCTTAACAGCTATTGTGGAATGGCACAAATTCTGTTATTAGCTGTGAAGGCTTCCCACCAGAGTAGCTTTCCCCAAAGTTACCTGTCATTAAGGTGTTCTGTATCTTTCAAAAAACTTGGATTTTCAGTATGGCCAGAGTGCTTTATGGGAATGGTCAGCTGAGTTTGGCATGTGAAATGTAGTAGAGCAGTTTCAGGTGAAAACATCATTTCATTTTGAAACAAGTCAACCTTATCTTTTACCCTTGCATAATGTTTTGAGTCTCTGTAGATATAGACTAATAAGAGTTGACAGGTCTTTTGCTGTTGTTTTTCAACACTGAGCGTTTGCTATGTGCCTGGCATCGTGTTGTATACTCACTTTTGCATAGTGGATATTAATTGTCCTCAGAGGATTCTGTAGTATGTAGTTATGCATATTTTAGAAAAATCAAGCAATGGGAAAAAGAAAAATAATTCTTATAATCCATTACCATACAAGCAATCGTTTTGGTACTTTTTTTTTTTTTTTTGAGATGGAGTCTTGCTCTGACGCCAGGCTGGAGTGCAGTGGTGTGATCTCGGCTCACTGCAACCTCCGCCTCCTGGGTTCAAGTGGTTATCCTGCCTCTGCCTCCTGAGTAGCTGGGACTACAGGTGCGTGCCATCATGCCCAGCTGATTTTTTGTATTTTTAGTAGAGCTGGGGTTTCACCATGTTGGCCAGGATGGTCTCCATCTCCTGACCTCGTGATCCGCCCACCTTGGCCTCCCAAAGTGCTGGGAGCCACCGTGGCCAATCCTTTTTATTTTTATTTTATTATTATTTTTTGATACAGAGTCTTGCTCTTTCACCCAGGCTGCAGTGCAGTGGCACAGTCATGGCTTACCACAGCTTTGACCTCCCCAGGGCTCAAGTGATCCTCCCACCTCAGCCTCCAAAATAGCTGAGACTAAAAGGCACATACCACGATGCCCAGCTAATTTTTGTATTTTTTGTAGAGATGGGGTTTCACCATGTTACCCAGGCTGTTCTCAGTCTCCTAGGCTCAAGCAGTCCTCCCGCCTCAGCCTCCCAAAGTGCTGGGATTACAGGTGTGAGCCACGGCGCCTGGCCTTGGTACATCTCTGATGAAGTTTTCCCTGTGCATTTTTTCATACTTGTAAACAAAATATACAGTTTTGGTCCTTTCAAAATTTAGTAGTGGATCATACATTTTCCCACATCCCTGTCTTCATAACCACTATTTTAATTGACTTTTATATTCTGGTAGGGTTGTTACAGTTTACCTAATTATTCCTGTTAGGCAATGTCTGATCTTTTTTTTTTTTTTTTTTGCCAGTTTTTTGTAAGTCATGTTGTGAAAATAACATCTGTATCTCTTCAGTTTTTCCAATAATTTCCTTGATGAGTTCTCAGTGTAATCAGGTCAAAGATCAGGAACATTTCAGTAATTGATATATATTGCTAAATTGTTTTCTGTGAGGGTAATACCAATTTGTGTATTTGAGTATCATGCCTGTTTATACTCTAATTGACCATATTTCTAATGACTGTTTTCTTCCATGTGTTCAGTTTTTTACTTTTTCCGAACTATTATCTATGCCAGTGTTATCCAATAGAATTTTCTGCAGTCATAACAATACTGTATAATCATCACTGTTCAGTATCATAGTTAGGAGCCACATGTGGCTGTTGCACCGTTGAAATGTGGCGTGACTGAGGAAATAAATTTTTAATTTGAAACTAAGTAGCTGCATATGGCTAGTGCTACCATATTTTATATTGTGGGAGTATTCTGCTACTTTTCACTCTTGTTTGAATTTGCTCACTCACATGCCATTTGCCCATCCGTGGTGAGATTGAATTTTTACCTGAACTTGGTCCTCTAGACTGTTTAGGGACAGCAGACACATGTTCCCGGTATATAAGTTTTGTCTACAAGCAATCATAGTGCACTGTGGAAACTCACTGCTTCCCTGTTAGGTAACGCAAGTCTAAAGACTACTCCAGTTTATCCTCTCTGCCTCCTTCTCTTCTCAATGATTGTTTCATTTCTAAATGCCATCCATTTCAATCATACCATATATCCTCATCTCCCTTTAGTTTTCTTTTTGCTATTAATAGTTTTAGCTTTTCAGTCTAATGTCTGATGCTGATGTCCTCTGTTTAGCAGGGATGGTGAGAGAAGGTCAGCTAAATGGCTCATCTGCAGCACACAGTGAAATAAGAGGTATACTGTTTCCTATTCTACTCTTTATCACTCTGTAGCAGAAAGTGTTTCTAGGTCCTTGGTTAAGACTATAGAGAATGTTACTTTGAACCTCACATTGCCAAATTTAAAAAAACACTATAGAGAATGATTTTCCTCTCCTACCCATTAACGATTCTATCTTTTCCTGTCAAGTCTATTACAATGTAGTGAAATGATCAGTTAATTTTTAAAGAAGTACTATTGGGTGTGGTGGCTCAGGCCTGTAATCCCAGCAATTCAGGAGGCCAAGGTGGGAGGATTGCTTGAGCCCAGGAGTTTGAGACCAGCCTGAGCAACATACCTAGATGTCGTTTCTACAAAAAAAAAAAAAAAAAAAAAATAAAACACTGCCAGGTGTGGTGGTGTGCGCTGCAGTCCCGGCTACTCAGGAGGCCGAGGTGGGAAGATTGCTTGAGCCCAGGAGTTTGAGACCAGCCTAAGCAACATAGCTAGATGTCGTTTCTCCAAAAAAAAAAAAAAAAAAAAAAAAACATTAAAACTGCCAGGTGTGGTGGTGTGCGCTGCAGTCCCAGCTACTCAGGATGCCGAGGTGGGAGGGTTGCTTGAGCCCAGTGAGCTATGATTGTGCCACTGCACTTGAACCTGGGTGACAAAGACCTTGTCTCTAAAAAGTAAATAAAATTTTAAATAAATTACAAGATTCCTAGCATCTCCTGTCTTGCCTTCTGAAGGGTTAGGATTGACTTAAGTATCTGCAGCTTCCGATGCATAAACCTGTTTTGTGAAACTTCATTTTGTTCTCTTTTCTTTCTCCCCACAGGCTGTAGTACATGAGCGAGCTAGAGAAATCACCACCGTTAGACCAAGCTGTAAGGCCCTACCGCGGACAGTGTTTAACAAATAAACTTACAAGAACCCAACACAACTCCCAGAAAGTAACAATAGCCAGAGGTTGAAGGGCGGGGTAGAAGAGGGGGGAATGTTCCAGCGTAATCCTTCATACCACCTGGTTCTTGATATTCTGCTGCCTGTTCAAGAATAAAAGTAACAGCAGGACCCAGATGCAGCTCCCGACCCACTCCCCAGGCTGGACATGCTTGTGTCTGCACAGCACACCAGTGTGGTACCTCCACTGACTGGCTGCAGCTCTGCATGAAGGACTCGGGGGCTAGATGCCATGGAATCACCGTGGCTCTTGTTGCAGTTTTGTACTCTATACTTGGTTTTTCAATTAAGCTTAATGGCTTTTTTAAAACATGACTTGAAGTTCTAGTTTTCTAGATCTTTTACAGTGTACAGTATTTTACATAACTGAGCTGTATTAAAAGCTTGTTCATTTACTTGCCAGTACCCTGGCTCTACTTTTAGAGTCATTGTAGAAAACTCTAACTTGCATCAAAATACTAACTAATAAGCTTAATTTTAATAACCCAAATTTTAAAGGTTCTGATCTTTCACCTTGGGGTGATCTCATTCTTAGGACAACTGTTTACTTACCTGATTCCTTGGAGTAAACTTCTGCTCTGTTGTCCTGACCATATATAAGCCCTAGAACTATAGTTAGTGTGTTGCGGAATTTTAGTTTTGAATCCTGTATAAAAGAACTCCGAGACCTAAAAGGCAATTTATTTATGAAATTTATTTTCTTATATAAATTACTTATTTCTCTGGGCAGACAGCCTTCACCTTATTGCACTAATAGCACATCTGTAATACCAAGCTACAGGACAAGTCTTAACAAGAGGTTTGTATTCTTCAACGTAGCACTTGTCTACCAGGCACTGTAGAGGGGAGTGATGAGGAAAAGCCAGGACTGCTTGGGAGGATGGGAGGGGAGGGGGCAACATATACCCTTCTGACAGTTGGTTTCCTCCCAGGAAGGGGAACATGCAAAGCTGACTTCTGGATTCTGGGAATGGGAAGAGTTGGGAGGCTGAGAAGCCCAATGCAACCTGCAGCTCACCTCCCTTTATTTCTGAGGGAAGCAGGGACTCATCTTTTGCTCACTTGTAACAAATCACTCCAGCCTAGCTGATGCTTTGGGGTAAACAATGGAGTAGGAATCATCATCAGAATTAGAATTAGCAGCAATTAACAGGCAATACACTGCCACAGTGAGGCGGGTGTCATCCAGGTCCTGGGGACCTGCAGGCTGTGTATCCTAGGGAGAGGTGCCATTCAAGACCTGGCGCTGGCTCTGGAAGTCTCTTAACCTAATGCAGCTGGGACTCATCAGGCTCAGACGGCTCCTGACCACACTGATTATTAGCAAAGCTCTGGTGTTGGGTTCCAACCACTGGTCAAAGCTGTTATGAGACTGAGTCTGTAGGCAGAGTGAAGGGGGTGCCTGAGTAGGAAGGGGAGGCCTGCTGGGAGACGGTCAGTGGGCAGTGATTGTAACATGATTAGGCCCTCCTTGCAGATGGCGGCTGTGCTGAACGGGGATGGGGTTGGAAGGAGCCACAAGCCCCCTCGCTCTGCCTTTGTACTACACTGAAAACAAGTTGCTCACATACTCTAAAGCACATTCTTGATACAGGAAGAAGGGCTTGTGGGGAAAGCGGCGATTTGGTATTGGGCAAGAGCCACGTTAAGCCTTCATGAGGGCAGCCACCACAGCCTTGGCATTGAGGCTGCGTAGGTCACAGTAGGTCTGGCCGGTGCCCACAAAGACGATGGGTTTGCTTGTGATGTACGTCATAGAAATAGCAGCTCCCACCTAAGTGGAGAAAGGGGACAGCCAGTCAACACGAGCCCACCTTTCACTCACCCTCTCAGGAACAGGAAGCGCTGGAGCCAAGGTTTCCTTGCAGCCTCAGCTCCTTTGTGGAGGATGCCCATTCCACCCTCTAATCTCACGTTTACCTTGTCATCAATGGTATCAAATTTGGTAAGAACAATGCCATCAATGAGCCGAGGTGTCTGAGCCATAGAATGGTCAGCCAAGGCTCTATTGAACTTGACCTGGAAAGAAAAAAGGTGATAGAAGTATAAGAACCATCTAAATTGACTAAAGCTTAAGTTGTAAAGGGAACTGGGCCCACACTCTCACCAGCTGGTCCACGGCTTCATTGCCTACTAAGGCTTCTCCTACAAACAGCACCAAGTCAGGTGTATTGACAGTAATGAGTTTGGCCAGGGCAGTCATCAGAGGGGCATTGTCTTGCATGCGGCCCGCCGTGTCCACCAGCACCACATCAAAGCCTTGGTTACGTGCTAAAGAAAGAAAGTGGTCAACTCTGAAAACCTGGACTACAACTAATCTCATTCCCAGCTTCCTTTCAAAAAATCCTAGTTTGGCTACCTGTTCACTGTCTTGGGCCCTGGATTTGGTTTCAAGGTAATGTGAGAAAAACTTGATTCTATGCTTGGCCATCACCAAACATATTCAGAAAAAGGAGAACAGGATAAAGGTGACCAAATTCAGGCTTCTTTGGTTAGGGTTATTAACTTTGCCTGCAACTACATCTATTACCCAAAAGCAGGGCATGGAAAGTAACTGATCTGACTTTTTACTGTAATTAACAAGTCTGTAGTAGCACAAGCCTGATCTTCTGCAGATTCCAAGAGAACCAAAGGAGGAAAAGGGACCCCAAATAAGCCCCCAGACTTCCTGTGCACTGTACCAAAAGCAATGGCTTCCATAGCAATGCCAGCAGCATCCTTGCCATAGCCCTTCTCAAACAACTGCACCATGGTGCGGCCACCATGCTTCTCTGGAGGGTGTAGGGCACTCAAACGCCGGGTGTGTGTACGCAGCTGCTCCACAGCCCCAGCACGAAATGTATCACAGGCAGCAATGAGGACACTGAAGCCATTCTCTAACAACCAGAAGGAAATCTGTGAAAAAGAAGCGAGAAAAGTCACCTAAAGCCAGGATTTTGAGACACGAGAAGTACAGAAATATCAGCGACAAGCTGGGGAACTGCACTGACCTTGGCAAGATTAGTAGATTTCCCCACTCCATTAACACCGCAGAAGGTGACGACATAAGGGCGCTGGCGACGCTGGGCGTCCATGATGTCCCGGAGCATGTCTACACGACGCTGTGGCTGCAGAATCTGCACCAGGGACTCCTGTAGGGCTTGCTTTACTGTGGAAGTCACCGCTGAAAGAGGAGGTGGAGGAGGTTTGCAGCTGTGAAACTTAAATGCTCTCAAAAATGCCTAACAGCTTTCTGAGCTAAGGGGACTAAGACAGTTAACTAGACTCTCTTCCCAGAAATCCAGAACAGACGCACATTACAAGGACTGACTCATTTAATCCTCTCAATAACCCTTAAAATCTAGGTTACAGAGGTTTAGAGGTTAAGGATTTTGCCAAAAGACACATACCTAGTAAGAACGGAGGTCTATGCACTTAACCTCTTGGTACACATAAGCACTTTCTCACTTAGGGCAGTACTTACTGCTGAACGTCCCCATCACCTTCCCTTCCAACTTGTTGGCAACAGATTCACAGAGCTGGACGGCAATGTCTGCAGCCACGTTCTTAGCTGAGGAGAGGGGGGCCGGTAGGTCAGTTCCATGTCAGCAACAACCAATCTTTATGGTACAGGTGAGAAACGCTAGGTGACACTGCTCTCAATGACCCGTATCCCGTGAACATGTCAGCCCGGTCCTCAGAGCTTACCAATTAGATGATCACGCATCTTGTCCAGCACAGATTCCATGTCTTCACGACTCAAGCTCTTTGAACCCACAAGACCCTTCAGCATACCAAACATGCCACCCAGTGTTCCCTTGGTCGCACTGCAGGGAAAGGAGACGACACATACACAGCGAGAAGGTGGGAGTTGTATCTTACCAGTTTTGCAGATGCATATGCCACCCCCCACCCGAAATCTCCCTACCTAGGTTTGGTGGAGTTTTGAGCAGCCCCTTCATCATCGGAGCTGCTGCAGTCCAGATCCTGAAGCTGCCCCCCAGGCCCAGTCCCTCGAATCTGGAAGATACATAGAAAGGAGATGGGGTCAGAAACACTAAGGTCCCTGAGGAAAAAGTCCACATTGCTCTATCTCTTTCATTTGGGGAAGCTCCAAGTATAACTTACCCCTCATTCAAATCCAAGTATCATGTTCCCACACTCTACTTCCTCCCAATTTGTTATTAAAGATGACCTTCACTTTGACCCCTGTTGCCTCTTACCAAGTTGATGTCCTCAGACAAGGCAGCCTCAGGGCTTCCATTGGTGGTGGGAGTACTGTAATCCAACGCTTCTTTGTTAGCGCAGCCACCCAGTTCCCACACCCGGGGTGCTTTTTTGCCCTTCTCCTTCGGAGCATCTGACTTCGTGGACTTACTGCAACAGGTGATGATACAAAGGGTTATGGTGGAGAAGCGGGAAAGGAAACATGAGCTGGAGACCAGAACTCCCTTGCACCCATCATGTCTAGATCACAGTATTCTGAGAGTACTGGAGAAAGAGCGCTCACTTGGACTTCTCCATACCCCTCCCATGCTTCTGAATGAACTCCTCTCGCTTCCTGCGGATCAGCTCCTCTTTGGAAAGTTCTACTCCGTTCTCAGGACCCACTGGAAGACCTGACTTTTCTGCAGGGACGGCTTTGCTGGTAGCCAAAGGACCATCAGAACCTGTTGGGAAAAAACTTACTGAAGGAAAAAAAAGGCAATCTCAACCACTAGACAATGGCTAAAAGTCTTCCAAATTGTTCAAAGGAAATTTGGACCAAACATCTTGGAGTTCACAAGGCCTGGGGATTATAGGATGGTGAGCATTTGAGTGAGAAGGAGGCAAGCAATGACAGAAGGAAGGAACACCTCAGTCCTTAGCACCGTCTTAACACCTTTCATGTCCCAGTGTATCCAAAGAACTCAAACTCGCCTTCCTTCTTGGCCCCCCTTTTTTTGCTATTCTTTGCTTTTTCCTTGGGCTTTTCCCCGCGTGTCTCAATCATGGACCTCACAGGTTTCTTGGCCTTTTCAGAATCTTCAAATTTCTTCATGGTAGTGGGAGCTCGGATCTTACTGCTCTCCTCTGCTTCACTAAACAAAAAAGAGAATGGTTTATCTTTCTACCCCGTGCAGGAGGAAAAATAACAGTCCAGAGAAAGGACTCTCACACCCAAGAGGACAATGAGAACTGGGGAGCAAATTAGGAATGTCTTTGAACACACCAATTTACTACCCTTGAACCACCTTCAGAGAGATCATCAAATCAGGGAAATAAATTGATTTTAGAGAAGGCAAGCCTCTCACCGAAGGAGCCGCAGGAAGTCATTTTGGAAATCAAAAGTGCCATTTAATAAACTTAAAGCACTTTGCTGTTGGATCTCCGTGCGGTACTTGTCCCGAAACAGCCGGTGCACGTCATCTATCAATTTGTCTACATACGTCAGTGTCAGGATCTTCTGAAAACCAACCTGTTTAGGGGAAGAAACAGAGCCAACAGATCTGCTTACATGCCAGCCTAGAATGGAGGGACGCCAACTCAACCCTGGCTTTCAGAGATAGGTTCAGCTACCTGGCTGGTTTCCCTGTCCTGACAGGCAGCCAAGCTCCCTGCCTGGGCCCAGTAGCTGCTGTTTTCCCCCATCTACCTTTCTAGTTTTTTCAGTTACGTTATCATATACACTGGCTGCAATTAATCAGAGTTCTCTTAATAATCAGGACTATGTTAACAATGTAATCGTCCCTCTACAACACCCCACTTACCACAAACACCAGCTCAAACTGGTTGTCCAATTTATACTTGAGTGTGAGTGCCTCATGGGTGAAGGAGTTGTTACCTCCCCGTTCCTGGAGAAAGAGTATGTCTCAGTGTTCAGACTATCCCCAGAAAACCCAGGTTTGGGTCCTGGGTTTGGATTACCTTTGGGAAAAAGACTTTCCCTCAAACTCAAATCTGTCCCCAGGACAAGAGGATGCCGGGGCACTTCTCTCTGGCATTCCACCAGAAATGAGAGAAGATAACCAAGTCGGGGGAAGGAGGTGAGAGGCAGCAAGGCACATAGGAGCCAAAACGGAAGTAGTCATATAAACAATCAGATTATTAGCAGCTATACAGCATTCAGTTTTGTAAAGGGGGTTTCCCATCTGTTATTTCACCTAGCCTCGAAACAACAAAACCAAGCTGCTGGGGATAAATGGAGCGGAGGGGAATACCAAAGGCGCCGGAATTCGGCTAGAGTCCAGACGCCGGAGTGGGGGTCGTCACTAAGTTGCAGGGTACCCTGAAGGGGACGAGAAAACGAAGCGGAGTCCGGGTTACGCGTGAGTGGTCAGTTTGAGGTGGGCGGGGAGGGTGGGAGGAGGCGCGGAATAGAATCGAAGGGACCATGGATCGGGTCAGGAAAGAAGAGCCTGGAGTTCTGATCCCACGGGGGCGGTACCTGCAGCAGCACGGAACGAATCAACGCGTTAACGGGCCCGGTGCATGAGTCGCTAACGCCCTGGAAGCACCAGAGCACAAGCCCACCCTTGGAGAAAATGGTGAAGAAGTCGAGCATGGCGGCAGCGGCAGAGGAGCTGGGGCCGGCGCCGGGAATTCAGGCCGCGATAGCCGCCGCTTCCTGCTGCGCCAAGCGCGGGACACGTCACACCAGCGGCCCCGGAAACCGGCTCAACCGCACTTCCGCTCGGCACGCTGGGTGCCCTCCCCATCTCCGCCCGAGGGCGCGCAGGCCTGACGTATCTCAAGGCCAGCCAATGGCGGGTGGGAGCGGGCCTGGGCGGGGCTCCCGGAGAGGTTACGGGGAGACGGCCACCTATAGCGTGGGGGGCGGAGCCCTGAGGGCCGCTGGCCAATTGGCGCGCTCGTCTGAATGGCGTTTGGCGCGGAGCAGTGACGGCTGGGATAATAGCGAGGCAGCTGTGCCGCTCTCAGAGGGTCCAGGTCTCAGAGGGGCCATGATTAGAAGGGTTCTGCCGCACGGCTTGGGCCGGGGCCTCTTGATTCGGAGGCCAGGCACTCGCAGAGGAGGCTTTTCTCTGGGTAAAGTTGAGGACGACAGAGGGTATTGTGGTTCCGGGGTGTCCCCAACCTCCGACTGTGTGTCCTTCAGGACCCGAAACCGTGGCCCACACTGGCAGGACAGTGGGTCGGCTTGGGGAAGGGGGTAAGCTTGCCTACCAGAGCTTGTACGGGCTGTGCAGGTGTATGGCTCCCAAGGCAGCCCTTCTCAGGTGACAGATCTCACATCATTCTACGTTTCCGCTTACAGTCAGACTGATTGATAGGTGGTACAGATGTGCATTAAGTCCTGCCCGCGTTCAGGATGCTGTGCTTAGTGCTGTTGCGGTGAAGGAGTGAAGAGAAGACGGGATTCAGTGAATGTCCTGGAAGATGGCTAGAGTGGACCTAGAGAGGGAAAGTTTCAATAGACAGTAGGCCAGTTCAAGACTGGATAGAGGCCGGACGCGGTGACTCACGCCTGTAATCCTAGCACTTTGGGAGGTCGAGGCGGGTGGATTACCTGAGCTCAAGAGTTCGAGACCAGCCTGACCAACATGGTGAAACCCCGTCTCTACTAAAAATACAAAAATTAGCCGGCCGGGCGCGGTGGCTCAAGCCTGTAATCCCAGCACTTTGGGAGGCCGAGACGGGCGGATCACGAGGTCAGGAGATCGAGACCATCCTGGCTAACACAGTGAAACCCCGTCTCTACTAAAAATACAAAAACT
>NW_016810565.1:884517-897478 GCF_001698545.2 Rhinopithecus bieti
AAAAAAAAAAAAAATTAGCTAGGTGTGGTGGTGGGCTCCTGTAATCCCAGCTATTCGGGAGGCTGAGGCGGGAGAATCGCTTGAACCCGGAAGGCGAAGGTTGCAGTGAGCCGAGATTACGCCATTGCACTCCAGGCTGGGCGACAGAGCGAAACTCCATCTCAAAAAAAAAAAAGATTGGCTAGAACTCAACTTAAAGAATGCTTTGCACTGCTGGCTAGTATAATGGTGGAAGTGCATGGAGCAGGTGGGAACTGAGATCAGCCTTGAAGGATGTTTACTGGCTTAAGAAAGGTGTGTGTTCCTGTCTCTGAATAATTGAGTGCAGATTAGGAGAAAAATATTGTTCTTATGCAAGGAACTAGCAAAAGCCATCTAGATAGACAGTGTGAGTAGTAGCATGAAATATAGTGTGGACAGGTGAGCTAAGGCCAGACCAAAGAAAGATTGCAGTGCTGCTGAGAAGAGTTTGAGTGAGGTATGAAATGGCAAAATGATTACTTTATTTAAGGTACTTACTGAGCACTTACAGTATGCCGGGTGTTGCCACAGGCTGGAGATTCAGTGGTGAAGGTAAACACAACCTACCCTCTCATGGATTTTGGAGTATGTAACAATACAAACTCAAAGCTGCAGTTGTGTCCAAGAGACCATGTAGAGTTTGAGCTGATCTGGGGGTCAGGAAAGGCTCTCCGGAGCAAGGAATTAGCTAGGCAAGGAAGTGGACACAGTTTCAAAGCAGAGAGCACGTGTAGGTTCCCTGTGGTGGGAGGAAATAAGGTGCCATCAAGGAACTAAAGGGCCTGGAGTGTGGGGGAGGATAAGATGAACAGGAGCGAGATTGTGCCGTACCTTACAGGCTCTGTTTAAGACTTTGGACTTTGGTTCTTAGAGTAATGGAAACTCACTGAAGGATTTTAATCGAGTGTTTGTGATTAAATTTGTGTTTTGAAAAGATATTTCTAGCTATATTGTAAAAATGTTTGCAGCAGGGGGTGGGGTGGAAGTGGGGAATCAGTGGGAACAGTTAGGATGCTTTTGCTTTTGTCCAGTTGAGAGATGATAGTGGCTTGGCCTAGGATGATGGTGGCAGAGGAAGAAAGGGGACAGACTGAGGAGTTACGTGGAAACCAGAGCCCTCAGGACTTGATTATAGATAGGATATAAATGTAGGTTTGTTTGTGGTGATGGATATCCAGGATAAGGTGCTGCTTAGAGGTGCCATGCTTCAGAGGGTGCCGTGACTTGGGGTGTGCCAGGGCCTCTTGGTCCAGAGGTCTGGAAGACCCAAGTGGGGATGACGGTGCAGTTGAATATGTGAGCTGGGATCAGGAGAGGTCTATGCAGGAGGTAATGTAGAAAATTAATTTTAGGGAATTGAATCTTGCAGTGCTCAGCACAATGCATGAAAAGGGAGACTGATGGCATGTGGACTATTCAGAAAACTGTGGCAACACTGTTGGGTGCAAGGTGACCTTATGAGACGGACTGACAGTGGGGACTGCCAATTCATGTGTCTGTTTAGCTCACCTTTGTCGGTGTCCATTCTCCAACCCCCCAACCATGTGGGAAGGAAATGTGTGGCCCTCTGATCCTAACTACATTCCACAGACTGGGATGGAAAGGTGTCTGAGATTAAGAAGAAGATCAAGTCGATCCTGCCTGGAACGTCCTGTGATCTACTGCCAGACACCAGCCACCTGCCCCCCGAGCACTCAGATGTGGTGATCGTGGGAGGTGGGGTGCTTGGCTTGTCTGTGGCCTATTGGCTGAAGAAGCTGGAGAGCCGACGAGGTGGTATTCGGGTGCTAGTGGTGGAACGGGACCACACGGTGAGGCCTGGGGTAGGGCAGAGTCATGAGTGGGGCAAGAAAGATGACTCACATTTTATTAAGGACCCTAGGGACAAGGGAAGGAGAGGAGGGGAAGACCTCAATCTCAGGACATCCAATGGGCAGAGATTGTGCTTTGGACCTTGTTGAGAAATTGTCCTAGGATCTTCCTCGGTCAAACCAGGAAGGTTGGCAATAAGGTTTATTCTTTTGAAAGCAGATTTCATAATATTGGATTTTTCGAGATCTCACAGCTCTGCACTCAAGCTATAATTAAGTGTCTCAACTTTCTTTTTTTTTTTGAGACAGAGTCTTGCTCTGTTGCCCAGGCTGGAGTGCAGTGGCACGATCTCAGCTCACTGCAACCTCTATCTCCCAGGTTCAAGTGATTCTCCTACCTCAGCCTCCTGAGTAGCTGAGATTACAGGGACACACCATGAAGCCCAGCTGTTTTTTGTATTTTTAGTAGAGATGAGGTTTCACCATGTTGCCTAGGCTGGTCTCGAACTCCTGACCTCAAGTGATCCTTCTGCTTTGGCTTCTCAAAGTGCTGGCATTACAGGCATGAGCCACCATTTCCCGCCCTCAACTTGCTTCTTTCAGGTCCCATTACTTGTGAGGTTTTTGCATTTTATTGTATTTATTTATTTTGAGACAGGGTCTGGCTGTGTTGCCCAGGCTGGAGTGCACTGCAGCCTCCACCTCCCAGGCTCAAGTGGTCCTCCCACCTTAGCCTCCCGAGTAGCTGGGACCACAGGCATGCACCACTACACCTGGCTAATTTCTGTATTTTTTGTAGAGATGGGGTGTCGCCATGTTGCTCAGGCTGATCTCGGATTCCTGAGCTCAAGCAATCTGCCCGCCTCGGCCTCCCAAAGTGCTGGGATTACAGGCATGAGCCACCACCCGGCTGGTTTTTGCACTTTAGATGTTCCCATTTGCATTGCCAGCTAGCCCTGAATCTTGCTACTTTGCTTCAATCATGACCTTTCCTTTTCCCAATGGTAGATCAAATGTTAATCGTCTGCCCTTGGACTTCCAGGCCATTACCATTCTGTACCACTGTGTCAGCTCTTTCCAGATGACTGACCCTCTCTGCACATCCGCTGCTAATGATTTTAGACACTGTTGCCTTCAAGTTGACATATGCATGGGTCTTAGATTATAGACTTGCAGATAGGACTCCCCTTCAACTTTAGGTGTATAGCTCAAAGCTTTCACTGCGGTACTCTAGTCACATGTGATAGGCTACCTCAACTTTTCTTGTCTTTCCACAGTATTCACAGGCCTCCACTGGGCTCTCAGTGGGTGGGATTTGTCAGCAGTTCTCATTGCCTGAGAACATCCAGCTCTCCCTCTTTTCAGCCAGCTTTCTACGGAACATCAATGTAGGTGCAATGATATTTGGGATGTTGGGGTGGTAACCCCTCCTTTAGCCCAGAGTGGGGAGGAGCCCAGCTAGCAAGGTAGCCAGAGAGCAAGAATGGGTCAGTCAACAAGAAGCGGGGGGGCCCTGGCCTTTCTTCCTAGTGGTGGGTGCCTCAAGGTCTGGGGCACTGAGCCCGGGGAGCTGTGGGGGAAGAAGGCGGAAAACTCTTCCTTGCATCCCTAAGTCAGTCTCTTTCAGGAGCTTCTCTCTGCACACAGGAGTACCTGGCCGTCACCAATGCCCCTCCCCTGGACCTCCAGTTCAACCCCTCAGGCTACCTCTTGCTGGCTTCAGAAAAGGATGCTGCAGCCATGGAGAGCAACGTGAAAGTGCAGAAGTGGGTGCCTGGCACGGCCTCTCAGTTGCTTTACAGCCAAAGGTGTTGGGTGGCTCCTGCACCAGATTAGGAAGGGAGAAAGTGGAGTTGATAAGACAGATCCCTGCGGTCTAGGACCTCAGTGTGTCAGGAAGGAAATACACAGACCTGCAATGCCCGGTGAGAGTGCAGTACCATGAATATGGACAAAACACTGCCAAGTGCTGCCTAATTTGTCAGAGCATGAAAACCACCTGGAACACATCCCAGACCTAATAAACTAGAATCTCTAGGGAAGGAACCCACAAATCTGGGTTTTAACAAGAACCTGAAGTCAGGAGTTAGCAAACTTTTTCTGTAAAGGGCCAGATAGTATGTATTTTAGGTTTTGCTGGCCGTACGGTCTGTTCTAACCACTCTGTTATCACAGTATGAAAGTAGCCATAGACAGAAGCACAAATGAAGGAGTGTGGCTCATTTACGAAAACAGGCAGCAGGTCAGATTTGGCAACCCCTGCTCTAAATGATTCTCATGGTCAGGTGAGGGTGGGCATCTTTGTGATGCAATATGCCCGGAGGCTTTATTTTTATGTTTATTTAACAAACAGCCAAGTCTCACAGTGACATAAATATCCTAAATGCTGTACAGATATGAACTCATTTAATCATCAGAACATCCCCATTTTACATATGAGGAAACTGAGACATAAGGCACTAGTAAGTGGTGGCAGTGGGATTTTATTTGAAGCCAGCAGTCTGGCTTGGGAGTGTTCTGTTGGTGCCTCCGCTATGAGGCAGCTCTGGGGGACAGTGTCCCAGAGGATATACCTGTACTCAGGAACAGGATTGTAAAAGGAGTGTAGGGAACAAGGTTACCCCCTTGTTGTGAAAGTTAATGGAATAGGCTGGGTGCAGTGGCTCATGCCTGTAATCCCAGCATTTTGGGAGGCTGAGGCAGATGGAACACCTGAGGTCAGAAGTTCGAGACCAGCCTGGCCAACATGGTGAAACCTCATCTCTACTAAAAATACAAAAATTAGTTGGGTGTGGTGGTGTGTGCCTGTAATCCCAGCTACTCAGGAGAATCGCTTGAACCCAGGAGGAGGAGGTTGCAGGGAGCCGAGTTCACGCCATTGCACTCCATCTTGGGTGACAGAGCCAGACTCATTTCAAAAAAAAAAAAAAAAAAAGTCATGGAATAGACCGGGATAGCAGGGAGTTCTCTGTGCTGAAAGGAGACGAGGGAGTAGGGAAGGAAAGGCAGTCAAGGCTGAAGAGCCTGCCTAGGTGGCTTGGTCTTCAGCCACTCAACAGTGAGGAAAAATAGGGGCATTTGGGGCAGAGAAGTGACATGACTGAGCTGGACTCCCCACTTGTGAGGTTGGGGTCCATACTTCACCCCTCTGCACACTCTCCTCTGTGACACACATATGCCGACCCACATGTTTATCTCAGACAGGAGGGAGCCAAAGTTTGTCTGATGTCTCCTGATCAGCTTCGGAACAAGTTTCCCTGGATAAACACAGAGGGAGTGGCTTTGGCATCTTATGGTGAGGCTTGCTTGCAGAGGGGACAGCTTTTTCCCTGAAGGTAGAGACTAAGGGGTGCCACAGGTTGGGAGTCTCGGGTACCCCACAGCCAAGCTGAAGGAGAAACACTTTCCTCCCATGTCGTGGGGACTGCCCTGGGCCATGCTAGTTCTCTATCCTTCAGCAGGCTTTGTCTCTGTGGTTCAGTTGGTCAGGATGACCTTTCCTGGCTTACAAGCCCTCGAGAGGGGTTGGGGGCACAGGAAATACAATCCGAGAGCAGAAGTCCTCATCTGTCTTTGTGACAGTTCTCTTTTTCTTATCACAGGGATGGAGAATGAAGGTTGGTTTGACCCCTGGTGTCTGCTCCAGGGGCTTCGGCAAAAGGTCGAATCCATGGGAGTCTTTTTCTGCCAGGGAGAGGTGACACGTGAGTCTGAGCTTGTTTCCTCTAGTAACTGGGGCCTAGGCCTAGACTAGGTCTTATCTTCTCAGTCACAAGCTAAGAAAGGGCTGGGGGGGAAAGGGGTCTACCCTGAGAGCAGGTCCTAGGCATCCTGACCCGGGTTCCTCACTGAGCTGCGCTGTGACTTGTGATCTGCTTGATGATTGCACCTCAGCACTGTCCTGTCAGAGTGTAGCCAAGCTCGTGCCAGCTCCCTCATCTCTGTTTGCTTCAGTGTCTGTAGGAAAGCTCCCATCCTTCCAGCTTTCTTTCCTTAGGAAACAAGTGAAATCCCCATTTCCTTCCTTTTCAGGGCCTCCAAGGCCTATTTTTCATATTCCTCTCTGCAGGTTTTGTCTCTTCATCTCAACGCATGTTGACCACAGATGACGAAATGGTGATCTTGAAAAGGATCCATGAAGTCCATGTAAGTTTCTAGTTTGGTGATGTCCTTTACCAAAATGGAGGGACAGGAAAGGTAGTGACTCTCCTTGTTTTGGTCTTCTTTGACCCACTTTCCAGTATGGGTAAAACTAAGGCTCAGGAAGCAGTGCACCTCTCAGGGTGCCTGGTATGTGGTCCAGGTCTTCCCACCCCTCACTCTCTGGTGCCCGCAGGTGAAGATGGATCACAGCCTGGAGTACCAGCCTGTGGAATGCGCCATTGTGATCAACGCAGCCGGAGCCTGGTCTGCACAAATCGCAGCGCTGGCTGGTATTGGAAAGGGGCCGCCTGGCACCTTGCAGGGCACCAAGCTACCTGTGGAGCCAAGGAAAAGGTAACTGTCCTCTGGGAAGCTGAGGAGGTTGGTGAGAGAAAGAAAGAAATGACATCAAAGTTGGATAGCATGTGTGTGTGTGTATGTGTGTGTGTGGGGTTGGGGAGGGGGTGTGTGGGGGTGTGTATGGGGTTAGGTCTCGAGAGGGTGTGTGGGGAGTTTAGGGAGGGGGGGTGTGTGTGTGTGTGTGGACGAGGTTGGGGAGGGTGTATGTGTGTGTGTATGGGGTTGAGGAGAGTGTGTGTGCATGTGTATGGGGTTGGGGAGGATGTCTGTGTGGGGGGTTGGGGAGAGTGTGTGTGTGTGTGTGTATGGGGTTGGCGAGTGTGTGTGTGTGTATGAGGTTGGGGAGGGTGTGTGTGTGCCTGTGGGGTTGGGGAGAGTGTGTATGTGTGTGTGGGGTTGGGGAGGGTGTGTGTATGGAGTGTTGGAAGGTGTGTGTATGGTGGGAGAGGGTGGTGTATGGTGTGGACGGGGTTGGGGGAGGGGGGTGTGTGTATGTGTGGGGGTTGGGAGGGTGTTTGTGTATGTGGTTGGGGGTTGGGGAGGTGTGTGTGTGGGGGTTGGAGGGTGTGTGGGGGGGTTGGGGAGGGTTTTGTGTGTGGGGGGTTGGGGAAAGGTGGTTTCGTGGTGTGGGGGTGGGGAGGGTTGTTTTTGGGGTCGGTTGGGGATGGTGTTTGTTGGGGGGTTGGAGGGTGTGGGGTGGGGATGTGTTTGTGTGTGGGGTTGGGAGGGTGTGTGTATGGGGTTGGGGAGGGGTGTATGTGTGGACGGGGGTGGGGAGCGGGGGTTGGGGAGGGTGTGTGTGTGTATGGGGTTGGAGGGTTTGTGTGTGGGGTGTTTGGGAAGGTGTTTGTGTGTTGGGGTGGGGGCAGGGTGTTTGTTGTGGGGTGGTTGGGAGGGTGTGTTGGTTGGGGGTTGGACGGAGGTGTGTGGGGGGGTGGGTGATGTTTGTGTGGGTGAGGAGGTGTGTGTGTGTGTGTGGTTGGGAGGGTGTGTTTGTGGTGGGTTGGGGAGGGTGTGTGTGTGGTAGGGAGGTGGCGTGTGTATGGGGTTGGGGACGGTGGTGTGTATGGGGTTGGGGAAGGTGTTTGTGTGTGGGGGTGTGGGAGGGTGTTTGGTGGGGGGTTTGGGGAGGGTGTTTGTTGGGATTGGGTGAGAGTTGGGGGTGGGGATGGTGTTTGTGATTTGTGGGGGGGTTGGGAGGATGTGTATGTGTGGACAGGGTTGGGGGAGGGTGTGTGTGTGTGTATGGGGTTGGGAGGTATTGTGTGGGGGGGGTTGGGGAAGGTGTTTTGTGTGGGGGTGGGAGTGTTTGTTGGGGGTTGGGGGAGGGTGTGGGCTGGTGATGGGTGTTTGTGTGGGGTTGGGAGGTGTGTGTATGGGGTTGGGGACGAGGGCTGTGTATTTGGACGGGTTGGAGGGTGTGTGTGTGTGTGTGTTATGGGGGGTTGGGGAGGGTTTTGTGTGTGTGGGACCAGGGTTGGGGGGGCGTTGCCAGCCATGGGCTGTTTCTGTAGATTCGTAAGCCGGCCACTAGGTGTGTGTGTGTTGGGGAGGGTGTGGTGTGCTGTATGGGGTTGGGAGGGTGTGTATTTGTATGTGTGGCTGGGTTGGGGAGGGTGTATGTTGGTGGGGGGTTGCGGCAGGGTGTATGTATGGGGTTGGGGCAGGGTGTGTGTGTCGGGAACAGGGTTGGGAGGGTGTGTGTGGGTGGGGGGTGGACGGGGTTGGGGAGGGTTGCTGGCCATGCTGTTTCTACAGTTCATAACCTCACTGGTTGTGGCAGGGATGTGTATGTATGGCACTGCCCCCAGGGACCAGGCCTAGAGACTCCGCTTGTTGCAGACACCAGTGGAGCCTATTTCCGCCGGGAAGGATTAGGTAGCAACTACCTAGGTGGTCGTAGCCCCACTGAGGTAAGCTGAGTGGGGTGGGACATGCTGGCAAGGAGACATAGAATAATTGTCATGAAAGAATAAGGCTTTTGGCCGGGCGCGGTGGCTCACGCCTGTAATCTCAGCATTTTGGGAGGCCGAGTCAGGTGGATCACCTGAGTCCAGGAGTCGGAGACCAGCCTGGCCAACATGGTGAAACCCCATCTCTACTAAAAATACAAAAATTAGCTGGGCGTGGTGCTGGGTGTGTGTAATCCCAGCTGCTTGGGGGGCTGAGGCAGGAGAATCGCTTGAACCCAGGAGACAGAGGATGCAGTGAACTGAGATCGCGCCATTGCACTCCAGCCTGGGCAACAAGAGCAAAACTCTGTCACAAACAAAAAAGAAAAGAAAAGAAAAAGAATCAGGCTTTTCTGGGGGGCTGCGTGCTGTGTTAATTGATATTAGATCCCCCTCCAGATTTGAACTGGAACCATTTCTCCCCATCCCCTATCTGCACAGGGATTGTTAAACAAGTCTGGGTCTGTCCTTGTGTCCCAGGCAATGTAAGCCTTGTCCCCACCTCTCACTCCAGGAGGAAGAACCAGACCCAACAAACCTGGAAGTGGACCATGATTTCTTCCAGGAGAAGGTGTGGCCCCATTTGGCCCTGAGGGTCCCAGCTTTTGAGACTCTGAAGGTAACTGGCAAGGGCTGGTTTTCCTTTTTATTTTTGGACATTGGATGGGACAGATGATGTTGGTCCCCTCACACCTGTGCACTGCCGTAGTCCCTCCATGTCACAACTGCTAAGGAATTTGTTGGACACATTGCATTCCATAGACCCCTCAGCAGTGGGTAGATGGTACTTTGCGCTGACCCCTGACGAGGAGTGAGGATAGAGTGTGGCTGCAGCCTTCCTGAGAACCCCAGTGTTTTGTGCACCCGCAGGTTCAGACAGCCTGGGCCGGCTATTACGACTACAATACTTTTGACCAGAATGGCGTGGTGGGCCCCCACCCACTAGTTGTCAACATGTACTTTGCTACTGGCTTCAGTGGTCACGGGCTCCAGCAGGCCCCTGGCGTTGGGCGAGCTGTGGCAGAGATGATACTGCAGGGCAGCTTCCAGACCATCGACCTGAGCTCCTTCCTCTTCAACCGCTTTTACTTGGGAGAGAAGACCCAGGAGAACACCACCATGTGAGCATGTGTGCTCTGCACTGGCTCCACTGGCTGGCATCCTGGCTGTGTTCACAGCCTTCTCTGCCGCTCCGGTCTTCCCCAGCACTGTGCTGGGCCTTCTCCCCTCCCCAGTGTCCTCTCCTCTCAGGCAGGCCATTGCATTCACATGGCTGGGCAGGCACAGGCACTGAGGCCCAGGCCAACAGCAAGTGATGAGTGGAATCCTAGGACTGATCTGTAGCCCATGCTGGTGTCCCCCACCAGGGCGATCCAGCTGGAGGCCTGAGCACCCTGGCCCAGGACTGGCTCCATCCTGGCACTGACCAGGAAAGACTGCCTCTGACCCTCTTGGCAGACAGCCCAGGCATGGGAGCATTCTGGGGCAGCCTGGCTCAGGTTTCTTGATTGTCTGTTTACCCTATCCATCAACCAATACATGTGATTAACTCCTTCCCTCTGGTCTTCTGTCTCTTTTCATTGTACAGCAGGAGCTTTTGAAGCACCCCATTAGCCTTATACCAGGACAGGGAGCTCTTTTACAACAAAACAAAACAAAAAATGAGCACAAACCTTTCACCTTTCATTAGTTAAATCCTTGAGCGGTGCAGTATCACACAGATTATGTGTCTGTAGTCTTAGCAGGAAGATTGGGAATTTGGCGTAAACCATGCCACGGTTTCCATGAACTCAGGCTACTTTTTACCAGATTACTCTGATTTTGTTTGGTGTGCCACCAGGAATCGCTGTGTGGTTCTTTGCTTTGTATACATGAGCACATCTCTTGCCCAAATAGAATTGAGTTTCATCCAAAGCATAAATGCTCAATTTTAAGAAGAGCTGTGTGCCTACTTTGGTTCTGGAAACCCCACTTATAACCAGCAAAAATGGCCTTGGATCACAGCCTTCCTGTTCCCAGCAAGCCTCCACAAGCTCCAAGATGGCGGATAGAGTCCTTCTTAGATCCTAGGTGGTAGGTGTCTTGCTTGTAAGCAAGTACCTCCCATTCCTGAGTTCCTGCAGGGAGTTGGTTGTAAAGAAGAGGGATGGGTTTGCCATGTATTCTACCAACATTCATTTAGTCCAACTGTTGGCCAGGCTCAGGGTCACATGTTGAGATATACCAGCAAGCAAAACATAGTCCTGTCTTTGCTGGAACTTTCATAGCCCTGCCCCTCCTAGCCCCTCATCCCTAGATCAGATACAGTGTGACCCCCACAGTGCTGGCATAAGCACACAACACAGACACCTCACCCAGGGTGGGAGTAGGAGGGTGGCAAAGGGGTTTCTCCATGAAGCTTCTCCAGGGAAGTTGACCTCTGAGCTGAACCTAAAGGATGGGCATTTAGTGAAGTGAATGCAAGGTGGCCAAGGAAGGATCCAGGCTGAGGGCAAACCATATGAAAAGGCCCAGAGGCAAGAACTAATAAGATTCAGGGATTTGTCCTAGTCTACTTGGGCAGCTATCACAACATATCCTAGAATGGGTAATTTATAAATAATAGAAATGTATTGCTCACAGTTCTAGAGGCTGGGAACTCCAAGATCAAGGCACCAGCAGATTTAATGTCTAGTAAAGGCCTGCTCTCTGCTTCAAAGATGGTACTTTCTCACTGCATCCTCACATGGCAGAAGGTGTAAGGCAACCTCTTTCAACCTCTTCCAAGAACACTCATCCCTTTCATGAGGGTACAGTCCACATGATTTAATCACTTTTCCAAAAGCCCCACCTCTTAACACTATCACATTGGGTATTAGATTCCAACCTATGACTGTAGGGAGGACACCAACATTCAGACCATAGCAGGATTCAGTATGACTTTTTCTGCCTGGATCGTGGAGTGCAAGAAGAGGAACCAGAGCCACTGAGGGGTTTTAAACGGGAGCAACACGATCAGATTTTCCTTTTAGAAGAATCACCTGGGTGACCTTGTGGAAAGCAGATGAGGATGTCAAGGCAGTAAGGAGGCCAGATGGAGGCTGTGGTTGCAGTCCGTGTGGCAGAGACAGGGAGTGCCTGAACCATCATGGTTCCCAGGGTGATGCCAGCAACAAGAAGTGGGTTAAGTCGGATAGCCAGGTTTCTGGATGGAGGTACTGCCCCTCCCAGAGATGAGGAGCACCAGGGAGGAGCGAAGTGAGGGACAGTGAGTGGTGCAGTCTGGGATGTGAATGAGGGGTACCTGTAGGGCATCCCTCAGATAAGGAGTTGGGCTGATTGGCATGGTCCTTGGGGGACAATCTGGGCTACAGATAGAGATGTGGACATCATGGAACAGGATGGCATCACCCCAGAGGGTAGAGTAGTGGACCAAGGAGGGAAGCTGGAGGGACCCCACCAACATTTAAGGGACAAACCAAAGAAGGGGACACTAAAGAGGTACCCACAGAGGCAGAAGAAAAACCAGGAGAGTGTGGCGTCGTGGAAGCTAAGGAGGAAGTGATCACAGTACCTGCTGGATTCAGTCCCAAGTAGTTCAGTGTTGGCCTCATTCTCGAAGAGCAGTTTCAGTGGAATTTGAGGACTGGACATTTGCAGAGAAGGAGACGTGAATGGGAATAGAAACAGCTGGTAAACTGCCCACTCTGCCTCGAAAGCAGCCTTTGGGGTTGGGCGCAGTGGCTCACAGCTATAATCCTACCACTTTGGGAGGCTGAGGTGGGAAGATCACTTGAGCCTACGAGTTCGAGACCAGCCTGGGCAACATGGCAAAATCCTGTCTCTACAAAAAATACAAAAATTAGCTGAGCGTGGTGGCATGCACCTGTAGTCCTAGCTATTAATACTTGGGAGGCTGAGGCAGGAGGATCACAAGCCTTGGAGGTTGAGGCTGCAGTGAGCTGTGAGGCACCACTGCACTCCAGCCTGGGTAACAGAGTAAGACCCTGTCTCAAAAACAAAAACAAAACAACGATAAAAATAGTGGCCTTTGTGGAGAAGGATGAAAGGGAGGGAAGAATTGATGGAGGTGGGCCTTACTAATGGCAGGGGAGGAGATGTGCTACCAGAGAGGTAACAGCAGAAGCCCCTGGGGTTAGGGTGGGGGGCCCAGGCCTCAGGCAGAAGGCAGAAGAGGAAGAAGGCGGTGCTGAAAGACAGGAAGGAACTTGCCAGGGATATGGAGGAGGGACAAGTCAACATCCGGGTTGACCCTGTGAGATTCCCCTAGGTGCCAGGCAGTTGCTCCCCCTCCCTTCAGCACGGACATTGCAATCTCAGGGTGAAAGGGAAAAGGCCTTCAAGTGTTTCTCACCCAGAAGCTGCTCCCTTCCACACAGTGAGTACTATGTTTATTAAGAAGCACTGAGACCTGTAATCCCAGCACTTTGGGAGGCGGAGGTGGGCAGATCACTTGAGGTCGGGAGTTTGAGACCAGCCTGACCAAATGGAGAAACCCCATCTCTAGTAAAACAAAATTAGCTGGGCATGGTGGTGCATGCCTGTAATTCCAGCTACTCAGGAGGCAGAGGCAGGAGAATTGCTTAAACCCTGGAGGCGGAGGTTGCAGTGAGGCGAGATTGCACCATTGCACTCCAGCCTGGCCAACAAGAACGAAACTCCGTCTCAAAAAAA
>NW_016810565.1:899099-911403 GCF_001698545.2 Rhinopithecus bieti
CGCGGCCGGCCTGGGCCCCGGAGTCCCGGCCCCACCGGGAGCCGCGGGGTCCGCGCCGCCTCCAGCCCGGCCTTGCCCTGCTGGCGGCACATCCGCTTCCCTTCGCCTTCACCTTTTTGGCACCCGCAACACGCAAGCGGCATGAAAGAGCCCTCCGAGGAGGCTGTCACCTTTTCTGTCGCAAAGAAGCTGGCGCGGGGCGGCTGCCCTTTCGCTTGCCTCGCTGGAAGAGCCTGGCGGTCAGTGCCTTGTGGATGTCGTTTCTGTTCACATACTTCTCTGCTCCGGCCACAGCCTCTTCCTCTGCTCTTCGGGTTGTCATTGCGGCAGTGATTCAGCAAGTGCGTAACATTAGGTAGGGTTAGGGACCTATCGAGGCATTACACCACAGTCATTTAATGAGCAGCTCCACACGGGCTGGGCAGCCACTGTGCCAACGACTAGGGTGACCGCGGTGGACCAGCCAGATCCAGTTCTCTGGTCCCCAGGGGACAGACAGGTACGTTAGAATCACAGCACACCCTAGAAGTGCAACCGAGAGGGGAAGTGTGGAGAACTCCCGTTGAAACACCAAACCTAGAGGACACCAGGGTCAGGAATGACTCAGAGGGAACCACATCTCCTTATTTTTCAGATTTAAGAGTTGATATGCAGGCACACAAATCACAAGTGTACAGCTCAACCATTTTCCGTAACATGCACATTTCCTGATTCAGAGCAATAAAGAAAACATTACTACATTCCCTGGCTTTTAACGCCATAAAATAGGTTTGCCTGTTTTGGATTTTCCATCCATGGAATCATACGTCATGTACTTTTTTTTTTTTTGAGATGTAGTTTCGCTTTTGTCGTCCAGGCTGGAGTGCAGTGGCACAATCTCGGCTCACTGCAACCTCTGCCTCGCGGGTTCAAGCAATTCTCCTGCCTCAGCTTCCCGAGTAGCTGGGATTACAGGCGCCTGTCACCACGCCCGGCTAACTGTTGCATTTTCAGTAGCGACGGGGTTGTACCATATTGGCCAGGGTGGTCTCGAACTCCTGAATTCAGGTGATCCGCCTGCCTCAGCCTTCCAAAGTGCTGGGATTGTACAGGCATGAGCCACTGAGCCGGACCTTCATGTACTCTTATGTGCGTGACATCTGACATTCAATATGTTTTGTGATATTCACCCATGTTTCGTTAGCAGTTTATTCTTGTTGGTGTATAATATTCCACTGTATGGCTAGACCACAATTTATCCATTCTACTGGACACGGGTTGATGGACAGTCGTTTCCACTGTGGGGTTATTTTGTATCTTGCTGCTACAGACATTCTTGTGTCTTTTGGTAAACATCTGTAAGCAGGCCGGGCACAGTGGCTCATGCCTGTAATCCTAGCACTTTGGGAGGCCAAGGCAGGTGGATTACAAGGTCAGGAGTTCGAGACCAGGCTGGCCAATATGGTGAAACCCCGTCTCTCCTAAAAATACAAAAATTAGCCAGGCGTGGTGGTGGGTGCCGGTAGTCCCAGGTATTCAGGAGGCTGAGGCAGGAGAATCGCTTGAACCCAGGAGGCAGTGGTTGCAGTGAGCCGAGATCACGCCACTGCACTCCATCTTGGGTGACAGAGGGAGACTCCGTCTCAAAAAAATAAATAAATAAATAAAATAAAATAATTTTAACAAAAATCTGTAAGCACTGCTGTATGAGTATATTCCTAGGACTGAAATTACTGATGTATGTATGCTCATCTTTAATCTATGGTGCCAAACACTTCTCCGAAGTAGTTGTATGGTTTACATGCCCACCGGCAGTGCTGGGGTTCCCATTCCTGCACTCTTACCACTACTTGGTAGCCTTTTTCTCTGTAGCCATTTGGCTGAGTGCCCAGCAGTGATGCATTGAGGTTTTAGTTTGCATTTCTCTGATGACTAATGAACTGTTTTTATGTCTATTGCTCATTTGAATATTCTTTTTGTGAAGTGCCTGCTCAATTCTTCTGCTCATTTTTCTGTCGTTTTCTTACTAGTTCCATTGAGTCCTTCAAATATTTGTGATATAAGACATTTATTGGATATGTGTGTGTGTGTGTCTGTGTGTATATATATATATATATATATATTTTTTTTTTTTTTTTGAGACGGAGTCTCGCTCTGTCACCCAGGCGGGAGTGCAATGGCGCTGTCTCAGGCTCACTGCAACCTCTGCCTCCCGGGTTCAAACGATTCTCCTGCTTCAGCCTCCTGAGTAGCTAGGATTACAGGCACCCTCCACCACGCCCAGCTAATTTTTGTATTTTTAGTAAAGAGGGGGTTTCACCATGTTGGTGGGGCTGGTCTCAAACTCCTGACCTCGTAATCTGCCCGCCTGGGCCTCCCAAAGTGCTGGGATTACAGGTGTGAGCCACTGCACCCGGCCCTGGATATATATTTTTAAACATTTTCTCCCTTGGGAGATTGCCTTTTCACTCTCCTATTTATGTCTTTTGATGAACAGAAGTTATTCATTCTAATGTTTTTTTACCATTTTTCCCCTTATAGTTGTATTATTTAAGTCTAGTTTTTTTTGTTTTGTTTTGAGACGGTGTCTCGCTCTGTCGCCCGGGCTGGAGTGCAGTGGCCGGATCTCAGCTCACTGCAAGCTCTGCCTCCCGGGTTTACACCATTTTCCTGCCTCAGCCTCCCGAGTAGCTGGGACTACAGGCACCCGCCACCTCGCCCGGCTAGTTTTTTGTATTTTTTTAGTAGAGACGGGGTTTCACCATGTTAGCCAGGATGGTCTCCATCTCCTGACCTCGTGATCCGCCCGTCTCGGCCTCCCAAAGTGCTGGGATTACAGGCTTGAGCCACCACGCCCGGCCTAAGTCTAGTTTTTAAAAAATCTTCCCTAGCAAGAAGACTCAGACAAAAGTAAAATTAAAGCTGGGCGTGGTGGCTCACGCCTGTAATCCCAGCACTTTGGGAGGCTGAGGTAGGTGGATCACTTGAGGTCAGGAGTTAGACCAGCTTGGCCAACAAAGGAAGATCCTGTCTGTACCAAAAAAATGAAAAATGAAAAAAATAAATTAGGTAGGTGTGGTGACTCACGTCTATAATTCCAGCTACTCTAGAGGTTGAGATGGAAGACTGCTTGAGCCTTGGAGGTTGAGGCTGCAGTGAGCTGTAATCACAACACTGCACTCCAGCCTGGGTGACAGAGCAAGACCCTGTCTGAAAAAAAAAAAAAGGTCGGACACAATGGCTCATGCCTGTATGCAATCCCAGCACTCTGGGAGGTTGAGGTGGGCCAATCACTTGAGGTCATGAGTTCCAGACCAGCCTGGCCAACATGGTGAAATCCCACGTCTACTAAAAATATAAAAATTAGCTGGATGTGGTGGCGAGCACCTGTAGTCCCAGCTACTCAGGAGGCTGAGGCACAAGAATCACTCGAACCCAGGAGGCAGAGGTTGTAGTGAGCTGAGATTCCACAGCTGCACTCCAGCCTGGGTAATGGAGTGAGTCTGTCTGAGAAAAAAAAAAGTCCCACGTGTGAACACAGGGGCCACCCAAATCTGCACCATAGTCTCCAAACCTCTTTGAGAACACTGTTTTGTGTCTATCAAGCTATAAATGAATTATATTCAGGACTTTAAGTGACACTGTCCTACAAACCAGAATTAATCCTACCCAAATGTTTTAGCAAGTGACTGAGAACAAAACAGCCTTTGAAATCAAAATTCTTTTAAATGTAAAGTCAGGTGAAGATGGTAATTTATTTTAAATATATAAAACTGTTTCAAACAATTTGAACCTTTAAACAGACCAGTTTTTAGCACTCAACTGAAATCCAATACTTTCTCCATTCATTGGCCTGATCTAATCAGACATAGTGTAGTAGTTTCCTATTGCTGCTGTAACAAATTGCCACAAACTTAGTGGCCTCAAACAACACATATTGATTATCCTACCGTTCTAAGATGGCCATCAGCAAGGCCGTGCTCCTTCTGAAGCCTCCAGGAAAGAAACCACGGACTTGCCTTTTCCAGCTTCTAGAGGCCACCTATATCCTACTGGCACCTGCTTCCCTCAGCACAGCTCTTTCGTCTGCCTCAGACCTTCCTGCCTGCCTCTTGAAAGGATCTTTGTGGTTACATTAGGCTCACCTGGGCAATCCAGGCACCCCCCTCCCCATCTCAAGGTTCTTAATCACAACTGCCAAATCCCCTTTTGCCATGGAAGGTAACATATTCTCAGTTCCGGGGAGTAGGATGTGGGCCTCTTTGTGGGCCACTATTCTGTTTACCCCAGATAGTGATTCCTGCTTAACAAATTGAATATGAACTCTAAGAGATACATATTCTAAGTATATGCCTTCACAGGCTTCAGTACATTTCCTATATAATAGAAATTGGAGACCAGTTTGATATTGGATACTAAATACACTTTGGATTTCTTTTTTTTTTTTTTTTTTTTTTGAGACTTGACTCTTGCTCTGTCACCCAGGCTGGAGTGCAGTGACACAATCTCGGCTCACTGCAACCTCCACCTCCCAGGTTCAAGCGATTCTCCTGCCTCAGCCTCCCGAGTAGCTGCGATTACTGGCGCACACCACCACACCTAGCTAATTTTTGTGTTTTTAGTAGAGATGGCGTTTCACCATGTTGGCCAGGCTGATCTCAAACTCCTGACCTCGTGATCCGCCCACCTCAGCCTCCCAAAGTACTGGGATTACAGGTGTGAGCCACTGTGCCCTGGCCCACTTTGGGTTTTATATAGCAAAACTCCATAGTGTTTCCTTTACATCAATTTCTGCACATAATATTGGAAAAGCATTCTAGAAAGCACTAAAGGTATTGTGTTACTTCTTTTCTGAAGAAATTCTTTACTAATTTTCTTTTCTTTATTTTTTTGAGATCGAGTCTCGCTCTGTCACTCAGGCTGGAGTACAGTGGCGTGATCTCGGCTCACTGTAGCCTCCGCCTCCCAGGTTCAAGGGATTCTCCAGCCTCAGCCACCCGAGTAGCTAGGATTACAGGTATGTGACACCATGCCCGGCTAATTTTTGTATTTTTAGTAGAGACAGGATTTCGACGTGTTGGCCAGGCTGGTCTGGAACTCCTGAGCTCACATGATCTGCCCACCTCGGCCTCCCAAAGTGCTGGGATTACAGGCATGAGCCACCATGCCTGGCCTCTTTACTAATTTTCTATCAAGTCTTTGTTCTTACAAAGTGGGCATTTTTGGTATGATTCTACTTTATTAATTTTTTCAAATCACAAAAAAAGCGACTGCATATTATACTACACAGCAAATCAGAGAATAGGCAGAGCTAGTGAGTAGAGCTTCCAGTTGGATATTTGGGTTCATTATCTTACCTACTTGTCAACCACATCTCAAGATATGATGACAGTTACCAGGTCTTGGAAACATTAACACGTTTCAATGTGTGACAGTTCCACAGCCCCAGCTACAAAAGAACTGAAAAGGAACAAGGAAGGTGCATGGCATCTTGGATTGCAGGAAGTAGGCAGTGGGTATGGTTACTGGAATTTACCTGCCATCTTGCTCCATTATCCTGTCAAAGATGCTATTATTTTTCTTAAAACATTTCCATAATGTTTCTCATGAGGGCTTATACTACCCCACTTCTAGTGGCATATACTGCTGGACAACTGGATTTCTTCTTAACCAAGCAATGGAAAAGCAATTTCCCCAAATCAGCATGTTTTGCCAAAAGGGCAAGTCATTTTACAAAATGAGAAACTGAAACTTTTAAATCTACATATATTAAGTAGATTAACATATTATGCTAATTTTTAACCTTTAGAATATTTAGAAATCAAATGATGCTTTAGTTTACAAGTGCACCAAGGCCAAATAATGAATATTAAAACAGAATTGAAAAAATATTTAAATAATGCAAAAACCAACTGACATCATGTCTACTACTAGGGGCAGAAAGGCATTCTGAATGGCCCTAGCTGCAGCCTACCACTTAGGCTGTCTGAAATCCCAAGCATATTAGGAAAGAAAAGAAACTCATACGTATTAGTCAACTTCCAGTGCCTTTTTGGTGGCTTCACATTTAGCTGTGCTGCTTTTTCAGATGTCTTCTCTGGTTCCTGGACCCATTCCAACTCTTCACTCTGCCTCGTTTGCTGCTATGGTTTAAGTTCTACTTCTTTTTTGAACTTTGATATATGTTCACAAATCCTCAGCATCCCTTGTCTTCTAAGCATCAGTGAACAAAGCATTAATGTGCAGCATAGAAAGACATTCTTTAATTTTTTTTTTTTTTTTATGAGATGGAGTTTCACTCTTGTTGCCCAGGCTGGAGTGCAGTGGTGTGATCTCAGCTCACTGCAACCTCCGCTTCCAGGTTCAAGAGATTCTCCTGCCTCAGCCTCCCGAGTAGCTGGGATTATAGGTGCCCGCCATCACACCCAGCTAATTTTTGTATTTTTAGTAGAGATGGGGTTTTACCATGTTGGCCAGGCTGGGCTTGAACTCCTGACCCCAGGTGATCCGCCGCATTGGCCTCCCAAAGTGCTAGGATTACAGGCATTAGCCATCGTGCCTGGCCACATTCTTTAAATTTTGAAGCGTTTTATTTTAGTGTGTCTCCTAATACTTGTTTCTATGAGTTTTCAGGTTTTGATCTCACAGATCCACCAAAGAGAAAGCGGCCCTGCGCCAGTTGCTCTGCTAGCTCTTCACAGGAGAAGTGTCACTAGAATCCTACAGCCCCCACAGGCTCTGCTCCACAGAGACTTAAGGCTGAAGGAGTGTCCACTGTCAGGGGCATCCACTGTCACTGTGGTGGGAAGAGAACATGGTGGGTTGCCTTTCTAAGGGATTCTTGGGCTTTCTTATTTCCATATAAATGTAGAAGCAGTCTGACAACCTCCCCACCAAAAAACCTAAAAAACAAAAATCTTCTAGACTTTGCAACAGCACTGAATTAATGATCAGTTGGGGAAACATTAATGTTACAAGTTTTATAAACCATGAACATAATATATCCCTCCAATATCTAATTTTATATACATAGTAGCCCACATTTTCTAAGCATTTATTACATGCCAGGCACCATTAGGACTTTACATAAATTATTTCATGTAATCTTCACAATAATGCTGAGAAGGACGCTTTAGTACCTCCATTTCATAAATGGAGAAACCGGAGTTTAGCAAGATGGCCAAAGGCCACGGTTAACCAGAGGTGAGACTCAGGCACTCTACCTGCAGTCTGCAGTCTTCACCACTTTTTGACATGACCTTCCTGAGCTGATAGCTCCAGGAGCGATGGGTCTATGGATGGAGTTATTCAGGGGGAGGCAGACTTGGAGGAAAAGTCTCCCAAGATTTCCTGCATGTGCTCTCTACTGTTCAGCTTCTGTCTATCTGGATACATAATTATTTGTCCAAATAGCAACTGTCCTTCTTCTACCATTTCAGGTCTTACATAGGAAGAAGTCCTTGTAAAGAGCTGCCTGACAGCTGCCCTTCCCCAGATCCCAAATATCCTCCTGGCCAGGTGGAGCAGAGAACAGTCCCTCAGCTGGTCATGCTGAGCTCACACCCTGTAAGTCTGACCACACTACACAGCTCTGGCTTTATCTAGAACCCAGCTCCAATCACAGTCGTGTCTGGCCCTAATCTCATGAGGAATGCAGGACCCTTTTAGAGAGGAAGCCTCTGTCAGCCATTAGGAGAGAAACCCAACTTCCCAGAGCTCCTCCACGGGGAATGAGAGCAGGGTAAGTGCAGCCTTTGTGACTCTCTCTCTCTGCCCTCTGTAGGATGGCTGCTCCATGAGGTCAAGACTGGGTCTTCTCCCTCCTCCCCCTTTACCGATGCCTGGTCTCACGGGGCTAGTTTTGACCCCCACGCTATGGCATCATCGACCTCCCTCCCAGCTCCTGGCTCTCGGCCTAAGAAGCCTCGAGGCAAGATGGCTGGTGAGTGGAACCGGACTCGCGACTCTGCTGTGTTCCTGAGTGTAGTGCTTAGTCTCCATAGGGTGTGGTGGGAGGCCTGCCTGGTCCAGACTCAGAGAGAGACGCAGGAAGGCTGACGGGGGGAACTGCTGACCTGACTTCAGGGCCTGGACGCATGGTGGAGAGTGAGGAGGGGAGGCCTGCGCCAGCTCAGCCAGATCTTGATCCTTTTGGCTCAGAGGTTTTCCAAGCCTGCTCAGCTAGCTTTCCCAGCCTGGAAACCAGTGTGCTGAGGGCTTGACACTGTCTCTCGTTGTGTAAATCTTTGTTCCAGAACCATCTGGAGGAGAAGCCAAGCAGAGAGAGAAAATGAATCAATCCCCACCACAACTATCTGTCCTTATCAAAGGCTGGGGAAGCTGGGTTTTCATCTCCTTA
Source organism: Rhinopithecus bieti (assembly GCF_001698545.2). NCBI lineage: Eukaryota > Metazoa > Chordata > Mammalia > Primates > Cercopithecidae > Rhinopithecus > Rhinopithecus bieti. Next base: position 907,438 of record NW_016810565.1, read on the forward strand.
CGGAGTCGCTACAACGCACCTGACACTGCATTCTCAGTGAACTTTCAGCACCTAAGACAAACCCATTTTACAGATGAGGCAATGGAGACACAGACTAATTTGCTGAAGGTCATACAGAAAGTGAGCCACAGTCAGAACTGTGTCCCTGACTCCAGAGTGTGGGTTCTGAATCGCGAAGTTCTCCGCTCCTCAGCAGCTCTGAGCAGTAGCCTCTTCCCCATCTGGCGACAATCTAGGATTTCTTGGGGCCAAACAGATGCCAGTCCTCCATGCCCCTTCCTTCCTGTATAGGTAGCCCTTCCTAATCTAAGTCCACCTCCTCTCGGTGCTAGAAGTGGGCTCTGGGACTGATGGATCCTTCTCGCATAACGTAGCTCTGCCTGCAGACTCCCAGGTGGTTGACTAGTCAGCTCTAGTGGGAAGTTCTGCTTAAGGTGGGCTGGGGGTACCAGGTATCAAAGAGCCTGGGAGTAGTGCAAGGCCATTTCTCTTAACCAGGCTGGTGGGACACTCTCACATAAGGATTCCAGAGTTCTGACATACGTCCAAAACCTTTACCTTTAGAGGGCACTTTTAGGCAAGTCCCAAAGGATATACAAAAATAGCAGAGTGTCGGGCGCAGTGGCTCATGCCTGTAATCCTAGCACTTTGGGAGGCTGAGGTGGGCAGATCATGAGGTCAGAAGTTCAAGACCAGCCTGACCAACATGGTGAAATCCCGTCTCTACTGAAAATACAAAAATTAGCCAGGGGTGGTGGTATGCACCTGTAATCCCAGCTACTCAGGAGGCTGAGGCAGGAGAATTGTTTGAACCTGGGAGGTGGAGATTGCAGTGAGCCAAGATCACGCCACTGCACCCCAGACTGGGTGAGAGTGAGACTCTGTCTCAAAACAAAAAAAAATAGTAGAGCAACAGGTCTCTGAGAATACGATGTTTCCCAGTGCAGGGAAGCGGACTGCAGTCTGTCTGCCTCGCTGTGAGGTGGGCTCCTCCCTGTGTAGGCAGTGAGAGGGCACCTGTTAAGACACAGGCCTGAGCGGTGTTTCTCCCCCACAGACTGGTTCAGGCAGACCCTGCTGAAGAAGCCCAAGAGGCCGGACTCCCCAGAAAGCACCTCCAGCCGTACTTCACAGCCTCCCTCACAGGACAGACTATCCCCAAGCCTCAGCTTAGTCACGTCTCCCAGCCTGCCACCCACACATGCCAGTGACAGCGGCAGTAGTCGCTGGAGCAAGGACTATGACGTCTGTGTGTGCCACAGTGAGGAAGACCTGGTGGCTGCCCAGAACCTGGTCTCCTACCTGGAAGGCAGCACCACCAGCCTGCGCTGCTTCCTGCAACTCCGGGATGCAACCCCAGGCGGTGCTATCGTGTCCGAGCTGTGCCAGGCACTGAACAATAGTCACTGCCGTGTGCTGCTCATCACGCCGGGCTTCCTTCAGGACCCCTGGTGCAAGTACCAGATGCTACAGGCCCTGACCGAGGCCCCAGGGGCTGAGGGCCGCACCATCCCCCTGCTGTCGGGCCTCAGCAGAGATGCCTACCCACCTGAGCTCCGATTCATGTACTACGTCGATGGCAGGGGCCCTGATGGTGGCTTTCGCCAAGTCAAAGAAGCTGTCATGCGTTGTAAGCTACTACAGGAGGGAGAAGGGGAACGGGATTCAGCCACAGTATCTGATCTACTTTGACTTTTAGGAGACAGCCCTGTAGCCTAGTAGTTCAAAGTGCAGCCTCTGGAAAAGGCTGTCAGGGTTTGTATCCTGGCTCCTGCACTTATTATTAACCCATAAAAAGTAACTTGGACAAGTTACTTACCCCCTCTGTGCCTTGGTTTCCTCACTGACCACCACGTTTCCATTGCTATGAAATGAGAACAGTATATAGACTAAGGGCTCAGAACATGGCCTAGCACATGTATTCATAATAGGCAGAGCCTAGCACAAATCAGGTCCTCAATAAGTTATTAGCTAGTAGTAGTAATAGTAATAGCATTACGTTTCTCTGAGATCAGGCTGGAGATGTCCATCAAGAGCTGGGAAGGTGCCAGGAGGGACATTGGTTTAGTAAGGCAAAATAATGCAAAATAATAGGAAAGAAGTGCATATGAGTGTATCTGGGGAGGGCCATGCTATTGCAGTAGGTTTGGAAGTGTGGTAATAGATAAAAAGGTAGAAGAGGCAGGACCTGTTGGAGAAAACAGAGATGCTGGGTTTGGGAAGGGTGACAATGCTGTGACTGGTCTCTTTCAGATCTGCAGACACTCAGTTGACACTTTTTATATCATGGGACCCCGGAAGTTGGAGTAAAGCTGGAAATAGAAAACCCACGCAGGGCCTTGGATTCCCACAGATGTGACAAGAGGTATAGAGAGCGAGTCTGCAGCGCTTTGCCCGTGTCCCTGGGATCACAGCACCCATCAGGCTTCCATTACTGTGGGCTCCCTAAGAACCATGGAGAGGTTGGGGACTCCCCCAGGAAGGCCATGAAGCTGGGGATTCCCCCTAGGAAAGCCACGAGGAAGCTGGGGACTCCCCAAGACGGCCATGAGGAAGCCAGAAACTGGAGGTGGTAGGAGGTGGTATTGACCAATGATGGCCAGCAGGGCTCGTATCCTGCCTAACTGGACAAGAAGCCTGGCACACACTTCTTTCTTCCCCTGGAACTGGGTACTGGCATACACTGGTATCCCTCCTAAAGAGGTGACTCACCTGACTGATCAGCAAGCAGCCTAGATTGCAGGCCTCACCATGGATGGTCTTCCCAGTTGCCTGGGGAAACCCTGGAATGGGCGTCAGGAGAAAGCAAGAGGAATCCAGTCCTTCACACTCACACTACTCTGTTCCTCTTTCCAGAGACATCGATTCACTTCAGAAAGCTGTAAGGAAGACACAGTCAGCACTGCACTGTATTTTTTATTTATTGCCTAAGTGCCATTAAAGACACAAACCTGGAAGCCATTCCGAATGTGGGGGTGAGGTGGTGGAGGGAGCAAGTGAAGAGATGGGAAGCCAGGGCTCAGGGTTCAACGCCTTCACCTGAGCTCACAAGCCCACGGATGCTGTGACATCTGAGAGCTTCATCCGTGGTCTGGCTAAAGCTGATACTTTCACAGTCACCATCTTCACCTTTGGACTGGGAAGAATCAGCATTTTTCTTCTGGCAGATGACGGTATTCCTTATAGGACAGGCAAGGTTTCATTCATCTGTTCTCAGTAAGTTTGTTTCTGAACTGAAATGAATTTCATTATTTCCTCCAACATGTACTTTTGTGCCCTCTCTCTCACTTCTCCCTATCATGACCCCTCTTTTGCTGAAAAAAGTTTTATTATTTTTTCTATCTCTAGTTCTAGAAAGAGAAAATTTACTTTTTAAATTATAAATTATTTTGCTGGGCACCGTGGCTCACACCTGTAATCTCAGCGCTTGGGGAGGCCAAGGCGGGTGGATTACGTGAGGTCAGGAGTTCAAGACCAGCCTGGGCCATATGGTGAAACCCCGTCTCTACTAAAAATACAAAAATTAGCTGGGTGTGGTGGCGGGCACCTGTAATCCCAACTACTCAGGAGGTTGAGGCAGAAGAATTGCTTGAACCTGGGAGGTGGAGGTTGCAGTGAGCCAAAATCATGCCACTGCACTCCAGCCTGGGCAACTGAGCAAGACCCTCTCTAAAAAAAAAAAAAGGCCGGGCGCAATGGTTCATGCCTTTAATACCAGCACTTTGGGAGGCCGAGGTGGGCAGACCACAAGGTCAAGAGATCGAGACCATCCTGGCCAACATTGTGAAACCCCGTCTCTACCAAAAATACAAAAATTAGTTGGGTGTGGTGGTGTGGGCCTGTAGTCCCAGGTACTTGGGAGGCTGAGGCAGTAGAATTGCTTGAATCCAGGAGGCAGAGGTTGCAGTGAGCCAAGATCGCACCACTGCACTCCAGCCTGGGTAACAAAGTGAGACTCCATCTCAA
>NW_016810565.1:914652-948779 GCF_001698545.2 Rhinopithecus bieti
TGGTTCATGCCTTTAATACCAGCACTTTGGGAGGCCGAGGTGGGCAGACCACAAGGTCAAGAGATCGAGACCATCCTGGCAACATTGTGAAACCCCGTCTCTACCAAAATACAAAATTAGTTGGGTGTGGTGGTGTGGGCCTGTAGTCCCAGGTACTTGGGAGGCTGAGGCAGTAGAATTGCTTGAATCCAGGAGGCAGAGGTTGCAGTGAGCCAAGATCGCACCACTGCACTCCAGCCTGGGTAACAAAGTGAGACTCCATCTCAAAAAAAAAAAAAAAAAAACCAAAAAATTATTTTATTATACACAAAAGGATTAACAAATATGTCCACTCATGTGCCGACCACCCAGTTTAAGAAGCTATACCTTATCATCTCTTATAGTGGTCCCTTTGTGCCCTGAATTGCACTCCCCCCTCCCCCACCAGAAATAACCAATATTTTGAATTTTGAACTTCTTGCTTTTAGCTTTTCTGTATACATTTACCACATATGTATGCACCCCCACCAGCATATTGTTTAGTTTTACATGGTTTTATATTTTATGTAAACAGCATTACAGTGTTTGTATTCTGCAGATTCCTTTCCTTGTTCACCAAATGTTTGTGAGATTTATCCATGCGGATGGATGACACGCCAGTTATTAATAATATACTTTCATCCCACGATGTAAATATGCCACTATTTAGTTACACATTCTTCTCCAAATGGATATTTGTTGTTCCTAGGTTTTTGCTATTAAAAACAATGAGCCTCTGAACTTTTTCGTACATTTCTGCAAGCAAGATTTTCTAGGATTTAGCCCAGAAAATCATGCTGGGGCTGGGCGTGGTGGCCCATGCCTGTAATCCCAGCACTTTGGGAGGCCGAGGTGGGCGGATCACTTGAAGTCAGGAGTTTGAGACCAGCCTGGTCAACATGGTGAAACCCTGTCTTTATTAAAAATACAAAAATTAGCCAGGTGTGGTGGTGCACGCCTGTAACCCCAGCTACCTGGGAGGCTGAGGCAGGAGAATTGCTTGAGCCTGGGAGGGGGAGATTGCAGTGAGCTGAGATACCGCACCACTGCACTCCAGCCTGGGTGACAGAGCGAGACTCCATCTCAAAAAAAAAAAAAAAAAAAGATCCTGGTGGGTAACAAATATACTGCTGCTGGGTAGTAAAGAAACTACATGCTGTTTTTCTAAAAGATGCCACAGTTTCTTCCAAATTGGCTGTGTCAATTTAAATTCCTACCATTTGTGTTTAAGAGTTCCCACTTTTGGCTGGGTGCGGTGGCTCACGCCTGTAATCCCAGCACTTTGGGAGGCCAAGGCGGGCGAATCACGAGGTCAGGAGATAGAGACCATCCTGGCTAACACGGCGAAACCCTGTCTCTACTAAAACTTCAAAAAATTAGCTGGGTGCGGTAGTGGGTGCCTGTAGTCCCAGCTACTCGGGAGGCTGGGGCAGGAGAATGGCGTGAACCCGGGAGGCGGAGCTTGCAGTGAGCTGAGATCCAGCCACTACACTCCAGCCTGAACAGAGCGAGACTCCATCTCCAAAAAAATAAATAAATAAATAAAAGAGTTCCCACTTTTTCATGTTCTTGCTAACACTTAATCAGATTTTAAATGTCTGCTAATCTGGTGGGTGAAAACTGGTAACTATTGTAATTTTTTTTCCTTTTCACCATTTTTATGAAAAAAAAAATCAAGCATATACTGAAAGGAAAAGGTTTGATGAATCCCTATGTACCCATCAGCTAGTTTCAACAGTTACCAACTCTGAGCTAATCTTTTACCAGTAATACCCTACCCATATCTCTCACTCCTCCCAAGATCATCTGAAGCAAATCTCAGAAATCATTTTATTCCTAAATATTTAAGTATGCATCTCTCAATTTTAAACTGTTTTGGTTTTGTTTTCGTTTTCTGAGATGGAGTTTTGCTCGTTACCCAGGCTGGAGTGCAATGGCACAATCTTGGCTCACTGCAACCTCTGCCTCACAGGTTCAAGTGATTCTCCTGCCTAAGCCTGGGATTACAGGCGTGCACCACCACACTCGGCTAATTTTTGTATTTTTAGTAGAGATGGGGTTTCACCATATTGGCCAGGCTGGTCTTGAACTTCTGACCTCAGGTGATCCACCGGCCTTGGCCTCCCAAAATGCTGGGATTACAGGCATGAACCACCATGCCCAGCCTAAAATATTTCACCTTTTACTTTGTGCTTTTTGTGTTTTACTCAGGAAGTCCTCCCGACATCTGTATATTTTCTTCTGTCTTTAATCCACCTGGATTTTCTGTTTGGGCTTTTGTTGTTCTTTAGTCAAAGATCCAATTCTTTTTTCTATTTGAATAACCATCATTTACTGACTAGTCCATCCTTACCCCACCCCTACTGATGATGATGTCACTGCTGTCACATATTATCATATGTTGCGGGCTGTTACTGGGTTCTCCAGTCTCCTCCCTTTATCTGTTTGTGTAACCCTGTGCTGATGCCACACTGGCTTGTTTACTGATGTTTTTAATAAGCCTGGACCATTTGTAGGTCAATTCTTCCTGCTCTTCTTATACATCAAAAATCACTTTAACTTTTCTTGTTCCTTTACTCTTCCATGTAAATTGTTTATTCAACCATCACGTTCCAGGAAAAGCCTGTTAGTATTTTATTGGACTTACATGGAATTTATAGATTTATTTTGAAAAAACAGATATGTTTATGAGTCTTTCTATTCATAAAAATAGTATGTCTCCATTTACTTATATCTTTAAGTGTATTTCAATAAAGCTTTCTATCTTTTCCACATTGGTCAGCTCCTCTTTTTATTAGAATTATTCCCTACCATTTCATATTTTCTGTTGCTGTTGTAAAGGGTAATTTTACATTTTTATCTATTACTGATATAAAGAATTGTAATTTATTTCACATATCGATCTAGTATTAAACAGCATGCTGAATTACTTAATTCTATACGACTATAAACTTTGCAGGGTCTTGCTGTTGCCCAGGCTGAAGTGCAGTGGCGTGATCATGGCTCACCACTGCCTTGACCTCCTGGGCCCAAGCCATGATTCTCCTACCTCAGCCCTCTGAGTAGCTGGGACCACAGGCCTGTGCCACAACTCCTGACTAATTTATTTGTACTTTTTGTAGAGATGGGGTTTCGCCATGTTGCCCAGGCTGGTCTTGAACTCCTGGGCTCAAGCTATCTGCCTGCCTGGGCTTCCCAAAGTGCTGGGATGATAGGCTTGAGCCACCACTCCTGTCCTGTCGGATTTTCTATAAACAGTCATACAATTTGCAAAAGAAAATAAAAACTTTAGTTTCTTTTGTGGCTCGTAAGGCCTCCAATAAAACAAAGTGACAATAGCAGCCATCCTTGTCTCATTCCTTCCTTAAAAGGAATGCTTCACACACTTCTGCACTAAATGTGTGCGTTTTAGGTTTTCTGATACATAATTTTTTCTTTCCCTTTTTTTTTTTTTTTTTGAGACAGAGTCTTGCTCTGTCTCCCAGGCTGGAGTGCCGTGGTGCGACCTTGGCTCACTGCAACCTTTGCCTCCCGGGTTCAAGCAATTCTCCTGCCTCAGCCTCCCAAGTAGCTAGAACTACAGGTGTGTGCCACCACAACAGGATAATTTTTTGTATTTTTAGTACAGACAGGGTTTTACTGTGTTAGCCAGGAGGGTCTTGATCTCCTGACCTCACAATCCACCCACCTCGGCCTCCCAAAGTGCTGGAATTACAGGTGTGAGCTACTGCGCCCAGCTTTTTTTTTTTTTATTATTTGAAGAATTTACGATTGGAATTAATTGCTCCTCAAATGTTTGTTAGACTCATCTGTAATACCATTTGGGCCTAGAATAGTCTCTGTTTTTTTGAGATGGAATCTTGCTCTATTGCCCAGGCCTGAGTGCAGTGGGATTACAGGCGTGAGCCACCACGCCCGGCCAGAATATTCTTTATTGTGAAATTTAAAGCTACAATTTCAATGTCTTGAAGAGTTACAGATCTATTTAGATTTTCCATTTCTCCTGGAGTCAATTTGGTATAAAAGTCAATAAAGACTACAAGACCAGTTTAAGTAGATTTTTCAGTCTGAGTGTCCTGGATCATGTACACAATCATGAATGTGAAGTCTGTCTGCATGAAGAATCATCTGTGGTTATAAATTCTTAGGAGGTTTTTTCCTTCTTCCCTCAGGGACAACGGTTGAAGCAGGCAAGTTTCCTAATCACCTTCTCTCCTTTAGTAGGGCAGCATTTTTCTTTTTACAAAATAGCTTGGCTGGCGGGCGGTGGCTCAAGCCTGTAATCCCAGGCCCTTTGGGGCTTGAGACAGGCGGCATCACCGAAGGTCAGGAGATCGAGCCCTCCTGGGCCACACGGTGAAACTCCCGTCTCTTATAAAAAATACGAAAAACTAGCCTGGCGATCGGGTGGCGGGCGCCTGGTAGTCCAGCTACCTGGGAGGCTGAGGCAGTGAGAATGGCGTGAACCCGGTAGGTGGGCTTGCAGTGAGCTGAGATCCGGCCATGCACTCAGCCCTGGGCGATCAGAGCAAGACAGAGCAAGACTCCATCTCAAAAAAAACAAAAACAAAACAAAAAATAGTTGGCCTGGCCAGGCACAGTGGCTCATGCCTATACTCCTAGCACTTTGGGAGGCCAAGGCGAGATCACCCAAGGTCAGGAGTTCAAGACCAGCCTGACCAACATGGCGAAACCCTGTCTCTACTAAAAATACAAAAAAATTAGCCATGCGTGGTGGGCGCCTGTAATCCCAGCTATTCAGGAGGCTGATGCACGAGAATTGCTTGAACAGGGGCGGCGGAGGTTGCAGTGCGCCGAGATCGTGCCACTGTACTCCAGCCTGGGCAACAGAGCGAGACTCCGTATCCAAAAAAATAAAAAAAAAAAAATTGTTGGCCCCTTCATTGAGCTGGTGGACCTTCAGGGATCTTAGCTCTATGGAAAGTTCTGTATCTTAATTCCTCTTTCAGACATAAGCTCAGGTCTTGTTTCTTGTCCCTTGAATCATGTGCTAGACGTCTAGAGATCAGCAATGGCCCTTAAAATAGCTTTCACCTTAACAATCCCCTTACCACTCTATAGATTCAAACTCCCACATCATTTTGGTTCCTGCAATTTTTACTTTTTTGAGAGCTCAGCAACGTAACTAAAAGCATGTTTTCGTTATGTTCGGGTGTCTTGTAGCTGACTTGTTTTCGGTTTAGTCTGTCATAATGACTGAAATGGAAGTGGGAAGTATCCAGTCCTTCTTTAGACTAAAAAGAAAAGATTTGGGAGGTTTTTTTTTTTTTTTTGAGACACAGTCTCGCTCTGTCACTCAGGCTGGAGCGCAGTGGTGCAATCTTGGCTCATTACAACCTCCGCCTCCAGGTTGAAGCCATTCTCCTGCCTCAGCCTCCCGAGTAGCTGGAATTATAGGTGCCTGCTGCCACACTCAGCTAATTTTTGTATTTTTAATAGAGATGGGTTTCATCATGTTAGCCAGGCTAGTCTCAAACTCCTGACCTCAAGAGATCCACCGCCTTGGCCTCCCAAAGTGCTGGGATTACAGGCATGAGCCACTGCACCTTGCATGGGAGAAATTTTAAGATTTCTAAAAAACTAAACAATTGAACAGGGCTTCATAATAAATGAGTAACCTAATATAGCATTGTCTAGTAGAACTTCCTTTGATAATGAAAATGTTCTCCATCTGTGCTCATATGGTAGCCACTGGTCACAAGTGGATATCAAGCACTTGCTAACTGGCTAGTGTAACTGAGGAACTGAATCTTAACTGTGCTACCATAAAGATTCTTTTCACTCTGAGGTCTGGTAGAACTTAATAGAACTTCTGGTAGCTGAGGCTTCCTATGAGCTCATCCTTTCCTCGAAACAGGCATTCTTTTTTTTTATAGACAAAGCCTCACTCTCTTGCTCAGGCTGGAGTGCAGTGGTGTGATTATAGCTCACTGCAGCCCCAAACTCCTGGGCTGCAGTGATCCTCCCACCTCAGCCTCCTGAGTAGCTGGGACTACAGGTGTAAGCCACCATGTGGGGCATGAGCCAGACTTTTTGAAGAGTAGAATTCTGGTTTTATATTTTAATCAAAATTATACCCATATTGATGAATTTTGCCGCTAATGAATACATTCCTCTACTATTTCATTTCAAATGTTTCTCTTTTGCTCATTATATTTTAGCTACACAGGTCATTCCTTTTTTTTGAGACGGAGTCCTGCTCTGTCACCCAGGTTGAAGTGCAGTGGCGCGATCTTGGCTCATTGCAACCTGCACCTCCTGCGTCAGCCTCCCAGGTAGCTGGGATTACAGGTGCACACCACCACACCCGGCTAATTTTTGTATTTTTAGTAGAGACTATGTTTCATCATGTTGGCCAAGCTGGTCTCAAACTCCAGACCTGAAGTGATCCGCCTGCCTCGGCCTCCCAAAGTGCTGGGATTACAGGTGTAAGCCACTGCGCCCAGCAGTTATTCCTATTTTTAAAAAAATGTCAAGTACATTACTGCTCTAGGGTCTTTGACAGCTAATATTTACTCTGCCTGGGCTCTTCATATGGCTGGTATGGCTGGTTCCTTCTCATTCAAGTCTCAGCTCAAATGTCACCTTTTGAGAGGCTGACCACAATCATCTTATCTAAAGGGCTTGGCCAGGCATGGTGACGCATGCCTGTAATTCTAACACTTTGGGAGGTGGGCAGGTCACCTGAGGTCAGGAGTTAGAGACCAGCCTGGCCAACATAGCAAAACCCCGTCTCTACTAAAAATACAAAAATTAGCCAGGCGCGCTAGTGTATGCCTGTAATCCCAGCTACTCCGGAGGCTGAGGCAGGAGAGCTGCTTGAACCTGGGAGGCGAAGGTTGCAGTGAGCCAAAATTGCGCCACCGTACTCCAGCCTGGGTGACCGAGTGAGACTCTGTCCCAAATTAAAAAAAAAGCAGTGGGCTCCTATCCCCAGGCTCTTTCACACTGTCCAGTTTTGTTCTATTAACAGTACTTGGCCTGGCACAGTGGCTCATGCCTGTAATCCCAGCACTTTGGGAGGCTGAGGCGGGCAGATCACAAGGTCAGGAGATCGAGACCATCCTGGCTAACACGGTGAAACCCTGTCTCTACTAAAACACAAAAAATTAGCCGGGTGTGGTGGCAGGCACCTGTAGTCCCAGCTACTGGGGAGGCTGAGGCAGGAGAATGGTGTGAACCCAGGAGGCGGAGCTTGCAGTGAGCTGAGATTGCACCACTGCACTCCAGCCTGGGTGACAGGGGAAAACAAAACAAAACAAAAAAACACCATACACAGCACTTAATCATTATCTTGTTTACCTCACATACCCCATTTGAATATACAGTTTATGAAAGAAGAGGCCTCGCTGTCTTGCTCAGAACTAATAGTGGCTGGCACATGGAAAATGGAGACCTGGAGAGGTTAAGAGACTTTTCCAAAGTTGCACAGCTAGTCAGTGTTGGGGCCCGACTTCATGGCTCTCAATTCTGGGCTCTTTTTGTAAAAATGTAGCTACTTTGGCAGTGTACAGTGGCTCACACCTGTAATCCCAGCACTTTGGGAGGCCCAGGTGGGCAGATCATGACGTCAGGAGTTCGAGACCAGCCTGGCCAACACAGTGAAACCCTGACTCTACTAAAAATACAAAAAATTAGCCGGGCCTAGTGGCACGCGCCTGTAATCCCAACTACTCAGGAGGCTGAGGCAGGAGAATCGCTTGAACCTGGGAGGCAGAGGTTGCAGTGAGCCGAGATGGCGCCATTGCACTCCAGCCTGGGTGACAGATCCTAAGTCTCTCCTAATAATGCTTTCTGCATCACAAAAAAAAAAGCAGTCTTTTATCCAACTCCTAATCTATATTTCTGGTAGAAGTAATCCAAAAATCAAACTAACACATGGTACACTTTGTTACTGACCAAAACTGACTGTAAGTTGCATCTTGTTGCTAATGTTGAAAATGGCCAAAACTGTCCCATTAGATCTGTCTTAAAACCTAAACTCAAATCACTGGTAAAAATAATGTGTGGCTGACTGAAACGATGTAACTCTTTTTTTTTTTTTGAGACGGAGTCTCGCTCTGTCGCCAGGCTGGGGTGCAGTGGTGCTCTCCGGGCTCACTGCAACACTCCGCCTCCTGCGTTCAAGCGATTCTCCCGCCTCAGCCTCCAAGGAGCTGGGACTACAGGCGACGGCCACCACGACCGGGGAATTTTTTAATTTTTGTATTTTTAGTAGAGACAGGGTTTCACCATGTTGGCCAGGATGGTCTCGATATCTTAACCACGTGATCCGCCACCTCGACCTCTCAAAGGGCTGGGATTACAGGCGTGAGCCACCGCGCCTGGCCGTAAGTACCAACTCTTGACAAAATTTAGATCTGTTAAATAACACCAGCGAAAAACGGGCTAACCAGAAACAATGGTCACTAAAGAAACCCTCAACAGCAGAAGTTACAAGTAATCATTTTATACAGCAAAAAAAAAAAAAAAAAAAAGAGAAACGAAACCCTGGGAGACGAATCATACTGCAAATCATAACCCCGGGTAGCAGGGCAGAAATACAGGCCAACTAGATAGAGAGGAGGGGGATGCCTCCAGGCCGGAAATAAGTGGGTGATGGAAATGGTTCTTCTGGCCCTATTCCTTTACCTTTCTTGTCAGCAGAAAAGTGCTGAGTCTACAAAGTAAAAAACTGATCACGATGAAAATTTCTGCAAAGTAATTAAAATGGGAGAAAAATGGAAATGACTTAAATACTCGGTATAAAAAATCAACCAAGGAATAAAATGGGTTCACGGATTTGCGTCAGAAACGTTGCTTCCCTTATAATTGGTCAACGTCGGTGAAACTATGATTAAAATGTCAGTATTCAAACAAGGCCTCCAACACTCCCGTGGCCCCAGGGGGTCTTCGGCTCCCACCCCGGGGCGTGGGCCTGGGGGTCCCTCTTCACTGCGCAGCCACTTCTAGCCCGCCGCTTTCGGGACTCTCAACCTTCTTTTCCCTTCCCTGCGGGCCGGCCAGCACCACAACGGGGCCAAAGCCAGTAACTTGGTTGAAAGGCGCGCCCTGGGACAGGTCTACGGGCTCCGCTTTGCGCTGCACGCAGCCCGCAGTAGCGGGTGCCAGTGCAGGGTACGCCGGGAGTTAGCAGCCCAGCCAGGCCGCTAGGCTCGGGCGAGGGGCGGGGCCGGCGCAGGACGCGCAGGCGCACACCGCCTCCCGGGCAGCATGGCGGATGCAGCTCCTCAACTCGGCAAGAGAAAGCGTGAATTGGACGTGGAGGAGGCCCACGCCGCCAGCACAGAAGAAAAGGAGGCAGGAGTTGGAAATGGTACCTGTGCTGCTGTCCGCTTACCATTCTCCGGCTTCAGAGTGCAGAAAGTGCTGAGGGAGTCTGCGCGGGACAAAATCATTTTCCTACACGGGAAGGTACCAGGAGGCAACCCTGAGGCAGGATGCGGGAAGCGGTGAACCAATCATCGCCTCGGAGGCGGATTTTTTTCCGGATCTCGGCCGGAAAATACCAATCATTATCACTCGGGGGAGGTGGGAGTGCGCCACTAGAATGCATAGAGGGGCGGTAAAAGGCGGCAAGATTGCCCTTGAAATTAAGGCAATGAACACATCTAGCTGTAATTTTTCTAATGTCTCTTTCACTAGAAATATCTACTAGGAGAGTGTATTGCAGATTAAAGATCACATGTTACATTCCCCAAGCCGTTCATCATCCATTTATGTATATAGGGACTAGGAACCCAGTAAATGTTAGATGTCTTGCTCATCCCTGTCCCTGGAAACATGTCCCTCAGTCCATGAGAGTGTAGGAGATGTGATCTCTGCCTTACACGACTTCAGCCCTAACAGAACAATATATTATAATTGTTAATTCAGTTCTACACACGCGCTTTCATGCATGCCAGACACTAACCTAGGTCCGGGGGATGTGGAGATGAAAGTTACCTGATCTTCAGGACTACGGAATATTTCTGGCGAGACAGATAAAGCTTGCTCCAATACCAACGTGCTCAGCAGTCTGGCAGGGGCTGAGGAGAGATGGAGACCATTCCAGGAACTAGTGAGGAGGCCTAGCCAGGGCAGGTATGGGGGTTCCCCAGAACTACTAGTAGGAACTCTCACCTTTGGGAGGATCGGGGAACCTTGGCCTAGGCTTCCATGCCTCTGTATCTGTTTTTTTGTTTTTATTAATTTATTAATTTATTTTGAGACGGAGCGTCTTCTCTGTGTCGCCCAGGCTAGAGAGCAGTGGTGTGATCACTGCAACCTCCATCTCCCGAGTTCAAGTGATTCTCCCTGCCTCAGCCTCCCGAGTAGCTGGGATTACAGGCGCCTGCCACCATGCCCAGCTAATTTTTGTATTTTTAGTAGCAACGGGGTGTCACCATGTTGGCCAGGCTGGTCTCGAACTCCCGACCTCAGGTGATCCGCCCGCCTCTGCCTCCCAAAGTGCTGGGATTATAGGCGTGAGCCACCGCGCCCAGCCTTATTTTTTATTTATTTATTTTTTGTATGAGGTTCTGTCTGGTTTTCTCAGCCCAGCTGTCCTCAGTGTGCAGCACCTGTTGAAGGTGTTAGCCATGAGAGCCTTTGAGCTAGGAGTCACTTGGGAGACCCAGGTTCTAGTTTCCGTTTCAGTGCTGACTGTTCGTGTGACCTTGGGCAAGTCACTCAAGATCTGTTTTTCATCTTTTCTTCTGAAATGGGGAGAACTTGACAGAAGTCTTGTAAGCCTAAAATGGAAGACAACCGAGAAGCCTTGTATTCTGGGGAAGAAAGGTGTGAGAGCTGCCACAAGGATTTGGGTGGAGATGCCTTCTTTGGCTGGGCACGGTGGCTCACGCCTGTAATCCCAGCACTTTGGGAGGCCAAGGCAGGCGGATCATTTGAGGTTGGGGGTTCAAGACCAGCCTGGCCAACATGGTGAAACCCTGTCTCTACTAAAAATACAAAAATTAGCCAGGTGTGGTGACATGTGCTTGTAGTCCCAGCTACTTGGGAGGCTGTGGCAGGAGAATTGCTTGAACCCAGGAGGTGGAGGTGGCAGTGAGCCGAGATTGCGCCATTGCACTCCAGCCTGGGCGACAGAGCAAGACTCCACCTCAAAAAAAAAAAAAGAGAGATGCCTTCTCTGAGCAAAGAAATGTGAGTGCCATTGGCTAGACTTCCCAGAAGGAAAACTTCAGGGAAGGAAATCCCAAGTACTTTCAAAGTTGATTTCAAAGGCCCTGGGAGCTTCTGTCTCTGTTCTCCAGAGTCTCATTGTGGTTCTGCCCTTGAGCCCACTGATGATGCTTCTACCCACAGGTGAATGAGTCCTCTGGGGATGGGAATGGAGAGGATGCCGTTGTGATCCTGGAGAAGACACCATTTCAGGTGGAACAGGTGGCTCAGCTCCTGACAGGCAGCCCTGAGCTCCAGTTGCAGTTCTCCAACGATATCTACAGCACCTATCACTTGTTCCCTCCAAGACAACTGAGTGGTGAGCAAGAGGTGGCCAAGGTGGCTGTATGGAGGGTGAATGGGATGGTGGGAAATTAGGTGGTCTAGTGACCAGACTTTCTATTTGCATATTCTAGTACAATAGAGAGATTTCCTCCCTAGTGGACATTTGGCCATCGGTGAAGACATTTTTGGTTGTCAAGAATAGGGGGTGGTGGTGGGGTGTTACTTCTGGCATCTAGTGGGTGGAGACCAAGAATGCTGCTAAACACCTTACAATATACAGGACAGGCTCCCACAGCAAAGTAATGTCAATAGTGCTGAAACTCAGAAACCTGGCCAGGCGGGGTGGCCTTCGCCTGTAATCCCAGCACTTTGGGAGGCCAAGGCAGGCAGATCACCTGAGGTCGGGAGTTCGAGACCAGACTCTTGGCCAACATGGTGAAACCTCATCTCTACTAAAAATACAAAATTTAGCCAGGGTGGTGGTGCTCACCTGTAATCCCAGCTACTTGGGAGGCTGAGGTGGGAGACTCGCTTGAACCCAGGAGGCAGAGGTTGCAGTGAGCCGAGATTGCACCACTGCACTCCAGCCTGGGTGACAGAGCAAAACCCTGTCTCAAAAAAAAAAAAAGAGAAACCTTGTTCTAGTGTAGTATGTTTTAGGGAGAGAGTGTGATTCATGGGACAGAATAATAGATTTTTTTTTTTTTTTTTTGAAATGGGGTCTTGCTCTGTCGCCCAGGCTGGAGTGCAATGGTGTGATACTGGCTCACTGCAACCTCCGCCTCACAGGTTCAAGCAATTCTCCTGCCTTGGCCTCCCAAGTAGCTGGGATTACAGGCGCCTGCCACCATGCCCGGCTAATTTTTGTATTTTTAGTAGAGATGGGGTCTCCATCATAGCCAGTGTGGTCTTGAACTTCTGACCTTGTGATCCACCTGTCTTGGCCTCCCAAAGTGCTGGAATTACAGGTGTGAGCCACCATGCCCGGCCAGAATAATAGATTAATCTACTAATTGAATGATAAAAATTGTCAGCACTTAGGAAATCCTTACTATTGTGCCAGTTAGCATTCCCAATAATCTACATGTATTAACACAGTTAATCCTCAAAACAGCCCTCTTGTGAGAGGACTTTACAAGTAAGGAAACTGGCTTTTGAAAGGTTAAATAACTTGTCCAAAATCACACAGCCAGTAGGTGGCAGGAAAGCTAAGGTTTTTCAGTAGACTGGAGGCTTGCTCACCATACGCATTCTGTGGGCCGGCCAGCGTGTCGGGTGCTGCAAAAATCAGTCACTTCCCTGAAGGAACCTACTTTCTGGTGGGAGAGACAACTAGTGTGATCAAGGGGGATGGGAGAGAAGGGCAGGAATTCATGGGTTAAAAGGCAGAGATTTGTTTTTCATTGCAAGCATTTCTTAATTTATTAAAAAGAATATTCCATGCCAAAAGCCAGGTGTGACATGGGCATTTTTTCTCAAGATGGTTAGATTTTGTAGGCAGCTTTGTTAGAAACATGAGGGAGACTGGTTGACCTTAAAGATTCTTTCCAACCAGCAAATTCTGTAATCTGTTTTACAGCGCATGGTGACTGTCATATCCTTCTGTCTTTTTGTTTGCCCTCCAGCATTTAATAGCAGTCTGGCTTTACAGATATCCTGCCCCATAGTCTTTTGATAGATATTCTTTTCTGCCCTCCATGAATGGGTGCCATTATTGTCCCTTAGAAATATATGTGAACACGTGATGGTGAGACAAGCAAACCTTTCATGACTTAATGCAAAACAGCCTTGTCTTCCATTGAGCAAAAGCCAGATTAATTGGTACAAGTTGATGGAAATGGACAGCGGTATTTACTTTCTCAGGCATTGACATTTAAGCAAATGTATTCCTCAGCACAGGGCGGCAGAAGCATGACAGAAGGCACTGTGGCCAAACACAACTTGGGGTGGCCCCCACATTACAGGCTCTGAGGCTGTTATTTTACTGCCACACCCTTTCCCTCACCTTCCGAAATCCCTCTACCTACCCTCCCCACCCTTGGCCAAAATTCAGAAGATCTACCCTGTGGAATTCACAGGCTCTCCCCTTTACTTTCCCAGTACTTCTGTGGCGCTGCACACAAGTAGAGGTAGTCCCTGCCCGCTCCTTCTGTTTCTGTTGTCTTTTCCAAGATGAACACTGAAAGAGGCAGTGCGCTACTGGCCCACCACAAGTCCTTGTTCCCACTCAGAACCCCAGGTGTCTCCATAACCCTTTCCCTAGGGCCACCCCCACCCACCTGGGAGCCTCAGATGTTAGTTCACTTTTTCCTGCCTTCTTTTTTTTTTTTTTTTTTTTGAGACGGAGTTTCACTCTTGTTGCTCAGACTGGAGCACAATGGCGCGTTCTCGGCTCACTGCAACCTTTGCCTCCCAGGTTCAAGTGATTCTCCTACCTCAGCCTCCCGAGTAGCTGGAATTTACAGGTGCATGCCACCATGCCCAGCTAATTTTTGTATTTTTAGTAGAGATGGGGTTTCACCATGTTAGCCAGGCTGGTCACGAACTCCTGACCTCAGGTGATCCAAAGTGCTGGGATTATAGATGTGAGCCACTGCCCCTGGCCTTCCTGCCTTCTTGGCGTAGAAGTCATCCCTCAGTATCCACTGGGGATTGATTCCAGGACCCTCCTCAGATACTAAAATCTACGGATGCTCAAGTCCCTGATATAAAATGGTGTAGTATTTGCATGTACCCTAAGCACATCCTCCCATATACTTTAAATCATCTCTAGGTTACTTAACTACCTGCTACAATGTAAATGCTATGTAAATAGTTGTTATACCATGTTTTTTAGGTAATAATGACAAGAAAAGTCTGTACGTGTTCAGTATAGATGCAATGTCCTTCTTTTTTAAAGCATTTTTAATCTTCATTTGATTGAATCCACAGATATAGAACCCACAATACAGAGGGCCGACTGTACACGTGGTGCCTTGCACTCCTGCTTTCCTACCAAAACTAGGGATGGGGATTTGGAAGTCACAGCAGTTTGCTTCAGGGCCCAGTTGCTCCCTTGTTTAGCTGCATGCCTTGTCCCTGGGTGATATTGAAGGTCAGGGTTGGCAAACTTTTTCTGTCGAAAACCAAAGAGTGAATATTTTAGGCCTTGTGAGGCACAAATGGTCTCTGTCTCCTTTTCTTCTTTTCCTCCCATCTTCCTCCCCAACCCCTTCTTCTTCTGCCTTTTCCGCCTTCTCCTTCCTTCTTCTTTTTCTCAACCCCTGTGAAAATGAAAATATCACTCTTGGTTTGCCGACTGTACAAATAGAGGCCCAGCTGGCTATAGTTTGTTAACCTCTGTTCCAGATTTTTACCACTCAAAGTGTGGTTTGTGAACCAGCAGTATTGGCACCACCTGGGAGTCTGGTAGAAACAGAATCTCCGCCCTGTTTCAGAGGACAGAATCATTGGAGTCTGCATTGTAGCACAACTCCCTGGTGAGCCATAAGCACGTAAAACTTTGAGAGGCACTAGTCTTTTAAAAAACACCATCTGTGTGCCTCCGACGCCCACCTTTATTTCCCCATCCCTGACCTAAGAACTCCAGGCTCGTATTGAAATAAACCTCTCCTTGACATCTCCATTTGGAGGTCTCATAGTTGCAATTCACGAATCCGATGCACTAATGTACTTAAAAGCACTGAGCACCTATTAAGCAGTAGCTGCTATTATTAGTCTCATGTGCCAGGCCCTATGCCGCATACTGTACCGTCCTTGTCCTCACAGTCTTGTTTGGGGTCAGGGGTGGAGACACAGTGGTGAAAAGCAGAGAGTTTGGTCACTGCCTGGATATAAGGAGTGAGGTCCTTGAAGGTTGGAGCCATGTCACCCATATTGTACTTTCAATAAGTGAAGAATGAACCCACAAACTGACTTGTGTCGATTTTTTTCCTGTGGGCTGGGCATTCCACAGCCACAAGGTGGCAGCCACAAGGTGGCAGCATTGCCAAAATAGTCCTGTGGCCACTCCAGCTGTCCCCTCTGTGGGAAGGCCAGCCAAGTCAGCGCCTGGGACCTCCCTCTCCAGTCCCAGCCTTGGAGTCAATCAACGCTGCCCACCCCAAGGGCCCTGAATGTGCAGTTCCTGCAGCCTCAGCTGTATGTCCCCCTGCATGGTTGCTCCTTAGAGTTTTTCTGCTGTCTTTGGCTGCGTCTCTAGATCTCCTTTCTAGAATACTATTTGCCTAGGGGAGCCCCCACCCCTCATTTCTGAGCTGGCCACAGTGGAAATCATGGGCTCAGCTGATTTTTTTCTGGTATTTCTCTGGTCACTGGCAACTTTCTTTTTCTCTCAAGTCTGGAGGTTTCGCAGTCTCCTCATTCATTTATCCCCTCCACGTTCTCAGCTCCTGTGAGCCACTCATCCTGCCAGCTGCCATGTCTGTCCCAATGACATAATGGAGAGAGCATGGGCTTTAGGAGTGAGTCATGCTGGGGCACTCATGCTTTCTCATGGTGTGCACTGGGGCAGCAACGTGCTGTTTCTGAGTTTTAGCACAGCGCCAGTGCTGAGAACAAGCCTCATGTCAGACAGACCTGGGTGCGAATCCTGGCTTGGCCATTTGCTAACCCTGAGGACCTGGGACAATTCTTTATTCACTTAACACATGTGAAGTGTCTGCTATGTGCCAGCTACTCTAGTAGAAGCGAGGTCTGTGCTGGTGAAGATAACCAATGTCTCCCTGTCTCTGCAGTTCTAGTGGGGAAGGCAGACAGCAAACAAGGAAGCAGATGTCTGAGTGGCCGTGAGCAGGAGAGAGCCTACTCAGACCAGGGCTCTAGGAGGGCTCTCTGCAGTGGAGATGACACCCAGGCTGAGACCTGAAGGATAGGAAGAAAGCCAGCCGTGCAAAGAGGGGAGAACACTCTGGGCTGAGGAACAGCACGTGTTCTGGGGAAGGAAAGAAGAACAGAAATGAGGCTGTTATGTCGGGAGTGATGGGGTGGGATGGTGGCAGTGGTGTGTGCTACAGATGAAGTTGGGGAAGTAGCTTCAGTTATTTTCTCTGTTAAATTAGGATAGAAACTGAACTTACCTCAGTAGGACAGTTACGAAACAGATAAGGAAGTTTTCACAACATTCTTTAGCCACTGCCTGCAGTGAGAGATACGTTTCACTTTATGGTCTATTACACATGGACTAACAGACATGAATAGAAGTGAAACTTTATTTATTTATTTAGTTTGTTCGTTTGTTTTTGAAAGGAGTTTCGCTCTTCTCATCCAGGCTAGAGTGAAATGGCGCAATCTTGGCTCACTGTAACCTCCGCCTCCCGGGTTCGAGCCATTCTCCTGCCTCAGCCTCCTGAGTAGCTGGGACTACAGGCACCCAGAAGTGAAACTTTAAACAATACTTACCCATCCACTATAACATACTGTCTAGTATTTTCTATCTAGTTTCAGTCTTACTGGTTTCCTTTTTCATTTTTTAATTTTTACAATTATTCATTGATTTTTGAGGCAGAATCTCTCTCTCACCCAGGCTGGAGTGCAGTGGTGTGATCTCGGCTCACTGCAACCTCCGCCTCTTGGATTCAAGCCATTCTCCTGCCTCAGCCTCCTGAGTAGCTGGGACTACAGGCACCCGCCACCACGCCCAGCTATTTTTTTGTATTTTTAATAGAGATGGGGTTTCACCACATTGGCCAGGCTGGTCTCAAAGTCCTGATCTCAGGTGATCCGCCTGCTTTGGCCACTCAGAGTGCTGAGATTACAGGAGTGAGCCACCACGCCCAGCTGGTTTCCTTTTTTAAAATGCTGGTCTTAATCCCCTAAATTGACTTCATGGCCACTGTCCTGGATTAGGACCCATTAAGAGAAGGCGTATAGAACATGTGGCACAGTAGCTGGCATATGGTCTGCATCCAATCAGTGTAATTATGGTGTTGCCTGTAATTTTTTTCCAACTGTCAATTTATGTGAGCTTTAAATGGAATAATATATATAACATGGAAAAGTGACTGGCTCTGCCCATGGGTAGGTTTCCTTTCTTCTTCCGGTTGCTGTGTGGCACATGTCTGGAGCTAGTGGCCTGAAGGCTGGCATCTGAGAGCTTCCTCTGACCCTCTAGGCGGGGTAGGGCCTGCGTCTCCTTTCTATCAGAGCTGTCACCCTGCGGCCTGTCAATGGAGCTCTTTCATTGCGGTCTGTTCTCTTTTACCTGGGGAAGAAGGTGGAGGTAGCAGGGAGAGGGGTGTGACTCAGAAATCCCGGCTACCTCTTAAAAGGCCAATTGTTTCCCCTTGTAAACCAGGAGGTGGAATCTCAAGTTCAGAAGAGGAGACAGGCATTTGTGAGTGAGGCCAGGGCGCGGAGCAGAGGGATGGGATCCTGAGAATCACGTCTCTGGTTGCAGAGAACTCCCGGTACTGGAGCCACAGGCCAGGGTTTTCCGCCCTGTGCTATTTGCAGAGGCAAAACCCAGACCTCCTGAGGGAGGGGTGAGGACTTGTTTGGAAGGAGCATTTTAAAAGACAAGCCATTCTCCAAAGAGTTTGCTTGGTAGCATTGTTAATGATACAACAAACTAGAAACAAATAACAGTAGAGTAGGTAGATAAACCGAGGTATAGCCCTACAGTGCCTCTCTACAGCAGTGAAAATGAACTACAGCTGCCTGTATCAATGAAGGATAAATCTCACCATGTAGGGCAAGAAAAGCAAGACACAGAATACACATGGTGTGATTCAAATGGTACGAAGTTGAAAGACAAGCAGAACTGAACAATATACTGCTTAGGGATGCATACACGTGTAATAAGACTATCAGGACAAAAAGGAAATGATTAACCCCCCAATCAGGGAGGTGATTTTTTTTTTTTTTTTTTTTTGAGACGGAGTCTCGCTCTGTCGCCCGGGCTGGAGTGCAGTGGCCGGATCTCAGCTCACTGCAAGCTCCGCCTCCCAGGTTTACGCCATTCTCCTGCCTCAGCCTCCCGAGTAGCTGGGACTACAGGCGCCCGCCACCTCACCCGGCTAGTTTTTTGTATTTTTTAGTAGAGACGGGGTTTCACCATGTTAGCCAGGATGGTCTCGATCTTCTGACCTCGTGATCCGCCCGTCTCGGCCTCCCAAAGCGCTGGGATTACAGGCTTGAGCCACCGCGCCCGGCCAGGGAGGTGATTATCCCTGGTCGGGGTGAGGCAGGACAGAGAGAAGGTTAAAATTTCTGGTTATATTCTGTTTCTTGGATTGTGTGTTCTGAGCATATGTATTCTTTTTATTTTACTTAGGTCTTTAAGTGGTACATATTTTATATACACACACACCCATGATTTATATGTACAATGTATTTCACAGTTGAGAGTTAAGACAAATTGGCAGGTCCTTAGATGGACTAGAAAAATCATCCCATGAATTTCAAGGGCTCCATCCTCCTTCTGAAGTATGGTTTTCAGTCACAGTTCTGAAAGTGAAGGTATTTGGTTTCAGCCTCCTACTTCTAGGTTTTGGGCATTTGTGGACTTTCATTTCTGCATGCTTCCCCTTCTCTGGGGTGTGGGGATGACTGGGCTGGCCCCTTTTCTCCCCGATGATTGTTGTTCTCTTCTTTGTGTCCGTATGTCCTCAATGTTTTTCTCCCACTTATAAATAAGAACACACATATTTGGTGTTCTGTTCCTGCCTTAGTTGGCTTAGGATAATGGCCTCTAGCTCCATCCATGTTGCAGCAAACGACATAATCTCACTTTCTTATGGCTGTATAGTATTCCATGGTGTATATGTACCACATTTCTTTATCCAGTCTAGATGTTGGTGTGGATGCAGTGAAAAGGGAACACTTCTACACTGTACAACCATTACGGGAAACAGTGTGAAGATTCCTTAAAGAACTAAAAGTAGATCTGTTCGATCCAGCAGTCCCACTACTAGGTATCTACCCAGAGGAACAGAAGTCATTATATGAAAAAGACAATTTGCACATGCATGTTTATAGCAGCACAGCTTGCAATTGCAAAAATACGGAACCAACCCAAATGTCCATCAATCAACAAGTGGATAAAGAAAATGTGGTATATATAATACCATGGAATACTACTCAGCCATAAAAAGGAATGAAATAATGGCATTTGTAGCAATCTGGATGGAATTGGAGAATATTATTCTAAGTCAAATAACTCTGGAATGGAAAACCAAACATTGTATGTTCTCATTCATATGTGGGAGCTAAACTATCAGGATGAAAGGCATAAGAATGATACATGGGACTTAAGGGAAAGGGTGGGGAGTGGTGAGGGATAAAAGACTATACAGTAGATACAATGTACACTGCTCAGGTGATGCGTGCATCAGAATCTCAGAAATCACCACTAAAGAACTTATTTGTGTAAGTTCCTACCTGTTCCCAAAAAACCTATTGAAATAAAAATATAAGAAATTTTTTAAAATTGCTCTACCGTAAAGATACATGCACATATATGTTCGTTGTAGAACTATTCATGATAGCAAAGACATGGAATCAACCTAAATGCCCACTTGAGGGTGGAGGGTTGGAGGAGTGGGAGGATCAAAAAACTCGCTATCCAGGTGTTACGCTTATTACCTGGGTGATGAAATAGTTTCTGTGCCAAACCCCTGCGAGACAGTTTACCTGTAAACAAAGCTGTACATGTCCCCTTTTACCTAAAATAAAAGTTAAAAAATAAAAAGAATATTTCTGGGCCGGGTGCAGTAGCTCATGCCTGTAATTCCAGCAATTTGGGAGGCCAAGGCAGGCGGATCACTTGAGGCCAGGAGTTCGAGACCAGCCTGGCCAACATGGTGAAACCCTTTCTCTACTAAAAATACAAAAATTAGCTGGGTGTTGTGGCACGTGCCTGTAGTTCCAACTACCCAGGAGGCTGAAGTTGGAGGATTGCTTGAGCTCAGGAGATCAAGGCGGCAGCGAACCGTGATTCTGCCACTACACTCCAACCTGGGTACAGAGCAAGACCCTGTCTCTTAAAAAAAAAGAGAAAACCAGTAAAACCAGTAAGCAGTGTTTACATGATTGAGGCCACATTAATATGCATGCTCAACCAGAGTGCTAAGGTTTTAGTTTTTTTCTCTACCTGCCCAGTGTATAATCTCCATGCCACTCAAAGGACAGTGCTTTTTTTTTCTTTGAGACAGTCTCACTCTGTTGTCCAGACTGGAGTACAGTGGTACATCTTGACTCACTGCAACCTCCACCTCCTCGGTTCAAGCGATTCTCCTGCCTCATCCTCTCGAGTAGCTGGGATTACAGGTGCCCGCCACCACACCAGGCCAATTTTTGTATTTTTAGTAGAGACAGGGTTTCATCATGTTGGCCAGGGTGGTCTCGAACTCCTGTCCTCAAGTGATCCGCCCACCTTGGCCTCTCAAAGTGCTGAGATTACAGATATGAGTCACCACGCCTGGTTGGAGAGTGCTTTTGATGTCCAGGTCGAGTGGATTCTCTTTTCTTGCATTCTAACAGTCCTTCAAATCATGCTGCTTTTTAGTTTGTTTCATATTTGAACCACTTCTTTATTAGTTTTCACTTTTTCATGGAGTTTTTAGTTGCCTCTTTTTTCACTGTGGTTAAAAGAATAATGTACCTTTACTTTGCTCTTGAAATTATCCAGTTTGATAATCCATTACATCAAGCTTGTCCAACCCGCAGCCCAGGACAGCTTTGAATGCGGCCCAACACAAATTTATAAACTTTCTTAAAACATCAGATTTTTTTCGTGATTTCTTTTTTTTTTTAAGTTCATCACTTATTGTTAGTATTAGTATATTTCAGGTAAAGCCCAAGACAGTTCTTCCAGTGTGGCCCAGGGAAGCGAGAAGATTGGACACCCCTGCATTACATCGTATCTCCTTTCTTGCTGGTAACATTGTTTCCAGAAAGCTCTTTCCTGCTTCTCCAATCTGAACAGGTGATTCTTTAAGGAAGTTGTTCAGGTATCAATCTGAGACTTCCTTTTGCAACTTTTGTGGGTTAGATGTTTTCTGGATTCTACCTCTTTTTCTTTCTTGTTTTACTCTCTTGATTAGCTGAAGTACATTCTTTTTTTTTTTTTTTTTTTTTTTTTTCTTCTTTGTTTTGAGACAGAGTCTCGCTCTGTTGCTCAGGCTGGAGTGCCGCGGCGTGATTTCAGCTCACTGCAACCTCCACCTCCCCGGGGTTTCAAAGTCAATTCTCCCCTGCACTTATCTCGAGCTAGCTGGGGGTTACAATGCCTGCCACCACCGCCAGCTAATTTTTTGTATTTTTTTTTTTTTTTTTTTTTGAGACGAGTCTCGCTCTGTCACCCAGGCTCGGAGTGCAGTGGCCAGATCTCAGCTCACTGCAAGGCTCGCCTCCCGGGTTTACGCCCATTCTCCTGCCTCAGCCTCCGGAGTAGCCGGGGACACAGGGCACCCGCCACCTCGCCCGGCTAGATTTTTGTTATTTTTTAGTGAGACGGGGTTTCACCATTGTTAGCAAGATGGATCTCGATCTCCTGACCTCGTGATCCGCCCGTCTCGGCCTCCCAAGCGTGGGTTACAGGGGCATTGAGCCACCGCGCCCGGCCAATTTTTTGTATTTTTAATAGAGGCGGGGTTTCACCTTGTTGGCCAGGCTGGTCTTGAACTCCTGACCTCAGGTCGCCCACCCGCCTCAGCCTCCCAAAGTGCCAGGATTACAGGTGTGACCCACTGTGTCTGGCCTCTTTCTTGTAATCTGGTAGATTGTCTGCATTTTGTCTTGTAGACCTTCTAGTGAAGGTGTTAATTTGACAGTCATATTTCAAATTCTCCTCTCTCTGGTTCTCTGATTATTTCATTCTCATAGCATTTTGCTCCTTTTTTTTTTATAGAGGCCAAATTGTGTTGAATCTCTCTGGCACACTAATTAGAATTATTTTAAAAATTATCTCCTGACCCTCCAATTATTTTATTACCTCTGGGATCTGGTTGTTTATCTTGGTCATCCTTATTCAGGCTGCTGGTTTCTTTCAATGGCTGGTGATTCACATGAGCTCACTCATATTTCACAATGAAGCACAGTATGGCGTGTCCAGTGACAAACATTGAGACTTGGTACCCATGCCCCTTTCAGAGTGAACTAAAGACATGCCTTCAGGCAGGAAGTGGAGAGAGGCCACATTTTGGAGTGTTCAGCCTACAGCTCATATTGTGGTATGGTCTGCTCAACCCCAGGGTCGTTTCTTTCTGTGTGTGGGGAAGTAGGGGGCTTGCAGCTCTAAGGCCAAGCCTGTCATTTCATAGCCCCCCGATGCATTGCATATCAGCTCTTGCTCTTCCTGTTCACGTGGAGCTTTGCAGAGTGCCATTAGCCCCACAGCCATCCTGAAGTAGCATTTCCCACTCTCTATCCATTGTAACCGAGGGCCTCTCCTGCCACCCCAGGGCTGCGTTTGGAGTTACCAAATTTGCTTGTGGGCCAGGAGACCCTGGGGTTTTGCCATCAGGTCCTGTTGCCTCCCTAATCCCTCTGCTTTCTGGACTTCAGAGGACTAGCAAGATGGGGAGGGACGGAGCTGAGGGTTTGTACAAGAAGCCTGTCAGATCCAGGGTCTTGCTAAAGTCAGCGTCTGCCTCTCCTCTGTCTCTAATAGCAGCTCTGTGCTTTCCTAGAGACAGGTAATTAGTGGTTAGAGGCTTGCTGTGGAGTGGTTGAAGTTTCCAGTAGGATCCTGACCACACCCTTCAGCCGTGTTTATCCTTGACGTGGAGGTCTCTTCGGGCTTCACTTGAGCACTTCCAGTATCTCTGTAGTGTAGGACAGAGAACACCCTGCCTTGCTTGGCCTGGGGCCAGAGGATGACTTAAGACCCAAGGCAGCCAGCCTTCCCTCCACCCTCTGGCCTGGTCTCCCCGTTACCATGCAGCCAGGGCTGAGGAGAGTGTCACCCAGCCAGGGGACATCCCACAGAGGAGGAAAGAGAAAACAGATCCAGGAGAGCCTCCCACCAGCCTCTCGTTCTTTGAGGCCTTCTCTGGCATGCCTCGCGAAGCCCAGTTATCTGACCCATCACTGGCTGGCTCTGCCTGGCTCTTGTGGAGAGGACATGGCGGGTGGGCTTCAACTCAGATCATGCATTGCTGTTGCTTCTTCTGAGTGCTGCTGGGCCTGCACATCTGGGTTAAATAAGTTAAGCTGGCTCCTCCGAGCGAAGGGGAAGCAAAAGCCACAGACCGAGCCATGGAGATGAGCTCATCCTGTAGAAGCCATCAGCAACGGCTGGAAAGCAGTCTTGTTTGAACATGTGTATGGGAAGGAGAGCAGACTGTCTGTGGTTTGTGTTTTCATGTTTCATGTGCAGCAGCATTTTCCTGGGGATTTGGCTAAGCTAGCTTTGGCAGGGAGCAGAGAGGCAGCTGCTCTTAACTTTCCTCTAGATAGCTCTACCTCCCACCTCTGAGAGCAGTTGGGCTTTTGTGTCTAGACTGGGGACAAAGGGTGGCTTTATTTATTGGAGAAGGGCTTGCAGCAGATCCTCAGGGTCTTGATGGACAAGTCAGAGCTGTGTTAGGCCGGGGCACATCAGCCTGCTCATCTGAGCTGCAGAGAGAAGGAACATATGCCTAGAGGGGTGCTTTTCAGCTGGAGACATCACTATCATCATTCTCGCTGCTAGAACATCCTGTAGATGAAGAGCTGCTGCCCTGGACTTCACCAGGCCCCTCTTCTGGGACTTCCCCCCTCATGCCTCCCACCGCATAATCTAACACTGCCATACTTGGTGGGGGTGATGGTAGGGTACAGGATGGTACCACAAATGTAGGCCAAAACAGCTATTGTTTCTAGTTGTGAGCCAGTCTGGAAGCAAGGTCCTCTTCTGTCCCTTTGAGCTCCCCCCAGAACCTGCTATCCCGCAGCATTTGGCCACAGTACCCCATGGTGTGGCTGTCCTCACACGGCTCTCCAGAGCCCAGGGGAGTGGACTCTCTTTCCCTGAGCTTCTCAGGAAGCATCGTGGAGAACACAAGCAGAGCATGAGCAGCGTCATCTCTGCATGCTCTGACCGCACCCCTCTGTCTGTACCTCACTTGCTCTGGCACCTCATTTTGCCTTCTGGTTTTGCTGACAGCTGTTTATGTGTCTCTAGGAAGAATTGGAACTAGTCATGCTTGTCCTATCTGATAGGGCTGCTTGTGGAAAACATGACCCCAGCACAGGTATCCTAGGAACGGCCCAAAAGAGGATGGGCCTTTGGGATACGGGAGTACTGCATAGAGGAACCAGACTGCTTGGGTTCAGATCTCAGCTCTGCCACTATTAATAGCTGTGTGTCCTTGGGCAAATTACTTAACATCTCTGGGGCTCAGTTATAAGGGGTAGCTTCCTTTTAACACATTTGTTACACAAGTGATACATAAATATATATAACGCTATCACCCAGGATTGATCGCTCTTAACATCTCAGAGTATGTCCTTTCAGATTTTTTTTTTTTTTTTTTTTTTTGAGATGGAATCTTGCTGTGTCACCCAGGCTGGAGTGCAGTGAGGCAGTCTTGACTCACTACAATCTCTGCTTCCTGGGTTCAAATGACTCTCCTACCTTTGCCTCCCAAATAGCTGGGATTACAGGCACCCCCACAACGCCCAGCTAATTTTTGTATTTTTAGTAGAGACAGGGTTTTACCATGTTGGCCAGGCTGGTCTCTAACTACTGACCTCTAGTGATCCGCCCACCTTGGCCTCCCAAAGTGCTGGGATTATAGGTGTGAGCCACCGCACTCAGCCTGTCCTTTCAGACTTTTCTGTGTGTGCATATGGTATGCAGTTGCATGTGTACACACTTTTTTTTTGAGACGGAGTCTTGCTGTGTCGTCCAGGCAGGAGTGCATTTGTGCAATCTCTGCTTACTGCAAGCTCCGCTTCCTTTTTCACACCATTCTCCTGCCCCAGCCTCCTGAGTAGCTGGGACTACAGGCGCCCACCACTGCGCCCGGCTAATTTTTTGTATTTTTAGTAGAGACGAGGTTTCACTGTGTTCACCAATATGGTCTCAATCTCCCGACCTCGTGATCTGCCCACCACCTCAGCCTCCCAAAGCATGAGCCACCACGCCTGGCCATTCTTGCGTTTTTTTTTTTTTTTTTTTTTTTGGAGATGAAGTCTCACTCTCACCCAGCCTGGAGTACAGTGGCACCATCTCAGCTCATTGCAACCTCTGCCTCCAAGGTTCAAGTGATTCTCCTGCCTCAGCCTCCTGAGTAGCTGGGACTACACGCGTGTGCCACCATGCCCAGCTAATTTTTTGTATTTTTAGTAGTGACGGGGTTTCACTACGTTGGCCAGTCTATCCTAAAATTCTTTTTTTTTTTTTTGAGGCGGAGTCTCGCTCTGTCGCCCGGACTGGAGTGCAGTGGCCAGATCTCAGCTCACTGCAAGCTCTGCCTCCTGGGTTTACGCCATTCTCCTGCCTCAGCCTCCCGAGTAGCTGGGACTACAGGCGCCCACCACTTCGCCTGGCTAGTTTTTGTATTTTTAGTAGAGACGGGGTTTCACCGTGTTAGCCAGGATGGTCTCGATCTCCTGACCTCGTGATCCGCCCGTCTCGGCCTCCCCAAGTGCTGGGATTACAGGCTTGAGCCACCGCGCCCGGCCAAAATTCTTTAGTAAAAAGAAAAAAACAATTTTTGAGACAGGCCTTACTTTGTTGCCAGGTTGGAGTCCAGTGGTACAGTCAGAGCTCATGGCAGCCTCAAACTCCCGAGTTCAAGTGATTCTCCCACTTCAGTCTCCCGAGTTCAAGTGATTCTCCCACTTCAGTCTCCCGAGTAGTGGCGACCAGAGGCAGGTACCAGCACACCTAGCTCATGTATTATTTCTTGTAGAGATGGGGTCTTGCCATGGTCTCGAACTCCTGGGCTCAAGAGATTTCCCCCGTTTCAGCCTTCCAAAGTGTTGAGCCACCACACCCAGCCACCAAATTCCTAAGTGTGACAGTAGAATAAATATATTTTTAGATGTTTCAAGTCTCAAAATATATCTTGCTTGCACCATGTCTCTGGACCCAACTTGAGTTTGTGATTCACAGTTTACAAATTTGGTGATTCTGTACTGTTACCAGTAGTTACAAGAGACCTTTTTAATCCTCTTATCTGGGAAACAATTTTCAAAATACAATTATTGTTTTACCTTGAGCAGTAGAAAGTTCAGCTTTAGAAACATTGTGTTTATTTTCATTGTAATGTTATATATGCAAACCGATGCATGTATTTTTCAAAGCAGATATACTTTAATGATTAAAAAAAAATACACGTGATGCAAAAAGTTCTTTGACCAAATAAGGCATTCAAACAATGCTAAATGTATTAAAGTTGCATTTCTTTCTTTCTTTTTTTTTTTTTTTTTAGACAGGGTCTTGCTCAGTCACTCAGGCTGGAGTGCAGTGGCATGATCACAGCTTACTGCAGCCTTGACCTCCCAGGCTCAAGCGATCCTCTCACCACCTCAGCCTCCAGAGTCGCTGGGACTACAGGCATGTGCTATCACAGCCAGCTAATTTTTGTATTTTTTGTAGAGATAGGGTTTTGCCATGCTGCCCAGGCTGGTCTCGAACTCCTGGGCTCAGGTGATCCAAAGTGCTAGGATTATAGGCATGAGCCACCAAACCTGGCCCTAAAGTTGTTTTTTTGGTTGGTTGGTTGGTTGGTTTTTTGAGACGGTGTCTCGCTCTGTCGCCCAGGCTGGAGTGCAATGGTGTGGTCTCGGCTCACCACAACCTCCACCTCCCAGGTTCAAGCGATTCTTCCGCCTCCACCTCCCAAGTATCTGGGATTGCAGAAGCGAGCCACCATGCCTGACTAATTTTTTTGTGTTTTTGTAGAGACCGGGTTTCAACATATTGGCCAGGCTGAACTTCTGACCTCAGGTGATCCGTCCGCCTTGGCCTCCCAAAGTGCTGGGATTACAGGTGTGAGCCACTGCACCCAGCCCTAAAGTTGTATTTCTACAGTTATTTATTGTATTCACATAGCAGATTGCAGTAGCAAAAAAAATTTTTTTTTTTTTAGTATAACTTTTAAATTTTAACTGACAAATAATTGTGTATAACGATTTCTGTTTTATGCTGTGGTGGAACTTTGAATACCTATCTGCTGATCTACTTGGTAAATTATTTCAGAGAATTGAAAATATTTTCTCAGTTTTCCTAATGAAAATTCCAGGAATTGAATTTATAATAATAATAATGCCACACTAAAGTTTGAGAATTACTTCTGGGGGTGGCAACCGGAAGTTCTGGGACGACACATTGTTCATGTGCCTGATGAGGTTTTTTGTTTTTTGGCAGGGTCTCGCTCTGTCCCCCAGGTGAGAGTGCAGTGGCGAGATCTCCGCTCATCACAACCTCCATTTCCTTGGCTCAAGGGATCCTCCCACTTCAGCCTTCTGAGTAGCTGGGACTACAGGCATGTACCACCATGCCCAGCTAATTTTTCTGCATTTTTTTTTTTTTTTTTTGTAAAGATGGGATCTCACTATGTTGCTCAGGCTGGTCTCAAACTCATGGTCTCAAGCAATCTCCCTGCCTTGGCCTCCCAAATTGCTGGAACTATAGGCATAAGCCACTGTGCCTGGCCTGCCTGATGAGTTTAACACATCAAGAGATTTATGTAAACAGGGAAGTGGATTTGGGGATGAATTAGTGTCATGTTTATAGAAGATTAAACAAGTGGCCAGGATTTGGGTGGAGATGCCTTCTCTGGCTGGGCACGATGTCTCACACCTATATCCCAGCATTTTGGGAGGCTGAAGTGGGTGGATCACCTGAGGTCAGGAGTTTGAGACCAGCCTGACTAACATGGTGAAACCCCATCTCTACTAAAACTACAAAAATTAGCAGGGCATGGTGGTAGGTACCTGTAATCCCAGCTACTCACTTGGGTTGCTAAGGTGCGAGAATCGCTTGAACCCGGGAGGTGGAGGTTGCAGTGAGCCAAGATCGCGCCATTGCACTCCAGCCTGGGAGATAGAGCGAGACGCAGTGTCAAAAAAAAGAAAGAAAGAAAGGAAGGAAGGAGGGAGGGAAGGAGGGAGGGAAGGAAGGAAGGAAGGAAGGAAGGAAGGAAGGAAGGAAGGAAGGAAGGAAGGAAGGAAAGAAAATTAAACAAGTAAAAATGTAATTACTTATTCCATACACCAAAAATTATGCTGAAGAGAAAAAATAATCACAATAAATTTGGCAGTGAGCAGCATTTACATCATCATCATAGCATCAATATTGAATACTGATTTATCAAAAATTGTGGTAAAGTTGTACTCTGAGATTGAGGGTTAGGAAGTATCTGTATATGTGTGTGTTTGTGCGTGTGTGTACATTTGGTGGAGGGATGGTAATAAGGTAAATCCTCATCTTCCTTAATGAGAAGTCAGTAAGTAATAGAAGTTAAAACTCAAGTAGGAACAATATATAAAAATATAATTTAGAATTCTGGAAGTATATGACCAAAGAGGTGGCCAGAAGCATTGAAAGTGGTGCCTCTGAAGGAGCTGGAAATTGGGAGCAGGGAGGAGCAGAAAAGTGTTTTTGAAAACAAGCTTCGTTTGACTCTTTGACATATATGCAAGTACAATTTGAGTTAAAAAGACAAACACAATGTTAAAAAGCATGACGGGAACTCTGTAAGGAGTGTCGGAGGTGCTCTTAATATATTGTGAACATTTTCCAGAGATAGGTTTTTGAGGATGATCCCAGGCTGTTATGAGAATGCCAGCAGGAAGGCCGGGCGCGGTGGCTCACGCCTGTAATCCCAGCATTTTGGGAGGCTGAGGCGGGCAGACTACGAGATCACGAAATCGAGGCCATCCTGGCCAACTTTGTAAAACCCCGTCTCTACTAAAAATGCAAAAATTAGCCGGGCGTGGTGGTGTGGGCCTGTAATCCTAGCTACTGGGGACGCTGAGGCAGGAGAATCGCTTAAACCCAGGAGGCGGAGGTTGCAGTGAGCCGAGATCGCACCACCGCACTCCAGCCTGGTGGTAGAGCAAGACTCCATCTCAAATAAATACATAAATACATAAATAATTAATGAGAATGCCAGCAGGAGGGTGGGACTGGGGAGTTGGTCAGTTCTCTGGCCACTGGGAAGAGCTCTGGGTAGGGGCATTGCCCAGTATCACCCATCCTGAGCAGATGGTGCCCTCAGTCCATTTGCCAGGCAGCATGTGGCAGGAAGAGCCTGGCTAGGCCACCAGGCCTCAACTGCTGACCTGCTGTGGGCAGACGGAGCTGCTGGTGTGGGGCCCGGCCCTGAGCACCACACAGGGCTGTGGGCCCTTGGGGGCCACTCCAGGCCCTGGGCCTCAGTTTCCTCATATGTAAAATGCAATCATAGTAATACTCATTCATGTTGGTCATGAGGAATAAATGAGCTCATGTGTGTGTCAGGCTTAGAATAGTGTTACATTGGCCGGGTGCGGTGGCTCAAGCCTGTAATCCCAGCACTTTGGGAGGCCGAGACGGGCGGATCACGAGGTCAGGAGATCGAGACCATCTCTGGCTAACACGGTGAAACCCCGTCTCTACTAAAATACAAAAAACTAGCCGGGCGAGGTGGCGGGCGCCTGTAGTCCCAGCTACTCGGGAGGCTGAGGCAGGAGAATGGCGTGAACCCAGGAGGCGGAGCTTGCAGTGAGCTGAGATCTGGCCACTGCACTCCAGCCTGGGTGACAGAACGAGACTCCGTCTCAAAAAAAAAAAAAAAGAATAGTGTTATAGGGCTGAGGTTCCCAAAGGTATTGACACCTTTAAACAATTTTCCTACTAAAAAAAAATTCCAATCCTGCAGAAAAGCTGTAAGAATAGTACAAAGAATTCCCTTATTAAAGGACTTCGCCTGTTAACATTTGCCACGTTGGCTTTTTCTGTCTCCACATACATACATACAATAATGATAACGATGGATATAAAAAAGGGTAAAATGATCAATTTCAGGAAATTCCCATTTGTATGAGACTTCTGTGACATACAGTCCATTGTTAAGTTGTGCCAGTTGCTTCAGTGCAGGGCGCCCCTCCCTGGATCCCAACCCCGGATGTAATCCAATCCCTTTAAGTCGCATCTCTTTAGTCTCCCTTCATCTGGAGCAATTCCTCAGCCTTCTTTGTCTTTCCTAACTGTGACATTTTGGCAGTGTTATAAAGCCACTCGTTTTGTTGAATGCCCCTGGATTTTGGTTTGCTGATATTTCCTCATGACTAGACTCAGATTGTGCGTTTTTGGCCAGAATTCCACATGATCAGGAGGCACGTGATGTCAGCGTGCCCAGCAGGGGTGACGGTGACTCCCATGGCCTGGCTGAGGTGGTAGCCTTTTGCTGCTGTAAAGCGACTCGTGTTCCCTTTGTAATTAATAAGTAATCTATGGGGAGATCTTTTTGAGACTGTGCCTGTGTATCCTGTTTCCCAACATGTTTTCACCTGATGCTTTGATTGTTTATTGAGCATTGACTCTTGACCAAACTCCTCCTGAAGTTCAGCTGCAGGTCAGCATCTTGACTGGCATTGAGGTAAACACCAGCATTCTTTTTTTTTTTGGCTGCCAACGTAAACTTTAGCATTAGGAAATATATTGATTTGTATCAAAGAGGTTTTATTCCATTCAGGACAAAAATGCTCTTCCTGGGTTTAAAGTTGAAAAGGCCAGATTCATTTATTCATTTGTTCACTAAGTATTTATTGAGTGCTTACTGTATGCCAGGCACTATTCCAGGTGCTGGGGACAATTTTTTTTTTTCTTCTGGAAGCTGCACAGTAGTTGGGGAGTCAGTCAGTCCACAGGCTGCTGCGAGGGAGTGAGAAGTGAAGAGGAAGCAGGTTGGTGGAGGAGACAGGGCCACGAGGTTAGGGCTGCTGTTTTACCAGGGCTGACCGAGCCTGAGGAGCTGGCCTCAGAGCAGAGGCCTGGGTGAAGCAAGGAGCAGCGTGGCTCTGTGGGTAGGAGGGTCAGCCTGGCCGTGGGAGCGGCCAGTGCACGGCCCAGAGAGGAGCCCATAGCTGACGCGAGTTAGTGGGTCAGTGGGGAGCCGGCGCAGCTGGAGCAGAGGCCCCAAGCAGGAGAGAGGCAGCGCATGAAGGCGGAGAGAGGGCCAGGGCGAGGTGACCAACAGCCGCGTAGACCACGGCAGGAACACAGGAGCTGTGGAGCAGGGGACAGTTTGAGGTGGCAGCCCCCACCTCAGTGTGACCCTGACTGAGGCTTTTGGTGGAGATCTGAGGGAAGCCAGGCCCCACAGGAGTGAGTGCTCTAGGGGGCCGTGGGGAGCTATGAGAGTGCTGCAGTCGGGTTCCCAGCCCTGCAGGCGCACCTCAGGGAAGGCAGGAGGATGGCAGGAAGTGAGCAGTTGGAAAATAACGCCTGTGGATGCTCTTGCTGCTGAGGGGAGGCGGGAGGGGCTGGCTCAGTGAGACACCAGTTTCCCTGCACCCCTGGTAACTGGGGCAGGCCTTGCACAGGCCTCGGCAGACCAGGGCATGCTCACAGGCCAGGTGGCTTTCTGATCTGGAGCAGCCAGGAGCTGGGAGCCCAGCTGGGTGACCCTGCCCGCAGAGCCCGGCTGCTCTCCAGCGCCCGCTCTGCCTCTGTGTCCTGCCCATCTGGCCCCGACTTTCAGGGAGCTCCACTGCCCAACCCAGGCAACTGAGGCAACAGTGGAGAGAATCTAAGCTAGCCTTGGTGGAGCGCTTTTCTCTGTGTGAGGCACTTCCTGAATCTTTCCTTCTACTGACTCATTTAGTTCCCCCAACAGCCCTGGAAGGTCGGTGCTGTTATTGTTACCCCAGATTGTAGAGGTCAGGAGACTGAAGCCACAGAGAGGGTCAGTCACTTGCCTGAGGTTACACAGCTAATAAGGGCAGAGCCAGGACTTGCAACCAGACTGACTGGCTCGAAAATCTCTGTTCTCATCCACCAAGCTCCACTGCAGATGTATGGATTTCCCTCAGGTCCACTGCAAGGGCGAAGGTGGTGCCGTTCAGTCTACTTCAAGCAGTCTCCCGCCTCTTGAGATCTTGGTGTGCCTGACCTCTGACCTCTGGCTTCTGGCCTATGACCCATGACCCTGAGCTGTTAGAGAACACAGTGAGAAGCAAGGAACAGTTTTTTGCTGTGTTCTCAGAGAGTTGTGAGGAGGTCTTCATGCCCCCTTTTCAGGGTCAGATCCAGGGATTCCCAGGATTGGGTGACATTTATTTAGCACCTCCAGTGATCCAGGTGACATGTTTTATTTAATGTAAACAACTCTGTAAGGCAGATTTGATGACCACCCTTTAATCGGTGAGGAAGCCAAGGCTCTAAGACGTTAAGCCCCATGCCCAAGGGTACACAGCCAGTATGGAGAGTTATGTGGCCAGCCTGGGGCCAGCGTCCATGTCTTCCCACTGTGCTGCTGTGCCTCCCGGAACTGATGGACTGGGATGTTTGATGGGACAGAAGCCACGTGCCTGGTATGTCATCTCTGTACATCTTCACTGGGACTTGGAAGTAGAAGTTGAAAGTAGCCTGTGGTGTTATAGGAGCGCTGGCTTTAGGGTAAGAAGGCCTCAGTTCCAGTCTCGCCTCTGCCACATTTCACAGTGTGGTACTGAATGACTCTTTTGAGTCCTAGCCCACCCTTTCACTGATGTATGAAAGTGGGGTTAAAGCCACTTATGACCTCAGACCAAATATGAAAGTATAGATTGATAGTTCTTAGCTGGGTTTCGCGGTGTGTGAGTGAGCATGAGGACGTCGTGGTGGTAAAATGTCCCTGCTGGGTTTTCAGCTCTCTCTTGGGTTTCTCTGGGAGAGCCTATCTGAACCCAGATTAAGAAAGTCAGAGGGGAACCATAGGTCTTTTGAAAAAGATCCAAGCTGATTTTGAAATACCCTTAAGATCTGTGTTAAAACACTATGTATAAATGTTAGAGTAATGATAACAATTGTACCAGATGTTACTAAAAATAAGGGAAGGACTTAACCAAAACCAGGTGGTTTTGGACCAGGATGCTAGCCTAGAGTCTGTTTAGGAAATCTGCAAGACATCCTTCTAGTTTAAAACTGGAGTTCTCACCTGGGGACAGTTTTTCCTTTCAGGTGACACATTTGGCAATGTCTGGAGACATTTTGCTTTGTCACAACTTGGGGAGGGTGCTACTAACATCCCAATAGAGGCCAGGGATGCAGCTGAACATCCCTCAATGCACAGGACAGCCCCCGCAACAGAGAATTATCCAGGCCAAAATGTCAGTGGTGCTGAGATTCAGAAACTCTGGATTAAACATCACAGCACTTATGTGGTATTTACTGTGTGCCAGACTTTGTTCTAAGAACTTCACAAGTAACTGACTTGTTTAATCCTCCCAGCCTTGTGACACAGGAGCTTTTACTATCCTCATTTGACAGATGAGGAAGTAGGGGCACCAAGAAGTTAAACAGCTGAACCTTGCTCCCGGGTGATGCCAAGGTCCCATTCAAAATAAGGAGCAGGCAGAGCCAGTACTTGAACTCAGTCTGGCTCCAGAGTCTGTGCCTGGAACCACTGCGCTGTGCTGCACTGCCCATCATTAAGGGGACTACTGGGCTTTAAACCATATATATATATATATATATATATTTTTTTTTTTTTTTTTTTTTTTTTTTTGGGAAGGGGTTT